>NC_029790.2:25361103-25405140 GCF_000816755.2 Arachis ipaensis | reverse complement strand
GAGCTCGAAGAGGAGAAAGAGAGCTTGGAGAGCTTGAAGAGACGGTGATGCCACGAGCTCCAAGAGACCCTCGTCCGATGGAGACCTTCTACAGGCGACGACGACACCCACGGTCTGTCCTACTGGGCGATAACACCATCTAATGGAGGTTTGACGCACAGGTGCGTCTGAGGAGAGCTCGAAGAGGAGATGACGATAGAAGAGAGCTTGAAGAGACGGTGATGCCACGAGCTCCAAGAGACCCTCGTCCGATGGAGACCTTCTACAGGCGACGACGACACCCACGGTCTGTCCTACTGGGCGATAACACCATCTAATGGAGGTTTGACGCAGGACAGACACAGGTGCGTGCTGTGGCGGTGGCCGTTCGTGAACAACGACGCGAGTGTTACGCTACGTTTGGTTTAAGAAAAAATAAAAGAAAAGAAAAAGGATAGAAGAAAAATATATATATGTATTAGATAAATAATTTAAATTAAATATATAAAATTATAATATTTTATAATATTTATAAAATATAATAAAATATAAATAAATAAAAGTATTTATATTTTATTTTATTATATGAGTATTAATGTAATTTTATACCATTATGATTTTTTTTTTTAAAATTTTTTTATCCAAATAAAAAAAATTTTCTTTCTCTATTTTCTTTCTATCTATTTTCTCTTCATCCAAACAATACACAAATAATTCTACTTTTTTTTTTCTCTCCTCTCATTTTCTTTCCTCTTATTTTTTTTCTTTCTATTTTCTTGGGAGTGGATCCTCTCCAGTAAAGAAAAAACTGGATGGTGTCAATTGTGATCTCTCACCCTTCATTACACTCTCTCTCATATTTAATTTTGGCCCCACTTATAAAGTTAATGGTGAAAGATCACACTGCATTTTCTCAAGTGTTGAAAAAACTGGAGAGGATCCATTTCCTATTTTCTTTCCTATATCCAAACAAAACTTAGTGAGTGGTTGTGCGGTGTTAGTGAGACCCAATCGAGTGAGGAGAAAATTGTAAACCCCGCTAAAATCGGTAAATAATCTGTCAATGAATTGAATTTTAATTAAAAAAATTAGAAATGCAAAACTAATATTAAAATAATATAGAACTCGTTAAAACAAAAATTCCGATACTAATTTCGAAAAATTCGACCTAAAATTGGGCCAAACAAACCGAACCGGGCGAACCAGACTCGAACTGGATCCATGGGCCCAATCAAGCCCTTATTTAAGCGTCTCCTTTTTCCCCAACTTAACAGATCCACGCAGCAACATTAAGAGAGGAAAGGGAGAGCTTTCCAAACCTTAGCTTCTTTAATTAAACTACCATAACTTTCTGCTCCGAGCTCCGATCGCCGCACCATTCGCGGCCACGCGTCCAGCGCGTCGAGCTCTACCTTTCTATTGGATCAATTTCACTAGTAAACCTCTTATTTGGTTCAGAATCTCTACCCCTCTTTTTTTGGTGAAATTAAAAACCTATAGTGAATCTTGTCCAATTTTTGTATTCTAGGTTCAAGTTAGCTGAGACTTGTGGACTCAAGCTATTGAGCATATGGGTATGGTAAGGATACCCTAACTCTAGCTCAATCTTGTATTTATAATGAAAAAACTGAAATTGGAACATGTATATGTATTAGGTGTAGATTAAGTGAGTATATATGCATTGGAATTGAATTGGAAGTACTTGGAGGCTTATTGGTGGTCAAGGCTTATTTTGGGCTGTTTTGATTGAGCTTGGAGGGGCTGTGTTTTGCTTGTGAGGCTGCCTTGGGTGAAATAACGTGATCGGCCAATGTATGATTTAGGTTTCGCGCGTTTAATATGTAAGGTTGTGTGAAAACTGAGGCTAGTGTCTTATAGGATAAGTTGAAGTAGTTATATGCATTAAATGTTTAGTTTTGTGGTGATGTTGGATAAGTTGATGATTGAGTTTGTGTTGAGATTAATGAGCATGAGTTGTTGGTATTGTTGAATATGTGCTTTTGACATTAGTAATGCTGGGTGGTGATGTTGTTGATATAAGTTAATGAATTTCTATGATTATGACTTGTTGATTCATTAAAAATGATTTATGGGTAGTTATTGATGAATGGAGGAGATGAGTTAATAAATTCTAATCATGGTAACTTGTGGTTGAAAAGGGTGGATCTTGGAATAATATATATGTTTTATGAAGTGGTATGAGTGTTAAGGTGGAAGTAGTTAGTAATGATGAAATAGGGCTTGATATATGGTAAGTGTATAGGTTTATTGGATAAGAAATGAGAAATTGGTGAAAAATGGGGTTCGGAATATTTTGGTAAAATATGAATTTTGCTGAACTTTGATAGTCCATATCTTGCTCTACAAATTTTGAATAAAGATGAGGTTTGTTTTAAGTTAAAGAGTGTTTAACAAGCTTGAGATTGGTATAAAGTTTGCGGAAAACCGAATTTTGTAGAGAAAGTTATGGATGTCGGAAATTTGGTGCGAAAAACTGGATTTTTGAACATTGCAGCAGAACCAAGTTTTCTGGTGTGTGCCCATGCACAGGTCTGTGCACACGCACCCAGCTGAAGCAAAACTCTACTTGTGCATACGCACGTCTCTGTGCGTACGTACGCCTCTGTGCGTACGCACACCTGGCATTTTTTATAAAGTGTGCGTACGCACGTCTTTGTGCGCATGCACACACTAAGGTAGGGCTTCTGTTGGTGGCGCTAACACGGGTGAGGCGCTTGCACACTTAGTGATGTGTGCGCACGCACACATACGTGCGCACGCACACATACGTGCGTACGCACACATCCTGCTTTCTTTTTGGGATGTGCGCACGCACAGGTGGGTGCGTACGCACACGCCCTGTTTTTCAGCACCTTTATTTTTCTGTTCTAAACATAATTTTAAAGCCTAAAACCCTATTTTTTCCCTGTTAACCTTAGATTCTACTAGCAAGCTTAGTAAATAGCAGATGTTAGGATTTTAAGGTAACTTGAAAATGAAGAAAGAGGTAAATATGATGAGTTAGGTAAAGAAAAGTGGTTATTGAATGAAGTAATGATGCCATGGCTTGATAAATGATTATACAATGATTATGAATATTAAATGGTTTATGAATGATGATATCTGAGATATGAGTTTTTTGGGTAACAGAACCGTGGCTCATCACCACGTGTTTCAGGTTGAATCTCGATACTCTGTTGACCCTACGTCGTAAGGGTGACCGGGCACGTATAAATTTCCGGGTATGGATAGCCCCATTGAGTGATTTATGAATGAATGTTTGATGATGAATGATTATGAAATCTATGCATAGACTCATGGGGATGCGCGACGGGGGACAGTCTAAGATTTTCGGACTTGTCGGGTTGGCTGGATAACCGACAGATGAGCCTCATCAGCCATAGGACAGGCATGCATCATGTGCATTTGTTTGTTTTGGTTGTTATGCGCTACCTGGGATTGCCTAACTGAACATATGTATCCTACTACTTGTATACTTGTTACTTGCACTATCTGTTTCTTACTTGTCTGTGAATTTATTTGGTTGCTTGTCTCTACTGAATTTAAGAATGACGGATGAACGGAGGAAGGGTGAATTGGTTAGGTGATAGGTGTTAGGTTTTAAGCAAATGAGTATAGGGTACTTAGATTACCTACCCCTTTTTATGGCTTATGTTTAGAGAATTAAGTTGTTTTAACTGTATGTTGGAGTTCTAGGATTGCCTCTGGCATTCCTAGGACCTTATTTATTATACGCATGGCACTTTTACCATGCTGAGAACGTCTGGTTCTCATCCCATACTGTGTTGTTGTTTTCAGATGCAGGTCGAAAGGCTCCTCGCCAGGCGTCTGGATCTTGGAAGCGAAGTAGTCCTTGGGTGTATTTTGGTTTTCTGTTTGTATATATGTATATATGTATTTAGCTTGCTCTTCAAGAAACTTGTTTATTTTGCTCCTCTTAGAGGCTACAGGAGAGTTAGGGTTTTATTTCTGTACTTTGATTTTTGGGATACTTGTATATGTATGTATACAACGGCGGATTTACGGGGGCCTAAGGTGTTTTTTTAAAAAAGTAGTATTATTAGTTTATTATTATTATTATTATTATATTTTAATATATTACACACTAAAAAAAATTACATGTTAGTAACTTAATATGTATAAATTATAATGTGTATTATAATATATTAGTAGCAATTAACAAATAGGTTTAAAAAATAAAAATGTATAAATATATAAATAATTAAAAAGTTATTAAAAAATATAGGTTTGTATTAATGTAAAAAAGTAACAACTATAAAAAAAATTTTTATTTTGACTCTTTCTATGACAATAGTAATAATTGAATAGACTTTTTAAACAATAAAAATTATTAAAATAAGACTTTAAAACAAGATAAAAGATGTATTTTTAGCAGATTATATGATTATATATGTTAAAAAAAATGCTTTAAAATTTATTTCAGATGATAAATTGATAATTTTAGTTATATAAAATATCGCAGAACCAATTTAAAAATACCAAAATCCTAAAGTATGTAGTTGAATGTTAATTTCTATATAATATAATTATTAATTTTGACTTATATACTATAAATTATATTTTGTTGTTTTTTATTTTATTATATTTTAATTTATTTTGTATTTAATTTGGCCCTCCTCTTATAAAATTTCTAGATCCGCCACTGTATCGGCCAGCCTTGGCTTCGCAGGTTCAGTCAGGAGCTAGTTATGCTATATTCTTGGCCCTCTTTACTCTCTCTCGTTTATTTATATCTTGAACTTTTAGGTTTCTTAGCACGCAGGTGACTCCGTTCTCTGAGTGTTGCACTTTTTATTTTACAAATTTTGTTTTACCCATTTTTCAAGGCTCCTAGTTTATTATTAAATTCCTTCTGCTATTATACGTATGTATTTTATTTTTAGAGGTCGTAGCGCCTCGCCACCTCTGTTTTACATCCTAGGTGTAAAGCTCTGTGTGGTAGGGTGTTACAGAATTAGGAAGGGATGGGTAGTTAGGATTTTTTCTTAAGAGAGGAAACAACGTCGTTTGGGGTTCAAAAAAATAATTGATACATTTAGTCACCTACTAAAACTTTGACCATAGACCACTTTAGGTCACCTCTAAAACCGTGAACATAGACTCCTTTTAGGTGACCCTTTTTCGTAAAACTATGATCATAGAATCTTTTAATCAGGCTGTTGACGATCGAATTTTTACTAGTAAGGAATTCACAAATAAGTTCTCGTTGCAAGTATAGTTTCTAAACCAACAAAGAATCCTTTCATACAAAAATTTGGTTGTCACAAGTAATAAACCCCTAATAAAATTGATAATCGAAGTATTTAAACTTCGGGTCGTCTCTCAAGGAATTGCAGGGAGGTGTATTATTATTAGTTATGGAAGATTATCTTTTTTGGGGTTTTTGAATAAGGAACAAGAAAAGTAAACTGCAAGAAAGTAAATTAATAATTAGAAAACTCTTGGCAAGGTATGAGAATTAGACGTCCTATCCTAGTTATCCTTATCAATTGTGATGAGAATTGTTCATTTCTCCCACTTAGTTAACCCTTAACTATGAGGGTAAGTCAAATGGATAAATCAATATGAATCCTCAAGTCCTAGTCAACTCCCAAGGAAAGATTAGAGTTAGTAGAATTCAAGTCAATTAGCAACTTTCAATTGTCAATCAACAAAGGAGTTTGATAACTCAAGAGTCTCCAATTAATCAATCCAAGCTAAGAATGTAAAAAGCTAAATTAAAATCATAAATATGAAATACCTCAAATTGCATTAAATAAAGAAATCAAATCTAACATGGAGTTCATAAACTAAATTGGGAAAATAAATAAACTAGAATGCTAGAATAAATAAAAGCAGAAGAGAAACCAAATTAAAGGAACATTGAACCTGGAATTGAGAAGAAATAAACCTAAAACTAAGAGAAATCCTAAATCCTAAAACCTAGAGAGAGGAGAGAGCCTCTTTCTCTCTAGAAAACTACATCTAAAACCTAAATTATGAATAATGAGAAGTGTGAATGAATGTTGTATCGGTTATTTTTGTGTTTCCCCCATTCTGCAGCTCTTATTCTGTATTTTTCGGGCTTGGAACTGGGCCCAAAGGAGCCCAGAAATCACCCCCAGCGCTTTCTGCAACTTTCTGCACGTGGCGCATGTCACGCGTACGCGTAGGTCACGCGTACGCGTCGTTTGGAGAAATTCCTTGTCACGCTTACGTGTCACTGCCAGCTTCTCAAAACTTCATTTTCTTGTGTTCCTTCCAATTTTGCATGTTTCCTTTCCATCCTCTAAGCCATTCATGCCCTATAAAGCCTGAAAACACTTAACACACGGGTCACAGCATCGAATGGTAATAAAGGATAATTAAAATTGACAGTTTAAAGGCCTAGGAAACATGTTTTCAACTATATCACAAAATCAGGAAGGAATTATAAAACCATGCAAATTATATGAATAAGTGAGCAAATAATTGATAAAAACCACTCAAATTAGCACAAGATAAACCATAAAATAGTGGTTTATCAGCTGTCAATTATAATCCCGATCCAGTTGACCCAAGTTATCGGGTGATAAAGTACCTCTCGGATTTACTTGTCCAAGTCTTTCCTTAAAACAGAAATATCACAGGCACATAACTGGGCCCTAATCATTGGTGTTCAAAGCCTTATAACTTTAGATTTCTTTGATCTTTTGAGACTTTTTTTTAATTGCTTCAAGGAATTGATTTGAATTCTCATAATACTTCTTCAAAATTTTATTTTTGAAGATTCTTCTTCTGTTTTCACAAGATTCAAATATTTCAAATTCATCAAATGTAATCACCTTTTTTAAGCACCACCACTTCCGTTTGAATTCAATATTCAAAATTTTCATTAAGATATCTCCCATATAAAAGTGATTGCTAGAGGAACAAGCATTCAAATTTTAAATTTTAAAGAAAAAGAAAAAAACAGAATATGCAAAGCATACATGAAAGGGAAAAAAGGAAATAAACAAAAAAGAAAAAGAAAAAAAAAATACTAACCACTAAAATATGAAATTCATCTTACCCTAATCTTATTAGTTACTTGTTTATTATCACTGTCTTCTTTATTCTTCATTTTTCAGAGGCTCATGGTGTTACCAACACCAAAGTAAAAGGCTTACACTAAATTTAAAATTTAACAAAGTTTAGCAATAAATAATTCAAATCATATAAAGAAACATACGTGCATGAGAAAAAAAAGAGATAAGATGAATGCAACTATTAGTGAAGGAACAAGTAAAATAAAAATAGGGTAGAAATCTTAAAAAAAAAACATAAAAAAAATAGAAAAAAGAAAAAAGTGAAAATTGATTTTTGAATTTTAAAAATCTCTAGATATCCCTTTTTTTTTAGTTTAAAAATCAAGAACAGAAAACAAGAATTTGAAAATACGATTAAAATCGTTTTGAAGAGGATGCATGTGATGACTTTTTTTAAATATTTTATTAACCTAAAATCAATGATCCAAAATTTTTTCTTTTTAAAAACACAATGTGAACAAAAAAAAACACTCAAAGAAGAATGAAGAAGAAGAAGAAGAATGCAAATATGGAATGCTTAATTAGAAAAAAAAAAAGATAAATACTTTTTCTTCCAATTAATTAAAAAAATACTTTAATGAAAAAGAGAAAAAATACTCGTTGATTGAATTTTCTCCTACAATTTGATTACCTCTTTGTAAACAACTTCCTTTGTTGGATTAAGCCTTTTTTGTGTTTACAATACGGATTTAGAATCATCTTCCAGTGAGATTTTGTAACGCACATGGTGGGGCTTATTCCTTTGGTGTTGGTTGAGAATGTCTTCTCTATTGAACAAGTTTCTACTGGCTTCTTTTCTTTGTCCTCCTTAGATTGTTGTGGCAAATTGAATAGAGTCTTTTTATTGGGCAACTCTTGGCTCAATGGATTAGCCAAATTGCTCTCTACAGCTTCTTATGATTTGCAGATATATGGACCTTTTATATGAATTGCCTTATATTCTTTCGTAGGATTTTGCCTTTTTGTTAGTTGCTTGGCAACATGTGATAAACCACTATTTTATGGTATATTTTGGATTGAATTGAGTGGATTTTGTCAATTATTCTCCCACTTATTCATGTAAATTGCATGTTTTTAAGTTTTCTTTCTAATTTTGTGCTATAATTGAAAAGATGCTTTCTAGGCCTTAAAGTCGCTAATTTTTAATCCTCTCTTATTACCATTCGATGTCGTGATGTGTTTGTTAAGTGATTTCAGAGTTTATAGGGCAGGAATGACTTAGAGGATGGAAAGGGAGCATGCTAAAGTGAAAGGAACACAAGAATTTGGAGATTTGAGAAGCTGGAACCGATGCGTACGCATGGCTGAAGCGTACGCGTGACCAAGCCATAGTCCAAATGACGCGTACGCATGACTGATGCATACGTGTGGCTAGTGAATTATCAAAGCGACGCATACGCGTGACAAGCGGCACGTGCCTCAGTAAAGGGAAAAACGCTGGGGGCGATTTTTGGGCTGCTTTTGGCCCAGTTTCAAGTCTGAAAAGGAAGACAAGAGGCTGGGGAGTGGAGCTGGAAGGAGAATTCATCATTCATTTTACACATTTTTAGTTTTAGATAGATGTAGAATTCTATAGGATGTAGGGTTTCTTCTTTCATTTTTCTCCTTAGGTTTAGGTTTCAGTTTTATTTTAATTTAGTTTTCTCCTACTTTTATTTGTTCTAGCACTTTAGTTCACCAAATCCTCTTGTTAATTTCTTTATTTTACAATTTTAGTTTATGAGTCCTTTTGTTACTCTCAATTTCCTTTCAATGAAATTTTATGTTTTCATGTCTCTTGATATTTGCCTTAGTTACTATTATTGATTTCTTGTTTATGTTAGTCATAGCCTTTACTACTTCTTACATTTTGTGATGTTTAATTTTATTGCATGCTATGTGTTTGATAAAATGTTTCTTTTAGCTATAGAGTATATTTTTCTATTCTTGGCTTGGGTTGGTAACTTGGGTGACCTTGAGTTGCTAATGTCCAAGCGATTGATGATTGATGTCCATTGACACTAGCTTTCACTAATTCGATTAGTGAGTGGCTAGGACTTTTGGATTGGGATTGATGAAGCTCATTTGACTTTCCTTCAATTGTTAAAGGATGACTAAATGAGATTGATCCCTACAACTATCATATTCTGGTTAGTGACAAGGATAGAGATCCTTAACCATTAACCCTTGTCAAGACCTTTTTTACCATTTGAGTTTTCTTTGCTCTCTCGCTATTTACATTTCTTGTTCCATATTTCAAAACCCCAAAAAGAAGTATATCATAACCAATAATAAACACACTTCCCTGCAATTCCTTGAGAGACGACCCGAGGTTTGAATACTTCGGTTTATTTTTATTGGGGTTTGTACTTGTGACAAACAAATTAAACGTTGATCGGGGATTGATTGTTGGTTTAGAACTATACTTGCAACGTGATTATTTATATGAAATTCTAGACCGACATAAATCCTCTGTCAACATGCTCCACTTGCACCTCTAAATTTCTGATGGAAATTTCTCGATTTTTGAGGTTTGTTCTTGTTTCTTGCATGAAATCTTGGACTTGTTTCATGAAGCAGGCAGTGAATTGAGATAGTTTTTCCACAGCAAGTTCAAGAGATAAAGGTTCTTGAAGGACTTGATATTCAACATTAAAATTTATTTGCTTGTTTGGCACGTTGAAATATCCTTGTCCTTGATTCTACTAATTAAAAATTGAGTAGTTCCTCCATTCAGGAAAAGTGAGTAATTTCGTGGTTTGGATGGATATCTCAATGGATTATACTGCCTTTCTTCCACTTGTTTTGTGAGAAAAGAAAGTTGTTGCATCATACGTTCATTGTTTGCTAGAATTTTTTCCATAACATTTAGCTCCATCCTTCCTTTTACACACGAATAAGAAAAGATCAAACACACCTTGCAGTATACAAGAAATAGAGAAGAAGGATAAAGAAAATAAAAGAAAAGAACATAGAATAGAAGAAAAGAAAGTAAAAATAAAGAAACTGAATGTGAGACAAAAAGAAAATGAGATCTAAGTTAGGATTTAATTGGATCATATGTTGTCAATCTCAACTAATCCCCGACAACGTCGCCAGAAACTTGATGAATGAAAATTGAAGCTCACGGATACTAGTAAGTGCACTGGATCACTCAAGTAATACCATAGTGAGTGAATATCGTTCCCATGAAGATTAAAGGATTGAGCAAGAAAATATCATATTAGATACCTAATTTGATTAAAAGAACCTGAATTGAAGAGGGCAATATTGAGTCTTGTTAGAACTTTAGAGTTTGAACGCTTGAATGCTTATGGACAGAGAACTTGAATATTGATTTGAGAGAAGACAATGATGGTGAGAGTCAGGAGTTTCGGAGATGTTTATGCACTTAAAGAAATCAAACCTTGTTTACTTATCTTGAAGTATGCAATGATCTTTCATGACAAATCTTTAGTAACTGATTTCTAATTCCTTGGTTTCTCAATTTCTCAATAATCAATTAAGCAAAAAAACTTATTTAGATTCAAATAAGATTTAAAAGTAGTCCTTAGGTCGAATTATATGTCACGTATTCAAGTTAGTCATGTCCAGTTAAATCTTAGAAGAAAAACATAATTTTCAAAAGTTGTTCTAATCCAAATTATATGTCACTTATTCAAAATTAGAGTGATTGAAAATCATGTATGTGTCGCACACTAATTGAACCACTATTCCTATCTGAATTCAAAGAGTCATGTGAAAGAGTTTTCAATATTTAATTCAAATATCAAATTTTTCAATTATAATAAAAGAATTCAAAAGGAATTAGCATACCTTCTGATGATACTAATCCAAATGAAGGATGAATAACTCAATCATAAAATATATCAATGCAAGACTTCAAAATAAAATAAACATAGATTAATAATGCATAGAAAACATAAACAGAGCTTCTAACCTTTGACAAAGAATTAGTTACCTATGGAATGAAAGAAAAACAAGAAAAAAACTATGTTGAGGAAGGAAATGGGATTTAGATCCGAAATCATCCTCTTCGATGCCCTCTCTTCTAAACAAAAGTCACTTATTTATATCCTAATTCTAGAATATAAATTCAAACTATCCTATCTCATCTTTCAGAGAAAAAAATAAGATAACTAATTACTGACTTCAAATTCAAATCAAAACAATAATTCAAATCAAATCCTAACAACCAAATCTTTTATGTTTCTAGAAAGAATTAATAACTAATCTTCTAGAGTCTTCAATATTTTAAATATGATTAAGGCTTCTAATGATGTGGATAATTGAGATTGGACCTTAATTTATTTGCATCCTAAGAGTTAGAATTGTCTTTGCATCCTAGAGCCTCTTTGGACTTCTTAATGTTGTCTTAAAGCGATTCTTTAAGCGGACTTTCAATCAATAATCTCAGTCTAGTTAGCCCAAGTTATTGGATGATAAAGCACCCATCGAATTTACTTGTCCAAGTTTTTTTTTGAAACAAACATTACAGGCACATAACTGGGTCCTAATCATTGGTGCCCAGAGCCTTATAACTTTGGATTTCTTTGATCTTTTGAGACTTTTTTTAACTGTTTCAAGAAATTAATTTGAATTCTCATAATACTTGTTCAAATTTCTGTTTTCGAAGATTCTTCTTCTGTTTTCACGAGATTCAAATATTTCAAATTCATCAAATATAATCACCTCTTTCAAGTACCACTACTTCCGTTTGAATTCATTATTCAAAATTTTCATTAAGATATCTACCATATAAAGTGATTACTAGAGGAATAAGTATTCAAAATTTAAGTTTTAAAGAAAAAGAAAAATAGAATATGCAAAGCATGCATGAAAGAGAAAAAAAAAGAAATAAATAAAAAAAATTCTAACCACTAGAATATGAAATTCATCTTACTCTAATCTTACTAGTTACTTGTTCACCATTACTGTCTTCTTTATTCTTCATTATCCAGAGGCTTATGGTGTTACCGACACCAAACTTAAGGGCTTACACTAACTTTAGAATTTAACAAAGTTTAGTGATAAATGGTGCAAGTCATATAAAGAAGCATACGCGCATGAGGAAGAAATGGATAAAATAGATGCAACCATCAGTGGAGCAACAAGCAAAAGAAAACAATTTTTGATGCTAAAGAAAAAAAAAAGGAAAAATAGGGGTAGATATCTTTAAAGAAAACATAAAAAAATAGAAGGAAGGAAAAAGTATAAATTGATTTTTGAATTTTAAAAATTCCTGGATGTCCCCTTTTTTTTGAAGTTTCAAATCAAGAACAGAAAACAAGAATTTAAAAACACGGATTAAAATCATTTTGAAAAAGATGCATGTGATGACTTTTTTATAGAAAATATTTTACTAAGTTGAAATTAAAGAACAGAATTTTTTTTAAAACACAACGTGAACCACAAAAAAAAAGGTGAAAGAAGAATGAAAAGGAACAAGAAGAAGAAGAAAAATGCAAATATGGAATACTTAATTAGAACAGAAAAGATAAAAAATTTTTCTTCATCTTCCAATTAATTAAAAGAAAAGACTTTAAAAGAAAAGAAAAAAAAATACTCACTGATTGAATTTTCTCCCACAATTTGATTACCTCTTTGTAAATAACTTTCTTTGTTAGATTAAGCCGTTTGTGTGTTTTCACCACGGGTTTAGAATCTTCTTTCAGTGAGATTGTGTATACGCACATGGTGGGACTTATTCCCTTGGTGTTGGTTGAGAATGTCTTCTTTGTTGAACAAGTGTCTGCTGGCTTCTTTTCTTTTTCCTCCTTGGATTGTTGTAAGAAATTGATTAAAGCCTTTTTATTGAGCATCTCTTGGCTCAATGGATTAGCCAAATTGTTCTCTACAGCTTCTTCTGATTTGTAGAGATATAGACCCTTTATATGAATTGTCTTACATTCTTCAGTAGGATTTTACCTTTTTGCTAGTTACTTGGCAACATGCTCCACTTGCACTTCTAAATTTCTAATGAAAATTTTTTAATTTTTGAGGTTTGTTCTTATTTCTTACATGAAATTTTAGAATTATTGCATAAAAGAGGTAGTGAATTGAGATAGTCTTTCCACAACAAGTTCAAGAGATGAAAGTTTTTGAAGGACTTAATATTTTAACATTAAAATTTATTTGCTTATTTGGCACGTTGAAATATCCTTGTCCTTGATTCTTCCAATCATAAATTGGGTAATTTCTCCATTCAGGGAAAGATGAGTAACTTTGTGGTTTGGAAGGATATCTCAATGATTATACTGTCTTTGTTCTGCTGGTTCTTTTGTGAGGAAAGAAAATTGTTGTATCATACGTTCATTGTTTGCTAGAATTTTCTCCACAACATTTAGCTTCATCCTTCTTTTTACACACAAACAAGAAAAGATCAAACGTACTTTGAGGTATACGAGAAATAGAGAAGAAGAATAAAGAAAATAAAAGAAAAGAATGTAGAGTAGAAGAAAAGAAAGTAAAAATAAAAAAACTGAATGTGAGATAAAAAGAAAACGAGATCTAAGTTAGGATTTAACCGGACGTATGTTGTCAATCTCAATTAATCTCTAACAACGACGCCAAAAACTTGATAAGTAAAAATTGAACCTCATGGATACCGGCAAGTGCACCGGATCGCTCAAGTAATACCACAGTGAGTGGATATCGTTCCCACGAGGATTAAAGGATTGAGTAAGCAAATATCAGATTAAATACCTAATTAGATTAAAAAAACCTGGATGAAGAGGGTAAGATTGAGTCTTGCTGAGAACTTTAGAGCTTGAATGCTTGAATGTTTATGGACAGAGAACTTGAATGTTGATTTGAGAGAAGACAATGATGGTGATAGTCAAAAACTTCGGAGATGTTTATGCACTTAGAGAAATCAAACCTTGTTTACTTATCTTGAAGTATGCAATGATCTTTCACGACAAATCTTTAGTAACTGATTTCCAATCCATTGGTTCCTCAGTTTCTCAATAATCAATTAGTTGTCAGTTAATTAATTAAAGAGTTTAAGCACAAGAACTGATTTAGATTCAAATAAGATTTAAAAGTTGTCCTTAAGTCAAATTATACGTCATATATTCAAAATAGTCCTGTCTAATTAAATCTTAGAAGAAAAACACAATTTTCAAAAGTTGTTCTAATCCGAATTATATGTCACTTATTCAAAATTAGAGTGATTAAAAATTATGTATGTGTCGCACACTAATTGAACCACTATTCTTAGCCGAATTCAAAGAGTCATGTGAAAGAGTTTTCAAGCTTTAATTCAAATATAAAATTTTTAAATTATAAAAAAAATTAAAAGGGATTAGCATACCTTCCAATGATACTAATCCAAATGAAGAACGAATAACTCAATAATGAAATAGATCAATGCAAGACTTCAAAATAAAATAAATGTAGATTAATAACCCATAGAAAACATAAACACAACTCCTAACCTTTTGATAGAGGATTAGTTACCCATGGAATGAAAAAAAATAAGAAGAAAACTATGCTCAGGAAGGGAATGGGATTTGGATCCAAAAATCATTGTAACACCCTGTTACCCTAAGCCTTACCTCGTACCGTAAAGTAAAGGATAACAAAGTGTCATGACAGTTCTAAGACTCATATATATATATATATATATATATATATTGTTACGGATCCGACCCACGGATCCACGATCCGGGAACAAACCCATGTAGAAAAAATAGTAATACTAGAAGCCCGATGAAGGAATAAAAGCTCAAATTGCATAAAGAAGAATTACAAAGCGCGAAGCATTCACACACGAAAACTAAACGTATAGGTACGAATCAGAACAAGACATAATATATGTAAAACCTTGTAGATAGCTCCAGGATACACAAGGTAATAGTTAAAATAAACAAGATATATGTATAAGTATGATATACAAAAAGAGGATTAGTCACAGTCTGCGGAGTTTAGGCCGGCTAGGCAAACTGAATACATCAGAGTTTTGAAATTTAAAACAGCAACAACCTATCTCTCAAAGTTTTTAGGAATAAAGCCTCTAAGGCAACAAAGTTACATAAATACAAAGGATGAGAGAGCGACTATATCAAAATAAAGCAGAATAAAACAAAGATGAAACCATACTCCACTCTGTCACCATCTCGCAACTCACTGAGGTGGGTTATGACCTGCATCTGAAAAACAACAACAACATATGGTATGAGAAGCGGAGGTTCTCGGTATGGTAATAGTGCCCAATATATAAGATGTAAGGTTCCTAGACGCCAAAGGCAATCCTAGAACTTCTCATAGATACAAATATTTAAGCTTAACAAAACGAAATAACTTAAACCATAAACCATAAACAGGGTTATCTAAAACTTAGGGAATTTCTAACTAATACTAACAACCGCTGTATCCCACAGCCTTCACCAACCTAACCTCCATACGATCCCATCGCCACCGCCTCCCGATCCTCCTCCACACCAGTAAAACACATTTAATGCAAACAAGTAAAGCACAACTAGTATTCAGGTATAACAGATAAGCCAATTAGCATTTAGACATATTATTCAAATAGGCATAACTCATGTAATTAAAGCAAACAAGCAGATAGAAGATGTACATGATGAATGCCTACCCTATTTGACTCGTGATATCACTTGTCGGTTCAAAATGCCAACCCGACACATCTCTGGATGTCGCCTTTCTGCCACGACCAGGGTTATAGTGCCCAGCACTTTATCTTGCATCCCGTGAGTTATAGTGCCCGGCACATTCTTTCGAGTTATAGTGCCCGAGTTCACTCTGGCAACAGAAAGGTTATGTGAGCGGGAGACTGCCACAGTCCTCACATCTCAACGTAGGCAGGAGACTGCCTCGGCCCCTATGCCGGCACCGCTACCTCGACAAGTGGGAGACTACCACAGTCCTTGCCCAAGGCGCACAGTGACTTACCAATCATTACAGTTCAGTAATATAGCACAGCTCATAGCATAATTCCTTTTATACTCATTCCAATCTCATCATCGAACATCAATATCTCAAGTTCATCACCAACATCTCAAGTTCATCATCAACCCGGCCCTCCATTAGTTCACAAGATAAACCACCCAACTGACATACCAAGTCTAAGTCACCGTCTTCTAAAACCCGTATATAAGTCCATTAGATATCAAACATAAACCATCTATACTAGTCTTAGGCCTAAATACTAGATAGTACTCTTAAACAGCATTTGAAGGAAGTTTGGAAAGTTAGAGAACCCTTAAAAACGAAAAAAATTATTTTTTCAGCAAAACAGGGTGTATGCTTATGCATGCCAAATGTATGCGTACACATACCTAAAATTTTGCCTATTTCGCGTACGCATACAAGAGTTCGTGTACTGATGAACCACTATTTTATGGCTTATTTTGGATTGAATCGAGCGAATCTTATCAACTTTACTCACACTTATCCATATAATTTGCAGGTTTTTAAGTTTCCTTCCAAATTTTGTGCTATAGCTAAGAACATATTTCCTAGACCTTAAAAACACTAATATTTAATCTTCTCTTATTATCATTCGATGTCGTGATGCGTTTGTTAAGTGATTACAGGGTTTATAGAGCAGGAATGGCATAGAGGATGAAGAAGAAGCATGTTAAAGTGGAAAGAACATAAGAAATTAGAGATTTGAGAAGCTGGAACCGACGCGTGTGCATGGCTGAAGCATATGCGTGATCACGCCATCTTCCAACCGACGCGTACGCGTAACTGATGCGTACGCATGACCAGGAGCTTCGTCCAAGCGACGCGTATGCGTGACGAGCGTCACGTGCTACAATAAAGGGAATACGCTGGGGGCGATTTCCGAGCTGCTTTAAGCCCAGTTTCAAGCCTGAAAATGAAGACAAGAGGCTGGGAATGGAGCGGGGACACACACACTACACTTTAGTTTTTGAGTTTGAGATAGATGTAGAATTCTAGAGAGAGATGCTCTCTCCTCTCTCTAGGTTTTAGGGTTTCTTCTTTTATTTTCAATTTCATCTAGGTTTAAGTTCCACTTCTTATCTTGATTCAAGTTCCTCTTTTAATTTCTTGTTATTACCTCTTTGCTTTCTTAGTTTTATATGTTGTTTCTTTTACCTTGTTGCTTTATTGTTCATGACTCCTTGTTGATTCCAATTTCCTTTTAATGCCCTTTGAGATATTTTATGTTTATTGTCACTTTCTTTAATTTGTTGTTATTTTTTCTTGCAATTGTTAATCTTAGATTTTGCTATTTCTTGTTAATTTTCTATGTTTTTATTTTATGCCTTCCAGGTGTTTGATAAAATGCTTGGTTGGATTTTAAAATAGATTTTTGTGTTTTTGGCTTGGATTGAGTAATTTGGAGACTTTTGAATTGTCAAAGTCTCTTGTTGATTGGTGATTGAGAGTTGCTAGTTGGCTTGAGTTTCACTAAATCTAGTCTTTGATTAGGATTTGTGAACTTAAGTTGATTTTGTTCACTTGACTTCCTTCAACTGTTAGAGGTTAACTAAGTGAGAGCAAAAGGCAATTACCATCATAATTGACGATGATAATGAGGATAGGAATTCCAATTCTCAACCCTTGCTAGGACTTTTCTTAGTTGTTAGTATACTTTCTTGTTATTTACATTCCTTATTCATCATTCAGAAACCCCAAAAATACTTTTCCACAACCAATAATAAGTATACTTCCCTACAATTCCTTTGAGAGACGACCTGAGATTTAAATACTTTGGTTATTTTTATTAGTTTGCATTGTGACAAACAAATTAAACGTTGACCAAGGATTGTATATCAGTTTAGAACTATACTTGCAACGTGATTTTATTGAGAAATTCTTTACCGACATTTATCCTCCATCACGTATGCAGAGGTGCCAAACAGAATGGCAGACTCGCGTATGGGAGGTTCGCGTATGCATGCCATCCCAGAATTGCAGAATTCTGTAAAGTTGCAGAAATCAGTTTTAAACACCAAACTTTAAACGTTCATAACTTCCTCTACAAAAATCCATTTTCATCCAACTTTATACCAATTTAAATATCTTTGAATGAACTTTAATTTAAGATAAATTTCAACTAATTTCAAAAACAGAGACTCAAGTTAAAATCTGTCAAAATTTACCAAAAACTGGTTTTTACAAAAAATTTGCTAAGTTCTCACACTTCCAAAATTCACAATCAAACCAAACCAAAACATACCCTATCCATCACAAATCACTACCACACACTACACTTTACCATTCCATTGTACTTCCATCACTTTCACACCTAATTCATTCAACATTTTTACCATAGATCAACACAAAATCCATAATTTCAATTCAATACTTCCACACCAATAATTTACACAACCTAATTCCTCGTATATACCGTCCATCAATTTACAACATCATCACATCACAATCATTATATCACAATTATCATTCACACAATTAATATTCATTTTATCATCTACATTCATTACCCAACATCAATAATTTCCATCATAATTTATCAAAATAATCATATTCATCAAAATCATGATACATCATCAATCTAATAAATTTCAACAACTAATTCAATCCTATCCTAAGGTCCATTAGCCTAATTTTCCAAAACATTACATATTACATAAAGAAAATCGAAACCATACCTTGGCCAATTCCCACGCAACTCAAAACACCAAGCAAAGCCACCAAACTCGATCCAAATCCTAAAACCAACTCCAAACAAACACCAAAACTCAATCTAACATCATACAACATACCAACATCAAACCTAGGGTTTACAAAAATAACTAAACACAAGAATTTAGTAAGATCTTACCTTACCCAACGAGATTAGGAGTAAAACCCAACAATATTCCAATGCTAGATCATCCCTAAACAAATAAAATCACAAAACTTACTCAAAAACTAAACCAAAAAATGTAGAATTATTAGGGCTAGAAACTAGAGCTTGAGTTTTGATTTCTTACGAAAAAATCTTAGCTAGAAACGAAGAACTCGATGAGAGCTTCGCGCAGCCACAAATGACTCGTCAATCAGAGCACCGTAGCTTAAGTTATAGCTCCCGGAAGGTGACAACGAATAGTGACACCCCTTTTCTTCTCCCTTCTCTCTCAATCAGCGCCCCTTTGTTTTAGGACAAAAATGAGCTGAAAACTCATTAAACATACATATATATGTGGGACTTGGACCCGGTTTGAGTTCAGTCCAACCCATTAACGTTTTTAGCCCATTTGGCCCACTTTGGGTCAAAACCTTTAAGATTAACACTCGGTTTTCGATTCTAAATTATTTTTATCCCTTCAAAACAATAAATTAAATTTTTAAAATATTATTTTTCTCAATATCCGGTACTGTACAAACTAGAGTCGGTACTACCAGCTTAAGTGCCGGTACGCGTTTTTACAAAAACTTTTCGCAAAAGATACATTTTTTCACTCAGAAAATCTATTGAATTCAAATTTCACCTTTTTATTTTCAAATTAAGATGTCTAATTTTTCGAACCGATTCCGGGCAGTTAAAATTATTATTTTATTAAAGCGGTTTTGTGTGAAAACTCCGGTTCTTACAATCATCCTTCTCGATGCCCTCTCTTGTGAACAAGATTTGCTTATTTATATCTTAATTTTAGAATTCAAATTCAAACTATCCTAATATCATTGTTCGGAGAAAAAGATAAGATAACTAATTATTGATTTCAAATTCAAATCACATCCTAACAACTAAATTTTTTATGTTTTAAAAAAGAATTAATAATTAATCTTCTGGAGTCTTCAATATTTTTTATGTGATTAAGACTTCTAATGATGTGGATAATTGGGATTGGGCCTTAATTTATTTGCATCCTGAGAGTTGAAATTCTCTTTACGCCAGGCTTGCATAGATAAATTTGGGCATAAGCCCAAAATACACCTTTAGGGGATACACACACCGGGTGTGGAGTGCATGGCCGCCGAGCGTGCGTGGGAGCAAGGAGTGGGCCGCCAGGTGTGGGGCTTGTCTGCTGGGCCTGCGCGGGAGCAAGGAGAGGGCCGCCGGGCGTGGGACTTGTCTGCCGGGCGTTCATGCTTGGATGCTTGGGGCATTGATTTTTTCATGTCCCAAAGATGATGGTGGTGCGCGGTTCAAACTAAACGTTCACTATAGATATATGCATATCATTTTAAAGTTTTGGACATTAGCTTTCTAACGCAACTGGAATCCCTCATTTGAACTTTTATAACTCAAGTTATGACCACTTGAGTATAAAGAGGTCAGCGCTGGGGACATGCATGTCGAGCATATAAGCATGGCCATCGGGCGTTATGTAATTTGGAGTTTTGGGTGTCCTTAAGACACGGTTTTGATTCATCAGAGCACGCTTTTATTATATTTATGTTTTTCTTAGGAAAAAGTATCAATTTTTACATGTTTTTTAGTAAAATTTTTTTAAAAACACAGCAATATTATTCTAACTCTAAATATTTGATTATTTATAAAATTTTATTAGAAAACATAAAAAATTTAATTAAAATTTAAAAAAATAAATAAAAAAATCCTTAAAATTCACTTAAGATGACGTCATCATCATCGGTAGCAAATAAGGATGCACCATAAATTTACAATTACAATCAATAAAATTGAAGGCGTTATTTGCATTTTTGCCCCCCTAAACCAATATAAATGAACTAGATTATTGTTAGATTAAATGTTGGAGTCCAAGGCCATGACGGTGGTAAGGTTCATAGGGCTCATAACGTCGTTAGTTCCACTAAAGATTGCATCGACGATGAAACCAAGCGCACGTTGTGTTGGGTGGAAAGCATCCCAAAAAGCATAGATATCACGGTTTGGACAAAGGTTGGACAATGAAGTGCACGTTCCAATCCCATTGTATCGACCTTGTCCACAACATGCTACCTTTGATGTAACAAAACCTGCATAATAATGATAATAATAAGCTATGTATTTGCTACCATGAAGTGGTATTTCTATAATCAGTTATACCAAATGTTTGAGGTTTGGTGATGAAATCCATGTTCATAATGAAGGCATTGACAGCGACAAAAACGTCAGAACCAACTTGGGAGTTGAGATCTTTAGTCATCTGAACAAGGAGAGGGTTGTAAATCTGCGCAGCTTCTTGTAACTCCGGCACACACTCACCATTGGTGCTCTTTGAGGCAAGCTGTGACGGAACACATCCCAATGGACCTGTTCCTGACACCAACACCCTCCGAGCCCCCAACTCATACAACCTCTGCATTTTATTAATTGTTAATTTTATATTGATACATGTAATGTAATGATATAGAAATTATTACCTCTAGAATTTTACTGTACTCAGAGATAAGGTAGCGAGAGAATTGGGAAATGGTGAATTGGCGAGACCTAGGGGAAAATGGAGTTACAAAATAGTTGTTAACGAAGTCGTTACCACCAAGTGTTATCAGCACCAATGCTCCATTCACAATTTTCTTTGCCCTTTCTGACCCCACTTCTGCACTTAAACGTTCTTGGTATTCTTCAAACAACTCAAACTGCTCATACATTCTTAAGATCCTCACCTGCTTATTCACAAATTGGTCATAAAGTAAAAATAAATTATATACAGATTGATTTTTGATATGATATATTAAGTAATACAAAATTTTGACTTTAATTTAGAATCTCAATTTAAGAGAGTATATCATTACAAATTGGACGCCAGTGTCATTCAGGATTCCAATCCCAGCAGAAGCAAAGTTGGCCCCAACTAAGAGCTTTGGCCCATTTAACTCTGGGCTCAGATACGGTAATGTGGGCTCAGACCCAATTCTCTGGCCTACATAACAGAATATCAACCACCATGAATTGGAAACAATTATTTAAAATTGGTTTAATTATTTGATTGTAACCCTTACGTACTTATAATGTCAGGTAGGTTGAAGCCATTGGAGAAGCGACCGGTAGGACGATGAGTGGGATAATCGATGCCATAGGGCCGAGAATCGGCGCGTGCCGTGGTTGGCAAGTAATTGTTGTTGCCACTATCAACCAGGGAGTCTCCAAACACAAAGAAAGCTCTGGGAGCAGCTCCCTCAGCTCTCTTTCGACCAAAAACAACAATAGTCACCACCATTGTGGCCATCACCACCTGCTGGACTCTCATAATCATGTTTTAACAATGTCAATTGTGAAATCTATAAGACTTCCCTGCAATGCAATGGCCTTATATAATGCCTTATTTGCACTGCTACTTCTCACTTTATGTTGCTTGTTCAAAGAAAATGACTCATGAGATACGTTTTCAGCAAATCTTATTCAACAAGTTTTGAGTTGTAATGTACTTACAATTTTGGAATTTACTAATAAGAAATTTTTAATTATATATACAAAACATTTAACTATATTGTGTCTTAATAACACAATTTAAGATTATAATAATAAACTTTTTTTATGTATTTAATACATTATAAATGTGAAAAAAATGTCTTTTCAATAATTTTTTAATAAGATATTTCTTTGATAGTAAGATAAAGAATTATTTTAGTCTTTAATGTTAGGCTAAATTTTAATTTGGTTCTTAAAGTTTTAAACATTCTATTTCAGTCTTAGACAATTTTAAACAAGTTCAATGTTATTTCATTATTAAATTTGACACGAATAACTAACATATTAAAGAGGTAATACGGTTCAATTTCAGTACGTATGTGAAATCGACCTTCTAACGATCACCAACATAAATGACTTACCTTAGATTTTAATTTGAAATGTCGATAATCGATTGTTAGAATTTGAGGTTTTATACAAAAAGGAGAATGAAAACAGGGAATATACAAGAAGGTTTTGGTTATGTTTCTCACAAAAATAAAGAGATATGACTTAACTAAAAATATTGTTAACTTTTACATCACTCACTCTATTAATTATTTATATAAAATTTAAAGAAGAGACAATATTAAATCTGTTTAAAATTTTTTAGAATTAAAATAAAATATTTAAAACGTTACTTATCAAATTAGAATTTAGTATATATATTGGAGATTAAAATAATATTGTATCCTTGATAGTATTATTAAAATGTGCCTTTAAGATATATATATTCAAATTTTATTATACTAAAATATATGGTAATAAAGTATCTAAAAAGATTAATGGTTGGAAAAAGATAGATATTTATTTTTCTAATTGTTGAAGAGGCAAACAGACATCAATTTCGTGTGGGTAGGCATCCAATCTGTTAGAGTCCTTTTTCCAATATTAATGGAAAAATGTGGTGATTGTCACGTATGTTGCATTGATACCTTTTAACCTTTTTTGTTGTAGTGTATGACCAATTACACGCTCTAATTTATTAGGTTGGTAAATGAAGTTGAGCACTCATGTGAATTGAATAAATATACATAGTCATCGGCTAAGTTAAATTTAGATCATTCTTAACCTCTTCTTTTTTCTTCCACAGATGGTTTGTTATTACAAAAAAAAATATATATATATATATATTAAAGGAAAATTCTAAAATAACTTAGTTTAGCAAAAATGAGTTATTTTATGAACGAATTTTATTTATAAGGTCCATAAAACTTTTTAAAATTCTTTTTAAAAAATGTTATTATCATTTATCATTTTAGATTTTGATGATTTAAAATTTTTTACTTATGATGGGTAACCGGAGATTAATGGGATGAACTTGTAAGGTTAGCCCAAATGTCAGAAGGAGGTGGTCTCTGACTTGGTTTGCGTCTGGGAGTCGCCGTCCGACTTGTATGTATGAAGGAATGGGGGGTGGTACCTGCAAAGACACTCCGATGCCTAAGTCAGCAAGGGGATAAGCAAGTTTAGAGAGTATTGGAACTTAGAGATACCTGAGGGGTGTCAGTGTATTTATAATGGTAAACCAATAACTGTCGTTGGAGTAGTTCCACCTTTTAAGGAGGATAACCGTCCCTTTATCTTAGGGAAGTTGAGATATGGCTCTTGGAAGTGGGTTGAGAGATTTTAGGGGCAGTTACTAATTTGAATAAGCATTATCTGCCAGCTGTCCTTCGAACCCGACTTCTTTGAGGTGGAGTCTATGTTGATTCCGACCTCCTCTGAGGAGGTCGGTCGGAAGCGAAGGCCAATCTTTGGATTGGGCCTTTTGGTATGCTTGGACCTGGGCCCGAATGTTGGACCAGGGTATGAACAGTGCCCCTACTCGAGTCCGATCTCTTTTAATTATGAGTTGGATTCGAGTATTTGAACTCGGGCTTGTAGTCGACGTGATGCAGAAACCGACGTGATTCAAATTTCTCAATAGTCGCGTCTAATCAAACGTCGCGTCTGTTATGGGTTTTGTATTTACACGTGGGGGCAGTTACATTGGTAACGGTGCGTTTCTTTAATGATCGCGTGGAGTTACCCTTATACCCCTGGCGTGTTTATAAATACTTTTCCCTCTCGTTTCTTCATCTTCTTTCGTTTTCTAAAATCTCTTACCCAGAATCCTTATTTTCTCAAAGAAAAAGTTTTTTAGCCTTCCTTCTTGATGTGACAGCTGTTGCCTTTGCTTCTCTTCGCACTCATTAACAAAGGTTAGTCTCTATCCTTCTCCTTTAACCTTTTGCGTGTTTAGAGGAGGTTTTGCATGCTGTTAGTGAGTACGTTGGTCTAGCCATTTTTGTTTTCATGCCCTTGAGAGAGGCTGTTTCGTATTTTAGAGGTTCTGTGTATGATCCTTTTCCATTTTTCTTTGTAAGTCTTTGTCGCTTTTTCTCCTATTTCTTTTTACTGGAGAAGATGACTTCTCACGTTTCTGAGTGGGTATACGTTACTATTCTTGGGGAGGAACCCCTAGTAGACACAGACTACATCACCGACCTCCGCACCTACCATAAGATCTGTGGCTCTGATGATAATGAGCCTAAGTATGAGTTGATTGTCCCGGGTCTTGAAGACCGGGTTTGTTTTGGGAAGGCTACCGATGCTGACCCTCATTTCTTTTTTATGTATGAGAGTCTTTTTACCCGTCTGGGGGTTTTTCTGCCTTTTTCTGATTTTGAGATAGAGGTTCTAAACCATTGCCGAGTTGCTCCCACCCAACTTCACCCCAACTCTTGGGGCTTCATGAAAATTTATCAACTTGTTAGCCGAGAATTAGATTTCCCGACAACTTTAAAGATTTTTTTTTATCTTTTTCATATAACCAAGCCCTTCAATGGGCAGAATAATAAGTAGCAGTGGATCTCTTTCTGCACCATTCAAGGTCAGAAAGTCTTCTCCATTTTTGACGACTCCTTCCATGACTTCAAAAACTTTTTCTTTAAAGTTCAAGCGGTAGAGGGTCACCATCCCTTTTTCCTTGATGAGAACTCCAACCTCCGATTTTCTCTTTATTGGTTGGAGGCCTCTCCTGTCGAAGAATATGGTCTGGAGGATTTAGATAAAGTAGAAGAGGCTGTTGTAGGGTTTTTCCGAGATGCTTGGGGGAGGGCCCCTAATTTGGATACAAAGAAGTTTCTATTGGGCTCTCCGAGTTTTGTACGGACCCAACTAGGTAGTCTTTCTTTGTTGTAGCTTAGCTTCCGACTTGTAGCCTTCCGACTTGTAGTCTAACTCTTTTGTTTTCTTCTTTTCAGAGATGGTGAAGAAAGGTTCAAGCGCCTCCTACCAGAAGGTTCAGGATGCCAAGAGAAGGTCGCGGGCACGGGTTGATGCTGCGAGGGCTGTCGGCACTCTTCCTCCTCCTCCTCCTCCTCGTGATTTGGGGACTTCTTCTCGCCTTATTATGGTAACTTCTGCTTCTACCTCTTCTCTTCCTCCTCCCATCCTTCATGCCCGAGCTTCCCCTGAACCTGAGAAGAAGAAGCGTAAGACTTCGGGGTCAGGCTCTTCTTCTAGGGATTTTGATGGTCCCCAGTTCGTTTGGAATCACATCTTTCTCCATACTTATATTAATATGGATGATGCTTCCGTTCGAAATCATCTTAATATCCTGGTTCAGGGGAGTGTTCGTGCTACTGGAGTATGCACAAAACTTCTTGATATTTTTTAGAAGACTCCCCTTAGCTCTTTGGGTTCTACCCAAAAAGTTGAAGAGTTGGAGGGGAGGATTTTCCTTTATAAAGAGGAAGAGAAGAGGCTCCTGGAGGAAGTGGCTGGTTTGAAGGAGGAGAAGTCCCGACTTCAGGAGAGGGAGAAGAAGCTAATGGCCCAGTGTGCCATGGCGGAAGGCCTGAAGGAGAAGGCGGAGTAGAATTACGTCAGGATTTTTTCCGAGAACATCGATCTCCAGCGGGAGCTGGAGAAAGGTCGGGAGGCTTATCAGGATTTAGAAGACTCCGTGGCGGAGAGCTCGGAGGAGGCATGGAGAATTTTTAAAGAGCAAGTCGGAGTTATTGCTCCTGGCCTGGATCTCTCCCCCTCTTGATCCTGATAAGATTGTTGTGGACGGGGCTATCGTTTCTTCTCCCCGACCTGAGGCGGATTCTGAGCTGAAGACCCGTGGCTAAAGAATTGTAGAATCTCCTCTTCGTGAGGATCAACTGGAGGGATCTCAGCCGACGTCTTTAGATGTTCCGATCCCTGCTGCCAAAGAGATTGCTCTGTTCTCCCCTGTTGCTGATCCAACCTTTCTTCCCTCTGGTGACCCTTGATTTTCCTTCTAATTGATCCGAGCTATTTTTGGGGGCCCGACTTGTGGGCCCCTTTTGAACAATTTTTATTTTTGTTGTTTTTGTGGTGGTTGCTCCTGACTTTTCTTGGCCTTTTATGGCCGTTAACAAAAAATACTTTAATTCCTGCCCCCCTTCCTTTTTGGTTAAGGGGTTTTAAGATTAATTGTCGTGTACATGCTTTCTGCAATTTTTCCCTTGTTAGGTTTTATAAAAAACCCTTTTGATCCTTTTGTTTTTGGAAAAACCTCTTTATCTGGGCAGGCTGTGTTTTGTCTAAATTGTCTTAGATTTTCCAAAGACTCGAGACAGCTTCTACCTTTGATTTTTGATGGTTTTTCTTGTCCATTTTTTGTATTCCTTGTACCCAATTTTCGTTTATTGAGTTTTCTATAACTTAGGTTATTTTTGCGATGC
Source organism: Arachis ipaensis (assembly GCF_000816755.2). Lineage (NCBI taxonomy): Eukaryota > Viridiplantae > Streptophyta > Magnoliopsida > Fabales > Fabaceae > Arachis > Arachis ipaensis. The sequence continues at coordinate 25,378,099 of NC_029790.2, read as the reverse complement.
ATTTCTATTTTCTCGGTTCCTCCAACTAGGTAGTCGTTTTAGGTTTTGGGATTCCGAGTTATTGCGATCAACCGTGTAACCTCTTTACACCGACTTGTACCTCATCGTTTTATCCTGCCGATCACGTAGGTCGGGCGTGGGATTTTCACGTTTTATCGAGCTTAAGTCGGCGCATTTCGTAGGAAAATGATAATAACTATTGGAATTTATAAAGAGATGCAGAAAAAGATCTTTATTTATTGACGAAGGTACTTTTGCAACTAAGTGGTTAAAAATTGTTGCCTCTTAGTCTCCACTTTGATGCCTCGTTAAAACCCCCTTCAGAAAAACCCTTTTTTTTTTGGGAAAAAACCATGAAGTCGGGAAAAAGAGTACATCAAGGAGTGGAGTTCGCTTTTAACTATAGTACATTTTCATATTACAAGTATGCCACGACCTAAGTAGCTCGGCACTGCTCAAGTCGGTTACCTTGTAGTATCCCTTTCCTAAGACTTCACTTATCTTATATGGTCCTTTCCAATTAGCAGCGAGCCTTCCTTTCCCCGACTTGTTGACTCTGATGTCATTTCTGATCAAGACTAAGTCGCCTGGGGTGAAGCTTCTTCGAATGACTTTCTTGTTGTATCTGTTTGTCATCCTTTGCTTCAGTACTACTTCTCTTATCTGGGCTTATTCTCGGACTTCGGGGAGTAACTCGAGTTCTTCTTTGTGCCCCTTTATGTTGCCAACCTCGTCGTAGAAGCTCACCCTTGGACTTTGCTCATTGATTTCAATTGGAATCATGGTTTCTATGCCATAAGCAAGTCAGAATGGTGTTTTCCCTATGGTAGACTGATGCGTAGTCTAATATACCCATAGTACTTGAGGGAGTTCCTCAGCCCATGCCCCTTTTGCATCTGGCAACCTTTTCTTCAACCCAGTCAGTATGACTTTATTAGCTGCCTCAGCTTGCCCATTTGCTTGTGGGTGTTTTACTGAGGTGAACTGATTCTTGATTTTCATACTAGCTACTAGGTTTCTGAAGGTAGAGTTTGTGAACTGAGTTCTGTTATCAGTGGTAATGGAGTGGGGGACTCCATACCTTGTGATAATGTTTTTGTAGAGAAATTTTCAACTTCTCTGGGGGTGATGGTGGCCAATGGTTCTGCTTCGATCCATTTCATGAAGTAGTCTACTCCCACTATTGGGTACTTTACTTGTCCAGGCACTTGGGGAAAGGGACCTAATAGGTCCAATCCCCACTTTGCAAAAGGCCATGGAAAAGTTATGCTAATGAGCTCCTCAGGGGGAGCGACGTGGAAGTTTGCATGCATTTGGCATGGTTGACACCTCTTTACGAACTCGGTCGCATCTTTCTACAAGGTCGGCCAGTAGAACCCGGCTCGGATGACTTTCCTAGCCAACGACCTTGCTCCGAGATGATTTTCGCAGATACCATTGTGGACTTCCTCCAGTACTTCTGTCATTCTTGAAGTCGGGACGCACTTCAATAGTGGTGTGGATATTCCTCTTTTATAGAGGATATTTTTCACCAAAGTGTAGTTTTGTGCTTCCCTCCATATTTTCTTGGCCTCTTTTTTCTCTTTGGGTAGGATGTCGAATTTCATGTATTCGATTAGTGGGTTCATCCATCCGAGGTCCAATCCGGATACCTCAAGGACGTCTTGTCTGCCCTCTATTTTTGTAACTGAGGGTTCTTGGAGAGTTTCTTGGATCAGACTTCTATTATTTCCTCCCGGCTTGGTACTTGCCAGTTTGGAGAGTGCGTCTGCTCTGCTGTTGAGATCCCGAGTTATGTGTTTGACCTCGGTCTCTGCAAAATGCCTAAGATGCTCCAAGGTTTTGTCTAAGTATCTCTTCATATTGGGATCTTTAGCCTGATACTCTCCATTTATTTGGGAGGTCACTACCTGAGAGTCGCTGAACATGACTACTTTGACCGCACCGACCTCCTCGGCCAGCTTTACCCCTACAATCAAGGCTTCATATTCTGCCTGATTGTTAAAAGCTAGAAATTCAAATTTGAGGGAGACTTCTACTTGGGTTCCCTCTTGGTTGACTAATATTATGCCTGCACCGCTTCCGACTTTGTTGGAGGATCCATCCACGTATAACTCCCATGTGGTAGAGGCTTCCTCTTGATCTCCTGTATATTCTGCCACGAAGTCGGTGAGGCATTGGGCTTTAATTGTCGTCTGAGTTTCGTACTTGAGGTCAAACTCAGATAGCTCTATGGCCCATTGAACCATTCTGACTGCAATATCCGTTTTCTGAAGGATTTGCTTCATGGGCTAGTTCGTTCGAACTCTTATTGTGTGTGCTTGAAAATAAGGTCGTAACCTTCAAGAGGCTACAAATAAGGCATACCCAAACTTTTCAATTTTTTGATACCTTAATTCAGGGCCTTGTAGGACTTTACTGGTGAAGTACACAGGATGTTGCCCGACCTAGTCTTCCCGTATTATAGCTGATGCTACAGCTTTGTCGACTACGAACAAATACAGGATGAGTTCTTCCCTAATTTTAGGTTGGGTCAGAATGGGAGGTTGGCTTAAAAACCTTTTGAACTCCTAGAATGCTTCTTCACACTCAAGAGTCCATTCGAACTGTCATCCTTTTCTTAGTAGAGAGAAGAGTGGTAGGAATCTTAATGCTGATATTGCCAAGAACCTGGAGAGAGCTGCAAGTCGGCCATTCAACTGCTGGACCCCCTTTAAGCAAATCGGGCTTTTCATTTCTAGGACTGCTTCGCACTTGTCGGGGTTGGCTTCAATCCCCCTTTGTGTAAGCATAAATCCCAAAAATTTTCCTGCCTCCACTGCGAATGTGCATTTTGCAGGATTAATGGTGTTGAAGACTTGTGAGAGGTCGGTCAAGAGGTCGGCCCCATCCTTGGTTTTCACTAGCATGTCGTCTACATAGACTTCCATTGAACTCCCAAGGTGAGGTGCAAACACCTTATTCATCAGCCTTTGATATGTGGCTCCTGAATTTTTTAACCCAAAAGGAATGACCACATAGCAATAGTTTGCTCTTAGCGTGATGAAAGATGTCTTTTCTTGATCCATCTTATACATCGAACTTTGATTATATCCTGAGTACGCATCCATAAACGACAAGTATTGATACCCCGAGCTGGAGTCTACTAAGGTATCAATGTTTGGAAGTGGATATGGGTCTTTAGGACACGCCTTGTTCAGGTCGGTGTAATCGATACACATCCTCCACTTGCCGTTTTGCTTTTTTACCAGCACCACATTTGCCAACCACGCCGGATATTTAACCTCTTTGATGAAGCCGGCTTCTAGGAGGGCTTATACTTGTTCTTCCACCACTTGGGCCCGTTCAGGTCCGAGCTTCCGTCTTCTTTGTTGAACAGGTCGCGATTTGGGGTACACTGATAGCTTATGCGACATAAGTTCGGGATCTATCCCTGGCATGTCGGAGGCTTTTCAGGCGAAGAGGTCGGAATTCTCTTGTAGGAGCTTTATAAGCTTCTACTTCAGCTCTTCTTTCAGGTTGGCTCCTATGTTGGTATTTTTTCTTCCTCTTCTCTGACCTGTATCTCTTCAGTTTTTCCCCGGGTTGTGGTTGCAACTCTTCTTTAGCTCTGATTCTTTCGAGCTCAATTGTGTACACCTCCTTACCCTTTCCTCTCAGGTTTAGGCTTTCATTATAACACTTTCTCGCCAATTTCTGATCTCCCTTAATGGTTGCAATTCCCTCTGGTGTTGGAAATTTCATACAAAGGTGGGGTGTAGATACCACTGCTCCAAGCCGATTTAGGGTTGTTCTGCCTATCAGGACATTGTAGGCTGAACCCACATCAACGACTATAAAGTCGATACTCAGAGTTTTGGACTTTTCCCCCTTTCCAAAAGTTGTGTGTAGGGGTATGAATCCCAGTGATTTTATTGGTGTATCCCCTAACCCATATAAGGTGTCAGGGTAAGCTCTTAATTCTTTTTCATCCAACCCCAGCTTATCAAATGCTAGTTTGAACAGGATATCGGCCGAGCTCCCCTGATCTACCAGGGTTCTGTGTAGATGGGCGTTGGCAAGGATCATAGTGATCACTACCGGATCGTCATGTCCAGGAATGATGCCTTGCCCGTCTTCTTTAGTGAAAGAGATTGTTGGAAGGTCGGGAGCTTCACCCCCGACCTGGTAGACTTCCTTCAGGTGTCTTTTTCGAGATGACTTTGTGAGACCACCTCCAGCAAATCCTCCTGAGATCATGTGTATATGTCTTTCCGGGGTCTGCGGCGGTGGGTCTCTTTGGTCCTCATCATCTCGCTTTCTCTTGCCATGCTGGTCCGACATTTCCATGAGATATCTGTCAAGTCGACCTTCTCTGACTAGCTTTTCTATCACATTTTTTAGGTCGTAACAATCATTTGTTGAGTGACCATATTTTATGGTACTCACAGTAGTCACTACGACTTTCCCCTTTTTGTTTTTGATGGGTCTAGGGGGAGGTAGTCTTTCAGTATGACAAATTTTCCTGTAGACATCAACTAGGGAAACTCGTAGAAGAGTATAGGAATGATACCTCCTGGGCCTTTCAGGGCCGACTTCCTATTTTTTCCTGGGTTCTCTTTCCTTCTCTTTTGATGAGTGAGGATGCCCAGGTCACCAGTTTGGCTCTTGCAGCCTGGCATTTTCCTCCATGTTGATGTGCTTTTCAGCTCTCTCCTGTACATCACTCAGGGAGGTCGGATGCCTTTTTGAGATGGACTGGGAGAAGGGGTCTTCTCGGAGTCCATTTACTAGGCCCATAATTACTACCTCTATGGGCAGGTCTTGAATTTCTAGACACGCTTTGTTGAACATTTCCATGTAGTCTCTTAAGGGTTCTCCGATCTCCTATTTTACTCCCAAGAAACTCAGTGTGTGCTTTACTTTGTCCTTCTGGATGGAGAATCGCATAAGGAACTTCCGCGAGAGGTTGTCGAAGCTGGTGACTGACCTTGAGGGGAGGCTATCGAACCACTTCATCACTGCTTTGGTTAAGGTCGTCGGAAAGGCCTTACAGCGAGTGGCATTAGAGGCGTCGGCTAGGTACATCCGACTTTTGAAATTTCTCAAGTGATGCTTGGGGTCGGTGGTCATATCATATAAGTCTATATCAGGGCTTTTGAAGTTCCTTGGAACCTTTGCCCTCATTATGTTCTCACTGAAGGGATCTTCCCCTCCTAAGGGTGAATCTTCTCGGTCGCTACGAGAGTTTCTACCTCGGAGAGCAGATTCTGATCTTGAGAGCTTTTCTTCAAGCTCTCTCTGTCGTTCGACCTCCCTTCTTAGGCTCCTCTCTGCCTCTCGCTGCCGTTCCAGCTCTTGCTCCAGCTATTCCAGCCGTCCCTGGTGGCCATGGAACAATCCCATGAAATCAGTTGCATGGGGTTGCCCTTCTTTGCCTGATTCATGTCCCTCGGAGAAGTTCCCCTTTGGGTCCTTTATCCCTGAGGTGCCTTCTTTGTTCTGGTTGGTCACCTCTTGGTGGGTGACAATCGCTCTGTCGTTATTGCCAGTGTCCTGATTCTCTTGCTCAGAATCAGATGCTATGTTTCCATCCTCGTTGAATTCGTCCACCACTACTGGTTAATTTCTCGGGTTCCCGGCAATGGCGCCAATGTTACGATGGGTAACTGGAGATTAGTGGGCTGGACTTGTAAGGTTAGCCCAAATGTCAGAAGGAGGTGGTTTCCGACTTGCTTTGCATCTGGGAGCCGCCGTCCGACTTGTGTGTATGAAGGAATGGGGAGTGGTACCTGCAAAGACACTTCGATGCCTAAGTCAGCAAGGGGGTAAGCAGGTTTAGAGAGTATTGGAACTTAGAGATACCTGAGGGGTGTCAGTGTATTTATAGTGGTGAACCAATAACTACCGTTGGAGTAGTTCCACCTTTTAAGGAGGATAACCATCCCTTTATCTTAGGGAAGTTGAGATATGGCTCCTGGAAGTGGGTTGAGAGATTTTAGGGGCAGTTACTTATTTGAATAAGCATTATCTGACAGCTGTCATTCGAATCCGACTTCTTTGAGGTGGAGTCTGTGTTGATTCCGACCGACCTCCTCTCAGTCGGAAGCGAAGGCCAATCTTTGGATTGGGCCTTTTGGTGTGCTTGGACCTAGGCCCGAGTGTTGGACATATTTAGAAAGGAGATAAATTTGAATTTAGGGTTTTTTTTTTTTTGTAATGGAAGAAGAAGAAGAAAAAGAAATGAAGAAGACTAATTCGTTGCGATACTGAGCTCCATTTAAGGGTTTGTTGTTGGCCAATAGGTTACTGCATTCACAAGGCAGGATTCGAACATCCAACACTTGATTAAGCGAACTAGTGAACTAACCACTAGATCAACCAAACTTGATTTGATCAGAAATAACTATTTACTCTTAACTAAGAGATGAAATTTGGTTTGTTTTGTCCAATTAAAAAATAGCAATTGTGAATAACATTTTTTTCTCTTAGTATTAAAAAATAGGCGGAGAATAATGCCCAAATGTCTGCAGACCATAGATATATGCAATATGTTGGAGCCCATATAGGCCCAGAAAATAGAAAGATATAAAGATTTGTGTTTTTGGTTAACCAAAAATAATTTACAATAAGAAATAGAATAATAAAACACAATAAAATATATCTCTTTTGTTTTATCATATGTATTAGACCATCTCTAATCTTAGATATTACAACATTACAAACTCACACACACTACACACTCACATATGTAACATTTAAAGATTTATATTCATTATTTAGTTTCAACTTTCAACTAAGTTTTGAATTTGGGTGCCAATGAGTTATAACTCAAATGGCATAGTTTTCCTATACTCATTTAAAAGGTTGCGGGTTCAAATCTCCTATCTTTGATAAAAAACAAAAAAAAAGTTTCGAATTTGGTACAATACCGTAAGAAGTACCAAGATTTACCACTAAGTAAAAATCTCAGCTGCAAATATATCTCTTTATCAACCTTATTTCATTGACTAGACTAGTTCATACATAAGTTCAATTATGTCATTACTTAGTTTAGCTGCTTCTAATTTCAGCTTGATCGGCAGCTATGAAAAGCTTATATAAATAACATTAAAACCCAACAATTCTGTGAGAAATGTTGGTCAAGGTAATGGCAAGTGACGAGCTAGGAAAAGGAAAAAAGAAAAGAAAGTTCACAACGTGAATATGAATAAATGTCTAATATACTCTAAGAAAAGTAGAAAGTGTAATATTTCTTAAAAAAAATGATGACCAGATTGGAGATACTAAACAAATTAATAAGTTTTAATTTTTATTTTTTTTATAAACTTACAAAAAAATTAATTAACTTGATTAGTATGCTATTTTTAACTGTTAATATAAAATATAATAAATCAAAAATTAAATTTTGTTTTCATTAACAAAAAAAACAGTACTAATATAATATACACTAAAGGTTTAAGAATGAGGCATCAATACATGGATACTGGCTATTGCGTATTTATTCACGCATTTATAAAGTTAGTGAAAAAGTTTAATTTCTTTTTGAATTTGAAATTGGGTCGATTTAGCTAAAAATTGACCATGGACGAGAAAGAATTCAAAATATTTTTAAAATACTGGTATTCTAATAGTTTTAGTTATTGATTTTAATTATAAAAATTATATAATATATATTAATTAAAATTAACGGTGATATTCTAAAAATGTCTGAAGATTTTCCTATAATATATAGGCATTTGTTTTCTTTCGCGATATTAATTTAATATATATGTCACATATATGTTTGCACTTTGGAATACGGATTAAAGCAACAGTAATATTGATATCTAATATCTTGGTACATATGTGGATATTTCGTTCTTATGTTTCTTCTATTTTTAACATCACAATTGGGATTGATATAAAATGTGGAATACTAGGGCCAACACTTTTGAATGTGAAAAAGGAGATAGTTGATTATTGATGATTCATATAAGTTCAACATTTTTTTTTAATCTACTAAACTCAAACTTAGGCTTATACTTAAAGGAACTAAAATATATCATTTTCACTATTTTGTGTTGGTATGCAAGTTTAGTTTTTGTTTTGAGTATATTATTAAATTCAGAAGTAAGAATAATTTTATGTTTGGATATCTCATGTAAAAAAAATTTTTTATCTATCAATTATATTTGGATAAAATAAGATAAAAGTACTTTTTTGTTTATTTATTATGTGAAAAACATCTTTTTTTTAAAGAAAAAAAATCTTTTAAAAAAAATGTAAATTGTAACTTTTCAAAAAAGATGTTTTTTTTTTTATTTTTCTAGTGCTTTTACTTTTACTATTAAAAATTTACTAGACACAAAAAAAATCTTTTTTTATTAAAAAATATTTTTTTTTATTGATTTAATGGCGCCCAAACAAATACGTAAAGTGACTTGATATTCATAAAAATTTAGATTAGTTTGACAAAATAATTTAAAATAAGTAATTCGTTAGATAATTCATAATTTTGTTAAATTGACTCAATATTTAATGGGTATTAAATTAGTTTATATGTTTTATGGTTAAAATGAGGGTTATGCTATGGTGCTGAAACAAGATTTTTTCAACACCTACTGAAATGAGATGGTGATAAAGAGAGTTAGACACGTGTTAGTGTTGTTGTTGCAGGAGCAGACACAAACGCAGAGTAGCGCAGTGATACAGAAATTTTGTTGAAAGTAATAAAAAAGGTTATCTTTATTTAATTATTAATAACTACTTAATATTTCCAATACAACTCCTGCTACTACTGCTGTTCTGTAATTTGTGTCTCCTCCTGCAATAATAATACTAATACGTGTCCAACTCTCCTTGTCACCACCTCATTTCAGTAGGTGTTAAAAAAATTTTGTTTCAGCACCGTAGCACTCGCCTTAAAATGATTGACGTCAATTTTTTTTTCTTTTATATTTACAAATTCAAACAAGACAATTTTCCACTACGATCCATTGTTTAGATTCCATGCAAGGAAATATAACATGCAAAAGCAAAAGCAGAAAGCTTCTTGTATTCTATCCAAATCACTCTGATTCATATCTTCCTTTTTTGACAGAGAAGTGACAAGTGATGAAAGAAAATAGCAGTCCCTTTCAAGAATCATGCTTAGCCTGTGGTTTAGGATCTCAGGGATGCTCTCAACTTAATTATTCTCTATGCATAAACTAAACAGACCTTATCTTATTATTATTATTCAAAGTCTTAGCAGCAGCTGTCACGGGATTTTTGGGCTATGCTTTCAGTTATTATTATTATTATTATTATTATTATTGAGTGATTTTGGATTCTAGCATAGTTAGAAATTGTAGAGAGAAATTGCCATTTGCTATTAACAAATAACAACTGCCACCACTCAGGAATATTCTCCAACTTTTTTTTTTCTCATTTTGACAAATGCTTTTTTGTCATTACCCTTTCACATTTTGGAGAAAAAAAGGTTTGTCTCCTTTGATTCAGGTTTTCAGACTTTTATTATTGGCAGCCTCGTAAGTCATATATGATGTAAGAATCTTTATTCTCTGATTTTTTTTCTTTATTTTATTTTTTGTTAATAATATTTGATTATGTTCCAGGAGTTGGTGTGCTATGTGGATATAACTATGACAAGTGAACCAACTCTATAACCTGATTGATTATTAATCAGACTTTGATTAATTAATTGTTTTATTTGTAATTATTTTTCATGGAATGTTTTATGCAGTATTAGCTAGCTTGCCAACCAGAACTTTGCACATGTTGAGTCATGAGTGTGTCATGCATATAGTATTCAATTCAGTTGTTGAGCTTGCATATGCATCTTTTATAGGATTTGATTTCTATGTATTGTTAGTATAAGAAGAAAAATTGTTACAATGTTATGCAGACATTTATTTATGCATTACCATATACTTATATGATTATATCCACAAAAACGTGGGTTTTGTTTTTTTGAGAAGGCTTTAGTTCTGGCTCATGTAAAACTGAATAACCCCTTTATTGAAAACAAAACAAACATTACGTTATAATATATATATTGAAAAATAAAAGTATTTAGTTTAAAGGGGATACTTGTTTTGAACTTTAGCATAGTTGTTGGACCACAAAGCTTTTTTCTTAATATACGTGACACTCCATGTGTGTAGTAGGAGAATATTATTACATTGAATGTACAATAATACAGTTGAGTAAAAGTATAGTTACAATATGTTGAATTGCGCAATCATTAGTCTTATTTTATAAGAAAAGCTTCTACTAAGATTTGGAACCACAAAGTTTCTTGTGATATTTGTTAGGAAGAAAACACAAAATTTAGAGAACAAGTATATGCTATGGGTTTTTATATCTAAAAAAGTTCAAGTTAGAATGAAGAACATGAAACCGTTATTGTTGATGGCTATTGGCAATCCATTGCTAAAGGGAAGAGACAAAAGGAAACAAGGAAAAGGGATTTGAACTGTGATTCTCTTTTGGGGGATGTGGTGGGGGGTCCATTTTCCATGCAGAGTAGTAATGTTGATGCAGCCTAAAAGCTACACAACTATGGCTACATTTGGACCTGCTGTGACAGGTTGATCATTCATGATGATTGAATTGAGTGCTCAAATACAAGCATGTATTGTTGCCATCTTTAACTGTCACAAACTTTAATTAGAAAATTCACACTTATTGCAATCTATGTGTAGCTTGTATCAATACATACTTACAGAAGTTCTATTGAGTTTGATTCTTTACTAGGGTTGCCATTTCCAAAACCTGGATTTCCTTTTCTGGGTGAAGCTTTAAGTGTTGATGGCATTTCTCCATTGTCACAATCACAATAACAAACTTCTGACCTATTGAAATTTTAGCTACTCACTTTTAGGAATTCATGTAGTAGATGTTATTCTCACTTTCCCAAAAAAAGAAGAGGGAGGACATAAATGTTCAATAGTCACCTAAAAACAAGCACCTAACACTTCAATGAGAAAATCACTCTACACTGGAAAGTAATAAGTTTGTTATAAACCATTAATCACTGTTATACCTTGTATTCTCTATCTGGCAAACGCATAGGTAAAGCTATTTATTAGAGTCACTGATATAACATAACTACAAATTGAAACAATTTTAGGTAGCATTTAATAGATTAGGTAAGTAGGGTCATTGGTTGATAATCAAATACAGCAATAATAGTGTTACAATATTTGGAGGAAAAAAAGAAGAAAAAAAAAAAAGAGAGAACAAGCCAACCAAGAAGCCATTCAAGCCCTGCCTGTCAAATCAAGCACAGCATCCTCCACAAGTTCTTCCAGCAACTTCCCCTCTACCACCTTAACCAAAATATCCATCTCCAGACCCATAAGCTCAACCCACTCATTCCCCACAACCTCTTTTCTGACAACACTCTCCACAACCAGGCTGTTACTGTCCCCACAGTCACCCCAAAGAGACCTCATCCCACCAGATATTAAATCCTTCATCTGGGCCACAATGAGGTCCACCAATGGAGGAGTTGCACCCTCCAGGACTGGGAACATGCAGCGACTATTCCCACCCCACAACCTTAAGTACTTCTCCGATCCATAACCAGTAATCTCCATTAGGGTTACATTGACACAATCAAATACTAGCTTCTGGTTGGATCTCCTCTGCCTTCGCCGGGCTTCGGGGAGAGGCTGAGACTCCTTGTCATCCGGATTGGAGTAGTTATCCCTCAATGATGGATCCAAAGCACTGTCAAGGGAATGCCATCTTGGGTAAAATGAGTCAGACTGCACTTGATCGTCAAGTCCAGCTGCCAATAGTAGTTTATCAACGAGAACAAACCAATCTTGTTCCTCCACCTTGGTGTCTAGGGAGACCAATGATGGTTTTAACGGATAGGGACTTGCTACCTCTGCACAAGAGTCATCCCATGACAGGGTCCGAGCTATTGATTCTATGGGTGGTGATTTATCAATTAAATTAGACTTCATAAGCAGCCGTGATCCTATACAAGTAATACAAGAAATGACAGTCAGTAAATGAACCAATAACGATGACAAAGATTATCAAATAAGAACTTCCTGAAACAGCAAGATAGCAGCAGCCAGAGAAAGGTCTAAGCCTTACCCAGCTGACCACCCTTCATACAGTCTAAGGATCCATGAGCTGCATTCTCATCTTCAAAAGGAGGTTCTAAAACTGAGATTGGACTAGGCTGATCCTGGTTTTCTGTTGATGTCCCAGGCACTGTGGACTTTGATACAAACAAAACAGTATTCAGAATCTTGCACTATATTGCATTACCAATTTCCAGTACAGATAAAAAGGGATTTCACTGATATGAACCCAAAACATTTGGCATTCAGTTTAATATTTAATAAACTGTGATATCAAAAAACCAAAGTGATTGTGCTTTGCTGTACTAGTTCTAGGCTCATTTATATAATCAAGTATCCAATAATGTTCACACCAGGTATAATTCCTAATTCAATTCTTTCATTATTCAAAGTATTACAGAAAATCCCAAACTGTAGTCAAGTACAATGGTTTGGCTTAATACTTGCCAGGCTGCTTATCATATCATCTAACTTTCTTAACTGTATAGCATGCAACCTACAACTTTGTAAATGCAAGCATATCTACAGTAGCAGAACTTTCCAGGGTTTCCATTACAAATCAATCATTAAGGAACACACATAAGAAACCAAACTTTAAGGACTTTTTGTGATCTTGCAAACCAAGAACCTCGTACTGGTTTTTATATAATTAAAAAGATAAAACACATTTTTTTTAAAAAAAAAATATAGCATTAAAATCCAACATCCTTGAGTTTAGATTGAGCAATATGTAAACTTAAGCAGAAATTGCATAATGTGTCACAAAAGATGTAGATTTCAAATGCAGAATAACAGTATTTATTACCTCGAGAGATATTACACCTTGTCCATCAGAGTCTGAATGTGATTTTCCGGATGATTCATATACAGCTGGAAGAGAACACTCTGCAAAGGCACCGCTGTTGAAGCTTTGAGACTCACCATCTCTAACTCCACGTGAATTTACTGGAGATACTGACGTATCAGTTAGAGTTGACTGAGATTCCTCTTTGGATTGAGATAGAAAAGACTTCTCCTTGGTTGATTTCTTATTTCTTGAGAAAAAGAAATTTGTAACTTTCCCTTTAAATGATGATTTCATACTCTTTGACTTTGTCAACTCCTTGGAGACATGTGCTTTTCTAGTATCATGATCACAAACTTCAGTGCTGGGCCCAGTTTCATAGACAGTGGAAGATACAGGGACAGATTTTGACCTAGGAAGATTCTTAGGAGATCCATCCATGCATATTTCTTCACTAATATTACGACTGCAAGAAATAGAGTTGCTAGGTTCTTGGTCTTTGTTAATATCCTCAACCTCAGATATTATAACTTTCTTCATATCTGAAAGAGCGAGCATCTCACCTAATGTAGAGCTTCTCCGAAGATGTCTCTGCTCTTGTGTACCTTTAGTTGATGCCATCATGGCCCATCTTTCAGAAAGTCGTTTCTTGGCCTCTCGGCAAACAGATGACTCAGGAGAACAGGAAGCACGACTGAAGGATGATGAAGAAAAAGGGCTGCCACAGCGATTGATGTAATCCCAAGAATGCCTTGGAGATGGTGACATAAGTTCCAAATCACTCAAATTTCCTGCAGCATACTCATTATCTGATTTGTAAAATGAACTTTCATCTCCGATATATCCATTGGAAAATACTGAAGAATGCAATGTTTCATCTCTTTGATGGCTCCTCAGGCTTTCAGGTATTTGCTGTGCGATTTCGCTTGCATTTGTTGTTTGCTCTAGTGCATCACAATCTTCAAGACCGTGATATAAACTTCCAGTGTGCAGATTCCGAGGAGATGAAGTTGTCGGAGAAAGAACAGCCTTAATCTCATGAGTCTTCCCAGAGCTAGGTTTCAATACCACTATTCGAGTAGGTTGAACCGGGAAATCATCAACTTTCTGGCTGGCTGGAGAATACACAGGACTAGTTTTCTCCCAAGCAGCTGCTTGGCCAATATTTGTTGGTTTCTTAACATATTTATCATTCTTGCCCTTGGCACAGGGTTTTTCACGGTCAACCATCTTCGACGGTTTAAGAACAGTAATACGCTTAGTCTCAGCAATCGGAGTAGACTGAAGCTCATAAAGATTTTGAGAATCCAATAACCGGATTAGTAGGTCATTATTGGAGCTTAAAACTTCCAAGGCTTCATCAAACTCCTTGGACTGGCGCAGTCTCTCATCTGTAGAGAGACGTTTTGCTTCTATAAATTTCTGACGTATGAACGCCATTTTTTTTGCACTAACATCTTCAGTCCACTTTTCTCCGTTTGGCATCGTGTCTCTTACATTGTTCATTCTCTGTGATTGAAGCCATATTTCATAAATATCTCTGTAAGCAATCTGTTCTGTGCTCGGATGACCTTCATGAAGCATTTCCTTGTCCATAAATCTATCTTCCAGCTGCCAGTGTCTGAATGGTGTTCCTGAATGACCATGCATATGTTGAGAATAATCTCCTCTGTAGCTTCTCTCCATGGCCAAATTAGGCTCTCCCCGTGGGAGGGCTTCAAGCCCCATTAATTTGGCAACTACATTAGGTGGATTATGCTTGGAAACAATTTCTTTGGACATCTCTTGGTCTATGAGCATCTTGATGGGTGTTCCATTGATTCTCTTCTGTGAAGATCCTCTCATAGAGTCTGAAACCATCTGTAAAGTTCATGATAAGACTTAAAAAACAATAAAATGATTAAAAAACAAAGTGTCTAGTGAACCAATAGAACAAACAAAAATTCTTGACATAATCATCTTGTTAATCTTTCCTTTACCCAAATAATATTGAATGATAATGAAGGACTAGAGTCTCAAAATTACCAGCTTATCCTCTAATTGATCACCAAAAGAAGGATTGGTGATCCTTGCCACATCTGATTGACTTCTCAAAAGTGAAGAAGCTGCAAGTCAGGTATAATTTAGTGAGAAGGGATGAAATACCAACTCAGCAACATTTCGAGAGCACAATTTATAAGTACAATGACTTATTTATTCTTAGCTAGCTTCAAGATAGATAATAAACAGCTGACAATTCAAACTAATTACATGTAGAAACAGACAAATCACCAAGAGAGAGGTGTTCGTCGAGACAAAGTCAACAAAAAACCCAAAATAAATTAGCGACAAAACAGGGAAATACACTCAAACTACAAATTATAAATCATCAACCTAAACTAACCAATCCACCAAACGCCAAAACTAAGATCAACAAGAGGAGGAACTAAGTTTAAAATAACCACCATCCGCTAGAATCAGAGTTTCAATCATTGTCTAGGCAAGAAGATCATCTAAATAAACAAATAATCCAGCAATCAGCAATAATTAAAGCATTGACTTTGGGCTGTTAAAAAAAGGGGGTAATATGAAGATTTAAAGGGGTAAAACAAGGAGGGTCAAGGAAATCACCATCATGATGTGGCTTATCAGTGAGTAACCTATTTCCAGAAACCCCAGCAGTCAAATCAAAGAGGTTGACCATTCTTCCCAGGCAGCCAGGGAAAGGTTTCTCAACATTGTGAACTCTTCTGTTCTGAACCCCATTCATTTCAACAGCTGCACAAACGCAATTACATGAACATCTGAGTTGATTTTTTGGGAGGATCTGTAACAAAATTGCACATTAAAAAAATTAAAATTAAAAAAAGGCAAGATCTAAGAAAGTAAACAAAACACAATTGCAATTAACACATGGAAGAAATCAAGGTTTAAGTTATACTCAGAAAAGGCAGCTGAAAACATACGTTTGAGAATGAAATTCCAATGTGGAACCTCAGTTGTTACATTTACTCACGAGAGAGAGAGAGAGCAAAAACGGGGGGGAACGCAAGAACAAGATATTTGAGCGAATTCAGAGGGAATAATGAAAGGATAAGAAATCAAATCAAGTAAAGTCATGCGTCAGCATAACACAAGACAGAAGTGAAAAACATTGGTCCAAGTTCAGATTCGGAAGAGGAAAAGAAGAGAAGAGAAGAGGAACAACACAGAACAAAATGCTCCAAAAATAAAAACTCGCTCTCTCTTTCTCTTTCTCTCTGTATTGCCAGTGGTTAGGGTCCCGAAAAAGCGAAACGACAGTCGTTTGGAATTCCAAACACAACTGCAGCACAAAAAAAGAAGACAAGGACGAAAGCGGAATCTCAATTGAAATAAAAAGCAGCTGCAGAGAGAAAGAGAAAAGGATAAATTAAAAATCTGAGAAAAAAGAAAAAGAAGAAAGAGGGATGACTGAATGGCGAGATCGAGGGATTGACAACAAAAAACGAAGAAAGCGAAAGGCGCGTGAGTGTGGTGGTGGCAACAGACCTGGCGGTGAGTATCGAAGCTATGCCAACGATGACATCGAGCGGCGGCAGCGGTGGGATCTGACGTGGCAGTGGGGGAGCGGGGCGGAAGAAGAGAAGTGATGAAGACAACGGCGAGTGCGTGATTGCGTTTCTCTCTCTCTCTTGGGTGTGTGGGTTTGAGTTATTGGGCTGGCTGCTGTTTGCACCGACTCTCTTTGTCGGATTCCAAAGTGTCTATTCTCATTATTTCATTCTCTTGTTCCTCCTCCTCTTCTTCTTCTTCTAAACTTCCATTCATATATCAGGTTTTTGGATTAACGGCCATAAACTATTCATACACACAGTTAATCACTTATTACTAATTTACTCTCCAAATTACACCCTTTACATACTTTATATAAATTATAGGTAGATAAATAGGTTAATCAAAAAAGAAAAGATAAATAGCTAAACATATTTATCTACCTATTATCCATGTGTTCCTTTATTGTTTCTCAATAAATTCTCAATAAAAAAGTGCGTTTTTTTTACCTTTTGTGGCGTCAAAGTAATCACTGGATTAAATTTCAAGATTTACTAACACTAGAAATTTTTCAACTACTCAGTCAAGTGGTTTGTGATGTAAGAAGATATATATATATTTTTTAAACCAATAT
>NC_029790.2:25348283-25360377 GCF_000816755.2 Arachis ipaensis | reverse complement strand
ATAGAATACATTTGTTCATATCCTAGTCTAAAATTTTTAAAAGGTCCTAAAATAAATAAAGTCTAGTTAAAAGATCCAACTCAATCAACTCATACTCGACCTCCTAAAGGTCGAAAACGGCGACAAGAGTCTCGCTCTACTTATTCAAATAAGTAATCAATTCTTAAGATATCTTCTACTCATCTAAAAAGGATATTTCAACGACTTTCTTAGAAAAAGGGAACGGGCATCCACCATCAAAGGTGGAATTACTAATTCAAGAGCCAATCTATTAAAAACTTTCTTTAAACCCTTATTAACTTAAGTATCGGAATCATTTGCTAGTATCACTCTCCACCTCCTCATAAAGAACTCAAACGACGACACCTCAGTACTAATAGAAGTTGAACGCTGCCCCAAAAAAGAGTTTGGACTTCATATTAAGGCCAAAAGCAATTTAATTTCAGATAATTTCCATAACAACATCAAAATTAAATTTTATATATAAATCTATTTTTATTTTTTTATATTTTTTTCCTTTCCTACGGAAAATGAAACGAAGGAATATTTGAATTCGCAAATAAAACTATTATATATAAAACAAAAAATAGCTATTAAATTAACTATTACATACTTTTATAGAAATTATATATACATACATTATTTTATAAATTTTTAATTTATATTTTATATTTTAATATTTATTTATAACGGCACTTATTTTTTTTTTATATACATGTGAGATAGATGTACACAAAATTCTAAAGTAAAAATAAGAGGATTTTTTGGAGGCTAAAAGTAAGTGAATCAATTTAGGTAATTAATAATAGACTAAAATTAATTTAATAATTATTTCTTATTTTTTGTTATTAACTTGTATTTTTTTTATAATAGAGAAATCAAGTTTAAAATCTAAAAATGGTAATATATATATATATATGAGAAGAACTCCTATTAATTTAGCTATGACTCAAAATAATTAATCTTAATAATATCTTATACTTAAAACAAAAATATTTAGTAATAAAAAAGAATTAACTATAAACAATCATAATTTGTCTTGTTTAACATTAATTAATTTTTTGTTACAATAATTAATAAATAATAAATAAGATAAATTTTAATTTTTTTTGTTTTCTTAATATTACCGTATCTAAAATAATATAAGAACAAAGAACATACATGATAAAAAAAACATAAAGTAAATAGTCACTTTTTACCATAAAAGATTAGAATTCTGACAAAACTGACCATGAAAAATTGAAACTAAAGTTATACCCATACAAGATAAGTTTTGTTCGACAAAAATAACCAATAGTTAAATTTTTATTAATAATTCCGTAAATATTTCTCTTATCCTAAATCGATTCATCCCCTTTTTCATTTCTCCCCTACCGCAGCCGATACTTCATAGAGGTTGACTTGGAGAAATAGGTGTTTATTTTACAGTTTGAGGTTGTATTCTAGGTTATATATATATAACCATATTTTGGCTGGTCTTAGTTTCGTAGGTCGAGTCGGAGCTTGTTATTTGTATTTTGGAATTCTGATTCATATGTATATGTTTTAAACCTTCCATTTGAAACTTGCTTATCCATCTATGCGTAACTTTTGTGAGTGATGCATTTTCTGTTTCATTTTTTATTAACTTCTCTTTGAAGGCTCCTAGTTACAACTTCCTTCAATTATATTATATTAGTATTTTTTATTTTTAGAGATCGTAGCGCTTGGCCATCTCTAATTTACGTCCTAAGCATAAAATTCTGTGTGATAAGGTGTTACAAAAAATAAATTGAATGAATGATGAATATTGTTAGATAATAATTAGACTATGTTTGGTGCTATTTTTAGTGCACATCTTTGGTTGGTTAGTGCTGCTTTATGGATTGAGATTTGGTAGTATACTCTGAACACATTACTAAGCTAGTTTAATGTTTGATAAAGTGGTTTGAATGCTGCTTTTATATAACTATGGATGATAGGTATAATCATTAGCTATAATTTCTGCACAAACAACTGTTGTTTTAAAAGTAATTTCAGGTTGAGAAAAAGTATTCATTCAGAGAGAGCTATCTGGACAAAAGAATGGGAGAGATCAACATGATATATTAAATCATCAAATACAAGTATCATAAATTCTTCTCACTTTTTTATAATTTATTTTATTGTATAATGTTTGTCATCAAGAGAGAGATTGTTGAGTTAGTAAAAATAAAAATAATAATTTGATGATGACCAACATTATAGTTTTGTGTTAAAAACTCAAAAGTGTAGTTGATATTTATGTTTATTGTGTAGAAAAATAAAATGTTCAAAACATGCCCAATTTCAATGCTATCCTCACAACCCTCATTTGGCCCATGACAAATGTTGGTGAATACAAACCAAGGAGAAAAGAAACGTTGAAAGCAAAACAAGAAAGATCATATTAGGGTTTCATGAAAATAAAAAAGATGATCACCAAACCTAAGCATCAAAGAACAAAAAAAGGAAAAAAAGTCAGATGCTAGTGCCAAAAGCAAAAATCAAATCAAAGGCTGAATTAGAAGAAAAATCAGCATATCAGTCCCATTTTTGGGCAAGCACTCTAACTTGTTGAAGCTATCCTTTTCCTGCTGCACATTTTTGGGTAAGAAGAAAGAAATGGAGGTTACCCATTTCTGCTGTAAATCAGAGGTCAAAATTAAAATATGAAGCCAAAAAATAGATCAATGGTTTAAATTTTTGAAGTCAAAGAAAAAGGAAGATAAGTAACTAGATAAGGATTCAAACCAATTCTACAAGCCATAAACCACTGCTGCTGACCCATCTCTCCTCTGCGTCTCTGCTCTAATTTTTGGAAAAAAAAATAAAGTCAAAGGTGTTCAACCAAGCTCAAGTTTTGGAAGTTTTACTTTTATTTAAAAGAGTAAACGGTCAGAAAATTGAAGTAAGGAAAGTGAGCACATTGTTTGGGTTTTCATAGCTTTTGAGCTAAACTTTCTTCTCTATCATAGTTTTACATTGAATTTTTTGTTCTTCAGTTTTATCCTTCTTTGTTTTTCAATCAATGGAAAAACGCAAATATCTAAGATATTAGTAAAAGCCATTGGAAGAAAAGACAGAGAGTAATCATGGAAAAAAAGCCAGAAAATTATTTTAATCTCTTTCATATGTATTTCTATTTTGTATTCATGATCTTGAGAGGATTTTCTTGCTAAGTTGGATGAGCACTTAATGGTTGAAAGATTAGGAGTGAACAAGTTTGGGTAGAAGTTTGGTTTTTCCCTGATAAGATTGAGTAGATTTCTTGGGAATTGGTGTTTGTAATCTTTGAGAAAGATAGTAGAAATTTCACCACAGTTGTGGTGGAGACTAGCCACATTGCACATAGTGGTTGAACCAGGATATATGGCTATGTCTTTCTCTATTTTCTGTTATGTTTTTATTTTTCATTCAATATGAGACAAAATAAAATTATCTCTTACCTATTTGATCCCGTAGACGTCACAGCAACTCAGTGTAAACAAAAGAAAATTGTTTGCTTTGTTATTGATGATTCATCAAGAGACAAAACCAAATTGTCTTCTGCATAATCAACATTGCAGGCTCAACAGCAACACTTACTTAAATCCAGTTTTAAGTTAAACAACACAAGTTTAAAAGAGGCCATATATTTAACTCCCTTTCTCTAGGTCATTGAGAATCTTCAATTTATGCCAACTTAGTTAGACTTGGTTGACAAAAACGCTTAGATGAATAACAAAACAAAAAAAAAATTAATCCTTAAATGTTTCTTATTTTAACTTCATAAATATTTTTTTAACATTTACATTTATTTATAAATCGAAAAAAAATAATAGATAAATTATCATAAAATATAAGTTAGAGAGAGCTCCATCACTAAATGCAATTTTAGAGTGAGAACAATTCAGATTGCTTGCAACTATGTAAGAATTATAAGGATCTCCATTGTTAATTAATCTTGTAATTCAAAATTACGAACTTATCTTTCTTTTCATAGAAGAATCTTTTACATATTTCATTATATCATATTTTGGACTCGTTTTGATGAGCTTATAAGAAAACACTACAAAAAAATGTTGAATATCATCAAATTTATCGTTGGATGTTAACGTCGAATTTTTCGACAAATTATAATTTTTGACGGTAAGTTTGCTGGTAATATTTGGAGGAAAAAAGATTAATGGGAACAAGTATTACTGTAGGATTTTGCAGGCAGATAAATTCAACGATAACCTAGATTAGTGAAACATTGCATTTTGGAGCACCATAAAACTTTACCGTCGAATAAATCTGCTGGTAATCGTGCCCTAAATTTAAATCGCGAATCCTCTTCCCCCTTATTTTGAATCTCTCTCTCTCTCTCTCTTTCTCTCTCTCTCGCCTCCCACAGTCTCTCTAACCCTCTAATATAATCTCCCCCTCAACATTCTCTCCAGGAACCCCCTCTAACGTTCCCCTCTCGTCGTCCGCCGATTAGTCTCTCTCTTCTCTCTCTCCCCCCTCGCCGCTGCCAACCACCTCAGCCAGTCGCTCCCGTAGTACCAGCCACCACCAATATTCTACCATCACCGCTGTTGTTGCTGTCGTCGTTGCTCCCTCTGTCTCCAGCAACAGTTGTTGACATTCAGAGGACCACCGGCAACCACCTCCAGCCACCATCTCCCTTCTCCGGCAACATCATCATTTTCTAATTAATTTTTCTTTTTGTTTTAGTTAAATTTAGGTTTTAGTTGTTAATTAATATTATGATTTAAGTTTTTGAGTTGATTAACATTTTATGGCTTGATTATCTTCATTAAAGAGTTCACTAATCTAATTTTGAATATTGAAGTTTGTTTAAACGATTGAGTTGAAGTTGATTAAAGATTAAAAAGGAAGAATTAATAGCTCTAATAATAAAATTTATTAGTAACAATGCTTGAAACCTCTTGGTAGGTGGATGGATTAGGATTTGAACCATTATCTGTTGCCTTAATGATTAAAAAAATTAATAACTTAAAGAAATTAAAGATAACAAACCACAAAAATTTTTGTTGAGTAAATTAATATTTGAAAAATTGAGTAGGGTTGAGAGATATTTGGTTTGGATGGAACCCTTGAAAGATGGAGAAGTCTGAATTTTAGGGGATGTTCTGTCAAAATTTTTGTAAGATTTTGAATGAAATTGAGAAATAAGAATGATAGAAATTGTTGTTGCGAATTCGAATTTTATAAGATTTTATAAAATTTTAATTTGATTAATTCTAAGTAAAGAATTATGTTTTGGAAAGTTTTAGTGAAATTTAATGGATGCAAATTTGTGTTTAATTTGTATGCTCTTTGAACACATGACGACAGGTACAGGTGTCACGAATTAACCTCGTGGTTGTGGTAGAGGGAGGATGTCTACTGGTACTCATAGGCAATAGGTGTACAGGATCAGCCGTTCATCATGGTCCCTAACTCTAACTACGTGGCTCCTTCTGCTGCGCCACCCCAACCAAGAAGTCGTCCAACTGCTTCACCAGAGTGGACTCTTCCACCACCTCCGCCTGTTCAATAGTCCACTATTTCAACGATAAAACCTCTAGCGGTAGACACTGTGGTGCCGAAATCTTCTCACGGATCCCAGTCAGATGCCCTTCCACCACCTCCCATCGTACGGATGACGATTTGACTGGATGGTTTGGCGGCGTGAATACTATTTTAAGTCTTTTATATGTATACTATTTTAGTTAGTTTAATTTAGTTACACTCAATTTTCTAGTTTTAGTGAATTTAGGTTGTTAAAATAGGTTCGATTTTGGTTAGTAGGTTTGAACTGCTAAAAGTGTTTGAGAATTCTTGATTGTTGATGGATGTTGATGCTTAAGTCATATAAGTCTATATTGATTTGTTTGTGAATTGTTTAAGTGAATTGTTGACGGATAGAGTTTGTGGCGCATTCTAGTTATAGATGAAACTCTGCCAAAGTTTCTAAAAAATCTAAATATAATTGAAGTTTAAAGATTACTTCAATTAACTTTTTAGTAAACTACTAATCCTAAGTTTTCTATTGATAGGTTTACGCCAGATAACAATGCATGTACGTAGGAGTGTACTAATGTCATCAAGCTGATGTACGGCCACCCGTGGCGGAACTACAAGAAGATCTCTGCTAAAATCAGAGAGCAATGGTTCCAGAAGTGGACAGTAAAGACCCTACATATTCAAACCTTACTTAGTTTATATCTTCTATTTTGTTTAATTATGTATTTAATTTCGATGAACTATTTGGTGAATGTTCTTTGTGCAGGAGAAATTTATATGGGATAAGACTCACGATGCCATGATCAAGAAGATCTTCGACCATCGGATGGCTAGGCAACTGCAGCAGATGATGGAGGACGTACATGAGCGGTGTGATCACCTCACTATTTGACTAAGCTGGACCTTAAGAAAGCATTGCACATCCATTGGGAGACTGTTGAGGGGTTTAAGCGTTTCTGTCTCATGAACAAAGCTAACAGAACATTGGTCAGGTCGTTGAAGTATATTGGTGGGTCAGCGACTTTTATGAAAACAAATGCCAAGCTGGTATGTAACTTGTTTCAATTTGTTATTAAGTTCATTTTGTTTTTGAAATATAATATCATTATTACTTGATTTAACATGTTTCAACCTGTATAGTCTAAGTCGTTGAGTCGTGATGCAACGATGGTGGAGACCTTCAAGTACACCCCCACCTTGAAGGAGAACAAGGAGAGATTTGATGATCAGCGGGTTGTGGATCATTACGTGTGTAAACATCATGGGGTATAAAGTTTCAATTAACTACAATCTTAATTATAAAATGTTACACAGGAGTCCTATACGCAGAGATTGGCGGAGGCCGTAACCTAGCAACCTTAGCAGACTGGAGATGACGACAATAACTCTGCTTCAGCTGAAGTAGATCTTGACACGGTTTGGCACGAGACCACATTTGAGCCATACAAGAACCGTGTCTACAGGTTAGGATAGTTCTTCTCCGACAACTTTTGCACCTCCACACTTAGACATTCATTCACCTTTGCCACCAGCCATCCCGTCGATCCCAAAGACAGCGTCGATTTGAGGGAATAGGTGCTGGAGCTCACCCAGAGCCTTCACCAACAAGTTCAGCAGCTACAGCAGTCTGAGGAGGAGTATCAGAAGATTCTCACACGCATTTCAAACACAGATTTCCTCAAGCTGGAGTGGAGGCAGGAGCTGGAGTGGCTTCAGCAGATGGAGTAACAGATGACGATGTGCCAAGATCAGATGCAGGGCAGTGGCAGCAACGCTGCTACAGTGACACCGACATCACCGCATAGTCCGCCGCCTCAATAGAACTAGGGGGAGGATGATGATGACGATGACTATCAGGATCTTTAGTTACTAGAGTTTTGTTGCAGACTCTTTCATTGTATATTCTACTTTTTTTACTGTTAATTTTTTTTTTTGTACACTTGATATTTAATTTACCATATTTGGTTTCTATTATTTAGAATTTAACTACTAATTGTGCATAAAAACAAATTTAAACAAAAATAAATAAATAAAAAATTTGACCACCTATTGTGTAAAAAAAATGGTTTTACTGTCGGATTTACTAGAGGCAAAATTCGACAGTAATTAGGTGGAAAAAAATAGCATAGCGCCAAAATTACCGGCGGAGCTTTTTTTATGGTAATTATCAGAGGATTAAATAAAGAATCCGTCACAAAATCTAACGGTACCTATTGGCGGATTGAAAAATCCGATGGTAATTGGTTACCGGCAAGGGTTATACCGTCGGATTAATTCTGACGAAAAAATTGCCAGTAAATACAATACCAGCAGATTAGTTTCATTATTCCACTGGTAAATTTGATTGTACTCGATGTTTTTCTTATAGTGAAAGATCTTTTTTGAATTATCTTTTTTTAAAAGATTTTATAAAAAAATAAAAATAATTTTATGTTTGAATATTTCGTACAAAAAAAATTTACTTCTAAAAAAATATTTTTTATTTTTTTAATATTTTTTTTATTACTAAAAATCTATCAAACATACTTAAAAAATAATAAAATATCTTTGTCTAAAAAAGAATGAATTGGACAGAAAAATAAATTTGCATCCATGAAAGATATAGACGTTATTGTTGTTGTTGGTATTAATATTACGAATAAATTACCGTTTGTATCCATGAAAGATATAGACGCTGATAAATATATTTATATAAGAATAAAACGACAACTGTAACTATGGAAGATGGTTTTCGTGTGCCAAGAGTACTCTAACAGACCAATTACATAACCAACGTCTGGGTATTCTTGGCACATGGAGGCCATCTTTCGTGGTTACAATTGTCGTTTTATTCTTATATGGGTACATTTGTTAGTGTCTATATCTTTCATGGGTACAAATGGTAATTTATTTTTAATATTACTATTAGGCGGCATTTATTTATGAGAGCAAGATAAGATAAGGTACTGAAAATAAGATACAAAGGATAGAGATACAAAATTTTATGTTTTGTATTTTATTTTGTGATAAACTAAAACAAATTATAAAAATTCAATTTATTTTTATTTTTTCATTCAAAAAATTGGAGAAGAAAAATATAATAATTAAAAAATATAATTATAAAAAATTAACAAGAATAATAAAAAAATAAAAAATTAGTTGTGTTCTTTGTTAGTGTCTTTATGTCTTTTCTGTCAGGATAGACACAAAATACACTAATTCAATATTTCTGAATACAATATTTTTGTATATATCTCATCTGTTAAACACAATTTTATGTCACTATATCTCTATTTTAGTGTCCTATCTCTAAAAACAAATAAAGCCTTACTATTACTATTACTATTATATTAAATAAATTTGACCATGTAACCAATATTATTCAAATGATACAAATAATAGACATTTTTTATGAACAATTTTCTTCTTACTATCAATTTTTTTTTTCTTGTTCAGCCACCCGTTAGCTTCTGCGAAAATTCTTTTGGCTTGTACTATATAAATAGTAGTTCTTACCTTAGTTGATAAGTACAAGATAAATATATTTAAGAGAAGAGATGAATGGACTATTAATGATAAATTAAAAACTTTGTGGAATATAAATGAAAACTTAAAATGACAGAAATATAAACTTGCAAACAAAGACAATGTATTTTTATTTTTCTTGAGTTTATAAACGAATTTTAAAAATTTAAACTATATATTTAATATTTTTCGTATCACTTATATAAAATAAATAAAAGCTTAAATGCCAGCGGTTTTATACTATAATTTTTTCAAGGACTTAAACAAATTTTCAAACACTTCTAAAGAGCTAATTTTTTACACTACTATAAAAATATAAATAGCAAGAAATATAAAGAGTTTAAGGGTTAGAAAGATATATAAGCACAGTATATTCTGGTTCGGTGTAATCTCTTCACTTACGTCTAGTCCTCCTTACCAAGGTGCGAAAATTTTCACTGTATCACTAAATTTATAGGGTGTTTGATAAACCGCTACAAGATAAAACACTTGATGAACACCTCACAATATATGATCACTACTTCAATTAAGCCACTCTACTTAAAGACTCATTATGTAAGAACTCAAAATAATACCAATTTCAATTACTTTTTCTTGAGTACTTAATGATGTTAGGTATTCTTACCGACTATAGTGTTTAGCAAGCTTTACCACTCAGAAAAAATCACCTCTAAGTCTCTCAACAAACAAGAAGAGCTACAAAACTCTTCTTTTACAATATGTGATAGTGAACTTCAGAAATAATAAGCTATTTCACAAGAGTATATGATTACAAATGAAGCATTATGAGTAATCTCAAGTTATTTCTCAAATGTTTATGAAAAACACTTTGAAAACTTATGAAATTTTATCACAATGAAAGCTTATAGGATGAGAGGAAGTTGTGTTCTGAAACAAAGGACCAAAATTTCTATTTATAGGTCTCCATGCACCCATGAACATTGGAAGTAAATGGGAAAAGCAAATGATTTAAAAGCATATGCTCTTGATAGAGTCTTGTGTCCACAAGGAAGTATAGGATCGATCCTCAAATCTAGGGATCGATTTTCTAGTTTAAATTTGTATGAAATATAGCACTTCAGCACGTGAGAATCAATCTTCCCTTTTAGCATAAGGATCAATTCTCTAGGCTTATTTTTTAAAAAATTTGAATTTTGAGTTATGGCACCTTGTGCTTGGTTGATTTGGGTCCTACTCCCCATAATCCATTATAAACATATAAGGATGATCATAATGTAACATCCTTGCTTGCAAAGCACTTAAGATGCTAAATCAAGTAGGATTTGAAGTTCAGTTAATGTATGAGTGTCATATTGACCTATTTATAATTAAGCATATCTTAAAGAAAATACATATAGAAAAGAGGTAAACTTGTAATTCATAAAAATTTACATACATAAAATAATGATCTTAGGTACAAATGCTACAACAAAAGATGAAAATGTTTAAAATACTTAAATAACGAGAAAAATTATTAAACTCAAAGGAAGCCTTTTGGTTGGTGCTAGTGGGTGGTGCGAATGAGATTTTTAAAGAGTTCTCTTCAGAACTTTTTGGAGAAGCTCCTTAAACAAAAGGAGCAAGAGCCTCTCCAAGTGGTCTTGGGTATAGATTTTATCCAAGGGATGATATGTGAGTTGATGTGGAAGGTTGGTGAGATGAGTCATGAGTCAAGGAAGAATAATGTGGTGTGGGTGTCGGTGAGTAAGGAGATTGATTTGTATGTAGGTTGGCAATAGAAAAGTCATATGGTGCACTGGGATAAAAAAGACGACTCAATAGAGGTTTTGGGAAGGATTGGAGTGGCATATAGTAGAAGTAGGCATTAGGTATTCCTGCTATGTATATGTTTCCAATGGCGGGATCTACCGAAAATTCTTCAATTCGGGCAACTCAATGAATACCACTAGAGTCACCATCTATATAATCTCAAAATAGAAAATATACAATACAAAAATAAATAATAGGGTGAGAATCGCAGACACGATTCCCAATAGAGATTAGTGAAATACATCGTATATTATTTATTCAAAAATCAATATCTAAGTTGTCAACAATCCTCATATAGTGTCATACAATTACACTACAAGAAAAATATTGAGTACTATCGGATTTACCGTTGGATTTAGTGCCACAAAGTAGCAGCGAATTTACCATCGAATTTACTAGCAGTAATGGTGTTGAATTTATAAGGTTAAGTAATTATCGGCGGATTTACGTTTCTGACGGTAAATTCGTCGGTAATATTTGGAAGAAAATAAAAATAAATTGGCGCGTCCTTTAGAGTTAGATATACCATCGAAAAAATTTGTCAGTAAACCAACTTAGTGAAACGATGCGTTTATGGTTTACCGTCGAAAAAATCCAACTGTAATTGGGCTGTAAATTCAAAATGCGAACCCTCTTTTCTGTTATTCAAATTCTTTCTCTCTCTCTCTCTCTCTCTCTCTCTCTCTCTCTCATCTGTTTCTTCCACTCTCCCCATCACCACCATCTTCCACCGTCGAAACCACCACCATCACAGCCCCCTCTCCATTGCCATCAACCCACCACTCAGACTCCTCCCTTTTTCTTCTTCTCCATTTCTTCCCTTTCTCTTTGTTCACACCCTAGCCCTCGCCAACAGCCACCCACCATCACTGCCATCACCTCTGTTCCTTTTTCTTTGTCACCGTTGGCAACTACAGAGCCGCTGCACGTTGCCCCCTTTCCTTCTTCTTCCCCTTCCTCTTGTTCTTGCTCTAGCCAAACCACCCTTGTTGTCCCAGAGACCACCGAAGCTCCGTCCCTTACCTCCCCTTGAGCTCACTACTGCCGCCATCTACTAAGTGCTGCTACGGCTAGTTACCTCCTTCTTCCCTCCTTCACTCTAACTCGACTCCTGTCTCTCTCGATTTGCTCACCACTCCAGGTTTTTGCTCAAATTGCTAATTCATAATCCGATTAGAATTATTATTGGTTTAGGTTTTAGTTGTTAATTAGTATTATGCTTTAATTAGACCCTAAAAGGATAATAGGTCTACTTTGACCCGACTTAAAGTGACCCGAAAAGAATTCGAGTTAAACCGGGGTCGACCCGATAGAACGTTAGCATATA
>NC_029790.2:25335720-25348117 GCF_000816755.2 Arachis ipaensis | reverse complement strand
GTTAAATTATAAAAGTATAATATACCATTACTAATTAGCTCAAATATATATATTTTTATTGTAAAAAGCAATTTCGAGCTGGGCTGGGTGATCCGAAGCAAAATCCAAATCCGACCCAAAAATAACATCGATTAAAAAATGGAAACCCGAACCCGACAAAATATGTCTCGGGCTTGGGGCGGGTTTCGGGTCGGGATGGGTCTTGAACACCACTATCTAGCGGTACCCCTAGGAATTCTGGATCCTCTCCTTCTATTCCAACTACCCCGGTGACGTCACAGGTTGTGAGTTTATCGGACCAGCCATTCATCATAGTCCCTAACCATAACTACGTCTCTCCGTCTATGATCACAACGTCGCCTCCATCTGCTCACCAGTACAATGTCTCAACGATGCTGCTTCCAATGACGGACATTGCGGCCCCGAAATTCTCTCACGAAAGTGAGTCAGCTGATGCCCCTCCACCACCTCCCATCATACAGCTGACGATTTGGCCTGATGGTGGAATGGGGTAAGTATCACTTTAGAGTTGTAGATTTGAATTGCTGAAAGCCTGAAAGTGTTTCATATTTCCTGGTTATTGAATTGCTGAAAGTGTCTGATTATAAATTCTAGTTTAGTGGATTTAGTGGATTTATGGATGTTGCTTCTTGATTATTGAATGTTGACATTTGGTGTTGTTTAAGTTAATTGTTGATGGATAGAGTTTGTATTGCATTCCAGTTATAGATGAAACTCTGCTGAAATTTCTAAAAAAACTCTATATATTATGGTTTTTTGCTTCTGAAGTTTTAATTTATATTGTTATATTAGTTTGTTTGTGAATTGTTGATAGGTTTGTGCCAAACAACAACTCATGTACTCAGAAGATGACCAAGTCATTAAGCTGATGTACCACCATCCATGGCCAAGCTACAAGAAGATTTCCTCTGAGACCAGAGAGCAATGGTTTCAAAAGTGGGCAGTAATTAATTTTTTTTAGTTTCAAACCTTCTTAACTAGTTTATATCTTCTATTTGATTAACTAATTTTTAATTTTTCTTCGTGCAGCTAAACTTTATATGGGACGCTGAGCACGATGCCCTCATCAGGAAGATATACGACCATCGAATGAGTTGGCAGCTGCAACAGGTGCTGGAGGATGTTCGTGAGGGGTGCGACCACCTTACGACCTAGCTCCGCTTAAAAATAAAGAAGGCTCTGTTAGTTCACTGGAAGACCGATGAGGGCTTCAAGCATCAGCATCTCACAAACAGAGTTAACGGAGCATCGGTCAGGTCGTCCAAGTATACTGGCGGCTCAGCAATCTTCATGAAGACTAAGGCCAGGCTAGTGTGTAGCTTCTTTAATTTTGTTATTAACTTAGTTATATTCTTTGACATATCATTACTAGACATCCTAATCATATTGTTTCAATGCAACATGTGTAGTCGAAATCATTGGATCGCGATGCGACATTGGCAAAGACATTCGAGTACACTCATACTTTGAAGGAGAACAAAGAGATATTTGCTGAACAGCGGTCTCAGGATCATTATGCGAGTAAACATCTGATCTTGTGATATAAAATTAAAGATTAATTATATAGCTGTCACACTAATCATAATAACATGTGTTACACAGGAGTCCTACACGCAGAGGCTAGAGGCCGCGACTCAATAATCTCAGCAAAGCGGGGAGGATGCCGATGGCTCTGCTACTTCAATCGTCGATCCTGATGCAGTTTGGTACGAGAGTGACCACCTCAGCGTCGTACAAGAATCGCGTATACAAGTTGGGGTCATTCTTCGCCAGCATCCTCCGCAGCTCCATGTTGAGGCCATCGTCCGCCTCTGCCACCAGTCAAACCATCGACCCCGAGGAAGGCATTGATTTGAGGCTGCAGGTGCAGGAGTTCACCCATAGCCTTTACGAGTAGGCTCAGTAGCTAACCAATTATCAGAAAAGGTATCAGGAGATCCTCACACGTGTAACAGATATAGATGACCTCAGGCTAGAGTGGAGGGAGCAGCTGGAGTGGCTTCAGCAGATGGAGGCTCAGATGGAGGTGTACTGGGCTCAGATACGCGTCACTGGCATTATCTCTGCTGGTGGCAGCGGTACTGCTGGTGGTAGCAGTGCTGTTGGTGGCACACAAACATCGCCAACTTTTGCGCCGCCTCAGCAGGACCACGGAAACGACGACGATGACTACCTGAATCTTTAGTGATTAAGATTTCGTTTTATTATTTCATTGTATTTATTTGACTTTCAATTTATTTGAACATTTGATATTTAATATTACATAATTAGTTACTGTTCCTTATAAATTGACCATTAATTGTGTGAAAAATAAATTTAAATAAAAAATTAAAATAAAAAATTGTTATTAGGGTCGGATTTACTAAGGGAATAATCCAACGGTAATAGTGCAAGAAACAACATATTGTGACGCCAAGATTACCGTCCAAAAAAGGCGACGGTAACCAAATAGTTTTTCTGGTAGGTAATTTGTCGCAGAATCCGACGGTAATTATTGTCGGACGAAAAATTCTTACAGTAGCTATTTACCGGCGAGATTTATACTGTTCAATTTTTTTCGACAGTAACTTAATTGCCGTTGAATTTTATTTATTTTTTCGATAGTACTCAACATTTTTCTTGTAATGTTATGCAATGCACACATCATATGCCATCTTATAATTAAAAGATAACAATCTTTTAATTCTTCATTTCAACAATATATTTTTAATGGTGTGCTAATATTAGAGGTCCAAAAGTCTAAAATCCTAAATAAATTCTTAATTTAATTGTATTTACCTTCATATTTAACCTTAACTAGCTTCCATAAAATTTCTCAATGGAGTATTCTCTGGCTCGCATTTTTTTTAATAATATTAAAGAATTAATTTTTTTCGGTTAACATTAATTAATTCTATTAAAATTATTTTGCTTATTTTAAATTTTAGACTATCATAAATTTTAGTCGTAACCCGCCAAGAAAGGCGGGTCGGGCTGAAAAATTAGGACCCCAATATGCCAAAAAACAAAAACCCGCCTAATCCGCACCACTTAAATCGTGGATTTTGTCGGGGTGGGGGTGGGTTTCCCCGCTAGGCTTAGTTTTTGTTTGTAAGGGGGTATTTTTTAATTTTTTGTCAAAATCCAACTTCCTCCAACCCAACTTATAAGAGTATGAAGATGAAAATTGAGTGTTTTGGATTATATTTATGTTGTTTTGGAGATAATATTTATAATTATGTTTTGGATTATGTTTATTTTGCTTCAGAGATAATATTTATAATTACAAAGACTTTAATGTTTGTGAATATAAAATATAAGCGGGACGGGGCGGGCTTTCCCGTTTGCCACCCTAATCATGGTACATATTAATTTTTTTGTTATTTTTAAGCTCGACTGATTTATGATATAATAATTTTTTTTTTTGGATATAATTGTCTTGTAATAAAATTTATTAGAGACTATTTTTTATGACACATTAAAATTTCATTAAAAACGACTAAGTGACCAAATAATTTTCAAAGGCTTTTAATGAATAAAAATTTATTAATGACAAAAATATTTCATATAAAATTTTGTAAGAATCAATTTGAGTATTTATTTTAAACTTTTTTTCCCCCATAAAGTGTAACCCGCATTGTCGATTGCTCCGTATATGAGAAACAATCGGCGCTTTAGTTATTTGTTAATATTGTTTGTCAAACAATTTGGACTTTGTTGGTTTAGTCATGTGTTCGGTGTTCCTGAAGGTGGCAACCTACCAACAACTATGAAGACCTTTACATAACCATGATGTGAGTTATGTTGTGGCCTTTAATATTCTTCCTCCAACAAACACGTTTTCCATCAAATTACAATAACAATGCCAGTCCTTAACAATCAAGAAATCAAGGAATTGTTATATTGAGAAAAGTATATTGAGGAGCTTGAAAGACCAATCTAAAATATTTTATTTGTGTGGTTGTTATTCATTTTTTATCCAACTATTGTAATTTGCTTTAATGATTTATGAAAATAACAAATTAAAATTATACCTCAATTCTAAATATTTCACTAGTGATCCTTTCTCATATTTTGAACTTACTGTTTTCTTTCTTCATGGCCATCTCTCTCAAGTGTTCACCAACAATGGTAGACACCAATCAAACCTTATATTATGAAAAATAAATAAATTCAAATATGCATATATGTGTATGTTGCATTATGAGCTACATGTTATAGCACATTGGTGTTCTTCCCACTCCCCCTTCTCCCTCCCCCTCTCCTTCTCCTTTCCCTTTTCTCTCCCTTTCTTTTTAATAACTTTTAAAAACTGTTTAATGAAATTGGATTATTATTATTAAAGAGTTTCAAATAAAGAATCCACGAGATCTGAGGAGGAAATTTTAAATTTTAAAGTAAAGGTTAGATATCCATTCAATTCAAAATCTTTGCACGTTGACGTTTTAATTTGTTCACTCTCCACCTAAGGTAGAAGAAGGAGAAAGAAAGGGTGGCGTTGAGGAAAGAATAACTAAAAAAAGGAAGAAAAAATTATTGTTAGCCGACTCAGAAAAAGGACAATTCGTCGGCGAATATGAAGTCGAGTTCACGGCAGCAGTAGAAAAATTGAAGTAAAAAAAAATTAAAGGTGTCGTTTTTTAGACGGTCCAATAGAAAACTTCTCAAGGTGTTGTCATTTTTCTCATTGAAATTTGGAGAAGTCAAAAAAATTGTGATGAAAAAATCTTTGCCAACAGTACTGCCGTGAACGACAACGTCAAAGCACAGTCATAAAGTACAATGGTGGCTGGATGGGTTCTTTTGATAAAAATTTATATTTATGAGAGAGCCCAAAAAATTTATCTATTTCATTATGTATCCTGGTTCTTTAAGGACCAAAATATTCTTTCACCATCCTAGAAAGCTCCAGAAATCAAATAAAACTCTTTTAACTTTGTTTAATTTGCGCAAACTAACGTATATACTTACCACAATTTTCTCTAGATGTAGTTTGTCATGTACTTTAGTAGATACTGAAATTAATTTATTAAAATAAAAAAGTAATGGTTTATATGTAATAAACTATTATTAGAACAATAAATTGAAATGATTAAAAAATTGTATCAACAAATTAAAATAGAATATTACAAAAAAAAAAGCAAAGAAAAGATATTAGCATACTCTAGATTACGACTCTTTTATTTAAATAAATATTTAAAAATTATTAATTCTCAAAATACGCACGTTGAAAAGAAAGACAAAAATACACATGATCATCGTAATGGTACTGGCTGCGAAATGAAATTCACCTTCAACTCAGCCTAGGCACCTGCGAAATGGAGGTGAAAATGTCAGGACCAACTCAGCTGCGTCATACACGAAATGGAAGTCCAATTCAGCTGTATCGCCCGAGAAACAGAAAACGTATAGGTCCGTATGAACACTGTTTCTGGCGCATGCGAAATGAGTGTATTTTTCAACTTCTGCTTTGGATTTTTCTCTTGAAATTTATATTAGCTGGATATGAAAAAATAAATTTTTCTTCTATTCCTAGTTCAAGAAATATTTTTATTTTTCAATTTTTTTCTGCTGAATTTGTGTTTAACTCTATATTTTACAGCCAACAAAAAAAAGAGTCCATGCTTTTAGTGAAGATCAAGAAACTCAAATCAGAATTTTATATGAATAATAAGTGCACTGTTAGAAGATTATATTTGAACTATACTATTTCTGTGCTGTGAATGCTGAATGGATAATTAAATAAAAATGTCCTGATTTTATTAATTTTCTAATCTTATTTTACACATTTTGATAAGTAAAAATAATTGCTTTTGATTTTGCTCATGAGATTTGGATTTTTTTATTGTTGCAGATTTACAGATCACAGAAGATGTAGTTCATGATTTTGCTCATGTTTGTATCATGATTTTACTCATGTAGATTTTGCTCATTTTTGTATCAGATATCTAGTTTTAGCTGTTCATTCTTCTGGGACATGCCTCTATGTGTTCTGACTTAAAAATAGAATTGGCTTGTCTCGTATGTCAAAAACTTATTCTATTCTAAATTAATGAATTATTTTTTAGGAAAAAAATGAAGATTGACCAGGAATCAAATGTTAAGTTTCACGAAAATATCAGTGAAGATACATTGTTAAGAGACAATCCTGATAATGAAATGTTCAGTCATGGTCCAGCTATGATTGGACATGCCGGTTTCAACTTGCAGACGCCAGCTTCCGTTACGCAGATGTCTGGGCTGAGTTAAAAGGGAAACTCATTTCGCAATCGGTACCAGTGAAATGGCCATGCGTATTTCTATTTTTCTTTTCAACCGTGAACATTTTAAAAATTAATAATTTTTAGATATTTATTTAAATAAAAAAGTCCTAAATTACTATTTCAAATGTTGGAAAGAGTAACTTTTTTTTTGTACAGGAGAAAGCTTTCACTTATAAAATTAGTCATACACACTTACAGTTAATAAAAAAAATTAGATCTAAATTTAAGGAAGAAAATTAGATAATTTTTATGTTGAACTAAAACTTGAGAGTGAGCCCAATATTCAATTACAAAAAATTTTAATAGATAGAAATAGGGACGATAGAATTTTTTTAGTTTCTTGACTAACACAAAAAGTACTACAACATTATGAGATTTATTTTTCTCTTCTTCGAGTAAATTTAAATTCATTTCTAATTTAAAAATATTTTAATGGACAAAAGATTATCCTCTTGATGTTTTATTCTCCCAAATATATACTACTATATTAAAATTACTCATAAAGAGAAAATAAAACACCACAAAAGAAAAGAACAACCACCCATAAAAGAGAGAACACTGCAAAAGAAAGGTTATTGAGTATTGAGAACAAAAAAAAAATAAAAAACAACAAAGTAAATAGAAACACAAAAAAGAAGGAATGAAAGAAAGAATATAAAGAAAAAAAAAAGAGGACATAGAAAGAAGAAAGGATGAGAGAAGAAGAGGGTGGAGATGATATTAAATATTAAGAAGTAGATAACAAAAAATAAAGTAAAAACTAGTAAAACAAAGAGAAAAGGGAGGGGGAGACCAGAAAATATAAAGGAAAAAGAAAAAAGGGGTGGGAGAAGAAGAAAATACAAGAGAAAGTGGTGGAGAAGAGAGAAAGAGCTCATTATTATTTTGTAAGATTGATGGTGGAGTCAACCCTCTAAAACAATACAAGCTTTCTTGTCTTGTTACTGTTTCTTTTTATGTTTTTTTCTATGTTAAAAAGAGTAATTAACATAAGGTATATTGTGTTTGTTGATGGAGAAAAAATATCGGTAAAGATTTTTACAAAAATTATCACGTTGCAAGTATAGTTCTAAACCGACAATTAAACCTCAATTAATGTTTAAATTGTTTGTCACTTAAACAAACCCAATAAAATTAACCGAAGTATTTAAACCTCGGGTAGTCACTCAAAGAATTGAAGGGAAGTGTAGTTTATTATTGGTTATGGAAAAGTATTTTTGGAGTTTTTGTGATAAGAGACAAGTAATGTAAATAACAAGGAAATAAAATAACAACTAAGAAAAGTCCTAGCAAAGATTGATAATTGGAATTCCTACCCTCATTATCATCATTAATTGTGATGGTAATTGCCTTTTGCTTTCACTTAGTCAACCTCTAACAATGAAGGAAAGTCAAGTGAGCAAAATCAACTTAAGTTCACAAGTCCTAATCAAAGACTAGATTTAGTGAAACCTAAGCCAACCAGCAAGTCTCAATTACCGATCAACAAAAGACTTTGACAATTCAAGAGTCTCTAATTGATCAATCCAAGTTAAGAACATAGAATTCTAATTTAAAATCCAACCAAGCATTTTATCAAACGCTTGGAAGGCATAAAATAAAAACATAGAAAATTAACAAGGCATAGCAAAATCTAAGGCTAACAATTGTAAGAGAAAACAATAACAACAAAGTAAAGAAAGCAATCATAAACATGGAAACATAAATTGCATTAATACGAATTAAAGGAAATAAGAAGAATTCATAAACTAAATTGGCAACATAAAGTAATCAACAAGAGAAATAGATAATTAGGGTATTAGAACAAATAAAAGTAGAAGAGAAATTAAATTAAAGTAAAGTAGAAATCTGAATTTGAGAAAAGTTAAACCTAAAAACCCTAAAACCTGGATAGAAGAGAGAGCCTCCCTTTCTAGAAAACTACATTTAAACCTAAAGTGTATAAATGAAAGTATGAATGATTGATTCCCTTCTAGCTCCACTCTGCAGCCTCTAATCAGTATTTTCGGGCCTGAAAATGGGTCCAAAGCAGCCCAGAAATCACCCCAGCGAATTCTGATATCTGCAGCACGTGACGCTTTGTCACGCGTACGCGTTGGCCACGCGCACGCGTTGCTGAAATAATTTCTAGTCACGCGTACGTGTCATCTACGTGTGTGCGTCGTATGTCTGCTGCACAAGTCACGCGTACACGTCGTCTATGCGTGTGCGTCGCTACCAGCTTCTGAAAAACACAATTTCGTGTATTCCTTCCATTTTTGCATGCTTCCTTTCCATCCTCTAAGCCATTCCTGCCCTATAAATCCTGAAAACACTTAATAAACATATCACGGCATCGAATGGTAATAAGAGATGATTAAAATTAGCGAATTTAAGGCCAAAGAAGCACGTTTTCAATCATAGCACAATATTAGGAAGGAAAATATAAAACATGCGAATTCTATGAATAAGTGTGAAAATAATAGATAAAATCCACTCTATTCAGCATAAAATGTACCACGAAATAGTAGTGCATCAAATCTCCCCACACTTGAACATTAGCATGTCCTCATGCTAAGCTCAAGAGAACCAAAAGAGTGAAGGGAATGGTAGAATTTATGAAATGCAATCTATCTATATGAATACAACTAAATGCAAAAATGTTTTTACCTACTTGGTTAAAAGTAAATAAATCTTTCAAGAAAAAAAATATGAACTGGATCTCACTAATTCAAATCATAAAATGAGGTACAAATAGACTTGCAAGGAGAAAGACCGTGAAAGCCGGGAACAAAGAATCGAGTATCGAGCCCTCACCGGAAGTGGATACACT
Organism: Arachis ipaensis; assembly: GCF_000816755.2. Lineage (NCBI taxonomy): Eukaryota > Viridiplantae > Streptophyta > Magnoliopsida > Fabales > Fabaceae > Arachis > Arachis ipaensis. The sequence goes on along the minus strand of NC_029790.2, from coordinate 25,339,042 downwards.
CTAATCACTCAAGTATTTAAGGTTCGATTCTCTCAATTCTCTACTAACCTTGCTTTCTAAGGCTTGCTCTTCTTCTACCAATCAACAAAAATTTAATGTACAAATACACATATCAAGAGGTCTTTTAAGGGTTGTAATAAGGTTAGGGTCAAGGTAGGATTGTATTTGGTCAAGTGGACTAAAATCTGAATCTTGATTAACCTAAACTCTCCACCTAACTTAAGACAACCCATGTAATCATAATACAAATTCTAACTGCCCATTAATTATGTTTTGCCACATATTCATGCATCCCAATTTAAGTACAACTCATATGCATTGCTAACACCATTTACTTTGGGGCATTTTGTCCTCTTTTTGTTATTTTTTTTCTTTTCTTTTTTTTTATTTTTTTTCTTTTGATTTTCTCAATGCATATGATTAAGATATTGAATGCAAGAATATATGCTCAACTATTTTTTTTCACATTTTCACCAGAATATACAACACCCAATTCCCAAACCAAACGTTTCCAAACCCAATTTATCCACACTTAAATCATGAGCACTCTCACTAGTCTAAGCTAACCAAGGATTCAAATGAAGGACATTATTGTTTTTTGCTTAGAGTTAGTGATGAGCTAAAGTAAAAAGTAAATGGGGTAAAATAGGCTCAATATTGGTTTACAAAGGATAATAAAAAGGGTAAGGCCATATGGGTATGTAAGCTATAGTGAAACAAAGGCCTCAATCACATAAGTGCATGCATACATCAAACAATGGAAATATAGAATCAAGCAAGAGAAAGATCACAATTTTAGAGAGAATAACACACACCAAAAATAAACATTGGTTGATAAAAAGCAACCAATCAAATAGGTTCAAAATCTCACTGGTTTTGTGTGTTCGAGCTCTAAACCATGTTCCAAAATAAATTCTTCAAACAAGTTCAAAAAGTTTTAATTCAAATTAGTGAAATGCTATAGAAACTTTTTTGAAAAAGAAAATATTACTTGAACCAAGTAGTAGCTAAATGCAAGCAACAAACTGACCATGCAATCTATCCTATCTAACAAAAGAAAAATAAAATATTGGTGTTGAAAAGAAAGTAACTAACCCACGGAAGTCGACATCGACCTTCTCACACTTAAAGATTGCACCGTCCTCGGTGCATGCAAAGATATGCAAATGGACGGGTGGCGACAACTGATGCACTTTCTCAAAAGATTGTGCGGAGAGACTTGTTGTGCCACAGTTAGAAACTTTTCCTTTTTCCTCTTGGTGGCCAGCCTGAAAGAAGAGAAAAAGGGAGAAGAGTAACCCACAAACAAAGATATGAAAACAGCTAAAATATGGGTGGACTAATGCCAAATAATAATGAGGCTCTCAACTACATGGTAGCTACAACATGTGAGTGAAAAAATAATAGAAGCAAAGGGCATTTCAAGTAAATAGCAGACAAGTCGAGAAGCACCAAAACAATGGAAGAAATAGTCAACAGTTAAGTAAGAAAATTCAACACCAATGAAAAAATAGCAGACTTAGAAAAGAGAATAAAAACATGCACAAAGTTAAAATGCAATGAGTGAAAGTATGCCAATGCAATAAACAAAAGAGAATAAAAGAGAATAAGGATGAGAAGTTAAAGAAATGGAGAAGAAGGAAGTAAGGGAAGAAGAAGAAAGAAGGAGAAATGAGAGAAGAAAGGAGGAAGAAATGAAAAACAGGACGTGACGCGTAAGCGTCGCCCACGCGTACGCGTGGGTTGCAGAATAAGGATGCAATGCGTACGCGTCAGTCACGCGTACGCGAGGAAGTGAATTGTGCTCCGCGCACAACACTCGCACAGTGGCAGCCCAACTCTCTGTTTGTAAGAGTGGTCAATCGAAATGTTAAGTCGACGCGCACGCGTCGCCCACGTCTACGCGTGGGTGGGAAAAAACTCAAATTCCGCGTACGCGTCAGTGACGCGCACGCATGGGGTTGGCTATGTGCCTAACACCCCACCAGCACGGTCCTGGCACAACTCTTTGTCCAGGCCGCGCGCTCGCATCGTCCCAGCACCGTTTTCACATGAGTCATTTTTGGGCATCGACGCGTACGCGTCGGTCACGCGCACGCGTGACATCCTCTCTCTTTTTTTAATTTATTTTAAATAAGAAATTAACAAGCTACCAGAGTAATGCCAGACATTATTAAACAAGTAAAACCATAACTTAAACTAAATAAACTTAACTAAAAATAAAAATGCAACTTATTACCACTATAAGCAAAAAAGGAAAAATAGGAAGAATTTACCATGGTGGGGTGTCTCCCACCTAACACTTTTAGTTAAAGTCCTTAAGTTAGACATTTGGTGAGCTCCTTGTCATGGTGGCTTGTGCTTGAACTCATCTTGAAACTTCCACCAACGCTTGAACTTCCAATAAACTCCAATATTTCCAAGTGAATTCACCAAGCTTTGATGATGTGCTTCACAAGCTTTGAGCTCCCAAAGTTGATCCTCTTGTATACCCGGATCCCAAATCTTGTTTCCACACCCGTCTTTAAGTAGATCATCATTGTTCCAACCGGGTGGCAAGCAATCCGAATTCTCAATGAAGTACCAAACTCTTCTCTTAGATCCAACCAATTGATCACTAGTCCAACCCTTGCATCTAGCTCTTGAAATCTCAACCTTGATGAGCCTTGATTTGTAACTCCAACTACTAAACATCCTTCTCTTACGCTTCATTCCACAAAGCCTCCTAAGTTGGCCATCTGTTTCAAGAATACCATACTCAAGTGGGACAGTAAAGCGAATAGAGATAAATTTTACCCACTCAAATGAAGGAGTAGACAGCAACCTAGGTAGAGAAGTCTCCAACGTTCTTGACAAAGCATATTCAACTCCCGTCCAACCTTTTCGAAGGGCTCCCACCTTTTGCAAAGATTCTTCACTTTCAAGCTCTTCCTCACCAAGTTCACCCAACTTTTTTCCGTCACTCAAATCATAAATATGAGGTTGAGAGGAATCTACCTCAATGTTGCTTTCAATGTCAATGGGAGAAGGCTCTTCTAACTCAAGGGGTTCACTTGTGGATGCAAATTCATTGCTAGGATGGCTTGATTCATGATTATCATCACCAAGGGAACTTGCCTCTTGATCTATTCCGTCTAATTTTTCATAGAAAATATGCCTTGGAGGTTGTGCACTAATCTCCTCAACATTAATTTCAAGCTTCTTGGAGGAATACTCTACAACTCTAGATTCCCATGGAGGTTCAGCATCTCCTAAGTCTTCAACCACTTCTTCCTCTTCAACTATTACGGCTTCTTCCAATTGTTCCAATACAAAGCCACAT
>NC_029790.2:25333079-25335689 GCF_000816755.2 Arachis ipaensis | reverse complement strand
TTTCATTAGATTTTCCACATGTAGCCATGGGAGTGTCTTGAGTGTTGACATGCAGTGAAGCTAAATTATCTACTATCTCGGTCAAGGTAGCGATGAACTCTAGTGTCGTCCATTGCATCTCTCTTTGCTCTTGAAAAAGAACACCAAGAGTGTCATCCATTGGAGATTGGAGTGGATATGAGGGTTCATTGCTTGGGAGGAAGGATTCATGATAGGAGGGTGATTCATCATGATATGGATGTGGAGGTTCAACACTCTCCATCTTTTTCACTTGTTGTACAACACACTTCAGTCCCTGGTTCTCAAGTTGAGATTTGTTAGCCATGAGAATTTCATGTGCTTCTCGACTTTCCTCTCACTCCATTTGATGGATGGTTGCTTGAAGTCGATCCATTGCTTCCTTAAAATGATCATGTGGCTCTTGTTCCGCTTGGCTAACATAATTAGGATCATATTGTGGTTGAAAGCTCGCATACATTGGAGGTGGTGTATATTGAGGTGGTGATTTTTGAGAGTAATTGTATTGAAATTGGGGCGATTCTATGTATGGCTCATGGCTCATAGGGTGGTTGGTATAGTGGATATGAGTTAGGGTCATAAGGAAGTGTTTGATTGTAGGTGGCTTGTGAGTATGGTGGTTCAAAGCTATGTTGAGGAGGGGGTTCATAGGCATATGGCGGGGCTTGTTGGTAACTACAAGGGGTCCACCATAGCTATTGGATTGATATGCATCCTAGAATGGCTCTTGCTCATAGTACGTTGGTGGAGGTTGTTGCCAAAAAGGTTGATCATATGCTCGAGGCGCCTCCCACCTTTGATGGTTCCATCCTTGATGCATATCCTCATTGTAGCTTTCATTCCCTGCAACAAAATTTGAACCAAACTCATAGTCAAAGGGTGAGAATTCATAGTAACAAAAGAAATAAAAACAAAAACTAACAAAAACTAATGAAAATAAACTCTTAAAACTAGCAAAAACTAACAAAGAAACAAAATGCAAACATATTCACAATATTCACAATAACCAATAATAAGGCACACATTTGCAATTCCCAGGCAACGGCGCTAAAAACTTGACGGAGAAAAAATGTCGGTAAAGATTTTCACAAAAATTATCACGTTGCAAGTATAGTTCTAAACCGACAATTAAACCTCAATCAATGTTTAAATTGTTTGTCACTTAAGCAAACCCAATAAAATTAACCAAAGTATTTAAACTTCGGGTCGTCTCTCAAGGAATTGCAGGGAAGTGTAGTTTATTATTGGTTATAGAAAAGTAATTTTGGGGTTTTTGTGTTAAGAGACAAGTAATATAAATAACAAGGAAATAAAATAACAACTAAGAAAAGTCCTAGCAAGGATTGAGAATTGGAATTCCTATCCTCATTATCATCATCAATTGTGATGGTAATTGCCTTTTGCTTTCACTTAGTCAACCTCTAACAATGAAGGAAAGTCAAGTGATCAAAATCAACTTAAGTTCACAAGTCCTAATCAAAGACTAGATTTAGTGAAGCCTAAGACAACCAGCAAGTCTCAATCACCAATCAATAAAAGACTTTGACAACTCGAGTCTCTAATTGATCAATCCAAGTTAAGAACATAGAATTCTAATTTAAAATCCAACCAAACATTTTATCAAATGCTTGGAAGGCATAAAATAAAAACATAGAAAATTAACAAGGCATAGCAAAATCTAAGACTAACAATTGTAAGAGGAAACAATAACAACAAAGTAAAGAAAGCAATCATAAACATGAAAACATAAATTGCATTAATACGGATTAAAGGAAACAAGAAGAATTCATAAACTAAATTGGCAACATAAAGTAATAAACAAGAGAAATAGATAACTAAGGTATTGGAACAAATAAAAGTAGAAGAGAAATTAAATTAAAGTAAAGTAGAAATCTGAATTTGAGAAAAGTTAAACCTAAAAATCCTAAAACCTAGAGAGAGGAGAGAGCCTCCCTCTCTAGAAAACTACATCTAAACCTAAAGTATATGAATGAAAGTATAAATGATTGATTCCCTTTCAGTTCCACTCTGCAGCCTCTAATTAGTATTTTCCGGTCTAAAACTGGGTCCAAAACAGCCCAGAAATCGCCCCCAGCGAATTCTGATATCTGCAGTACGTGACGCTTTGTCACGCGTACGCGTCATCCACGCGTGCGCATTGTATGTCTACTGCACAAGTCACGCATACGCGTCGTCCATGCGTGCGCGTTGCTACTAGCTTCTGAAAAATACAATTTCTTGTATTCCTTCCACTTTTGCATGCTTCATTTCCATCCTCTAAGCTATTCCTGCGCTATAAACCCTGAAAACACTTAACAAACATATCACGGCATTGAATGGTAATAAGAGAGGATTAAAATTAGCGAATTTAAGGCTAAAGAAGCACGTTTTTAATCATAGCACAAAATTAGAAAGGAAAATATAAAACATGCGAATTCTATGAATAAGTGTAAAAATAATTGATAAAATCCATTCTATTCAGTATAAAATGTACTACATCATTTGTATTCTAAAAAAATGAAAATATCTTTAAGATTTACATCAGCCTTACAATAATAATATATTATTAAATAATAAAACATGCTTTTAATA
>NC_029790.2:25323574-25333029 GCF_000816755.2 Arachis ipaensis | reverse complement strand
TATTACTAATGATATAACATAACATATAATTGGTGTCACCTATTTAAAATATTAATATTAGTAAAAATTTATAAAGAACTACCTTAACAACTCATTGTATGATTTTTTTCTAATTTTAGTGTATCCTATTAATTGTTTTCTGCTTCGCAAGTTAAATCTTTTTATAAGATATTTTCTATTTAAAGCATTTCTCAATTGATTCTTATAAATACCAATAGTTAGTACTATTTTTATCATGATGAAAATGGCATGAGCAATAACTTTAGATTTCACCCGTGAATGGTTCAATCCCATTGTTGTTTTAAAATAAAAACGAGGGCCATTATATATGTTGATTTTCCATTTTCTCTAAGTATAACAATAAGACACGAGTATATATATTACAATAACAATTATTTTCATAATTTATGCATCATATAGAATATTTAAAATGGTCACTCTCCAATATTCTGTACTACATAGTCTTTTGATGCTAATTCATTTTAAAGACCATAAGAATTGCTTTCTTGTTCTAAATTTGTTGCTTGATTGAAAGAAGATTCAACAAGGATAAGTGAGCAGGATGATTGTACCTTTTAAAAATAAGAGGTTTGTTTATTTTCGAAGAAGTTTAGTTCTTTCTTTTCTTATGATATATTCTCTGTCGATTCTATGTACTTGTCAACAGACATATGACTAATTAGACAAGTCAACCATTGAGTCTTCTCCAACATTAGACTCTTTATGGATTTTGGGATCGTTGAGAAGCAAATCATCTAACCCAACATGAAAAATCAAATTTAAATACTTTATGCTATTATTTCCTGACATTTTTTTTTTGTGATAAAACTAAGACTTCCTCATCTTAAGGGTACCCACTACCCACACAATTAACAAGCAGGGCCAAATTAATATCAGATAGATGTGCATCATAAACATGCAAGCTAAAAGAGAAGCTTTTGCCCATTCTTAACAAGCAAATCTGTTATTGTGTTTTTCTCTCAAACAGTATGATTTTTCAAGTCACATTATGAATTTGTCCATACTTGATTTTGATGTCCTCTATGAGCATGTTGCAAGGATAAGAAGGTGGGCACCCTTCCTTAATAAAATTGACTGTTGTCTTTGATAAATTTGTTCTGTTGTTGTCATTAAATAATACAGTACTTACAATACTTCCATTTTTGAGCCAAAACAAATATTGTTGCGCTATTTATCTATTTTTTTTCCAATTTCAGTGATAATTATCTGAATTTCTTTTAAATCACACCCCACCTCTCCTGAAACTTAAACATCCGTTTAGATTTTTTCATGGTCGAATTTGTATCAAGGAGGATAGGTGCATGATCTGAACCGTTTTCTGCGAGCCAAGACAGCGAGACAGACGAAAAATGATCCATCCACTCACCATTTGCAAGTGCATGGTCAAACTGCTCTCTGATTTGGTCCTGCCCTCGTCGCCTATCTATTCAGATGAACCTTCTTTCAATCATGCCCAAGTCTTTCAGTCCACCACCATTAATAAAATTCAGAAATTTAGAAATAGATGAAGCTGATTTTAACCCCTTCCCTTCCTTCTCATTGAGGCTCACTATAGTATTAAAATCACCAATAATGACACATTTTTCAAGAAAAAATGTACAAAAGAAGAAAGTTCTGTGTATTGGGTAGATCGAGTCCCATCTAAGCTATTTAAATGTACTCCAATGAGCCCCCAAGAACCGTTCAAAGCAGGATTAGTGACATTGACAGCTATGAAAAACTCTTTTTCAGTAAAAATCTCAACAGCTATGCCTTCTTTCTGTTAGAATATTTGATAGAATATTATAATTAGAGTAATAAATCACAGGATATTAGAGATAATCAAGGAAAATCATTTATATTTATTTAGAATACTTTCTGTATTTAGTTTCCCTAGAATTCTATATTAAGAGAGTGATTGTAAACAAAGGATATAGAAGAAAATACATTGAAAACCTTTTCCTGCTTCCCTCTCTGTTACCTTTGCTTGTGTCTAACATTTCCTAACCCTCGATACCATCTCCAGATGGTATCAGAGTGGTGTTAGATCCTGGGAACCCAGAAACCAACATCATTGTTCCAATACCCTAAACACAAAAAAAAATGTCATCTTCAGGGGATGAAATTAGCAACAACATGAACCAAAATCAAAACCAGAGTAACTCCTCAATCATTACTGATGAGCTAACTTTGCAAATTACAAATATGCTTCGTAATGGCCTAGGAATTCAGCAAACACAAGCCAATCCTGACAATTTGTCAATTAGTTTTAAATTAAATGGAGATAATTATCCATTGTGGGCAACACTTATGAAGAAAGCTATCGGTGGCAGAGGAAAGAAAAGCCATCTGACAGGTATTCCCCCTGCACCAGAAGAGAGAGAACCAGAATATGAAAAATGGGAACATGCAGATCAAGTTGTCTTTACCTGGATAATTCAAAATATTGAGACGAGTTTGATGAACAATGTCTACTCCCAATTCCCAACCGCAAAGGCTTTATGGGAGGGATTGGCTACAACCTATGGGAGCAGCAAAGACCCAGTACAAATCTATGATTTACACCAAAAAGCAAACACACAAAAACAGGGACAGGATACCCTAGAGAAATTCTGGAATAAATTACAGGCTATATGGATGGCTATTGATAGAAAACAACCGAATCCTATGAAGTGCTCAGGTGATATTGTAATTTTCAACAAAATTAAACAAGAACAGAGACTATATCAATTCCTAATAGGGATAGATGAAAAATTTGAAGCCATTAGAAGAGATCTTTTGATGCAGGAGAAGACCCCTTCAGTGGAGTCCGCATATGCTGCCGTCAGAAGAGAGGCGGCCCGACTCCAGATTTTGAAGCCTACCACCAGCAGCAGAGGGGACACATCATTAGGGGAGGTCAGAATCGGCCTAATCGCAAGAAATAGACCACAGGGATAGGGATGGAATCGCTCAGAAACTGCTAGACGGCGTTCATCACAGCGAGACAAAGAAGACAAAAGCTACCTCCATTGTACTCATTGCGGAATGAAGAAACACACCAAGGAGACTTGCTTCAAAATCGTGGGTTATCCCGAATGGTGGGAAGATCTCAAACCAAAAAATCGCAAGGCCGCCACCATAGTGGGCACTCCGCAGACCGCCAGCAGCAGCGGTGGTGACGCAGGAAGAGAGGAAGAAATAAAATCAGCAGTTGTTCATGGAAAAGCCGCGGCCGCTCATGGAGGTAAAAGAAGAGAGGAGGCGGCGCATAAGGGAGAAGGAAATGGAAGTTCAGAAGAGAATGGGAACCCTAATGGGTCTCCTGAGCAAAATGGCCCACTAAAAAAGGAAGCCCAAATTCCTTCTCCCTATGACCCAGCCGAAAGCCCAAAATCTTTTAAAATATCTGATGCGTGAGCATCTTTCCTATCTTTTCCTAGTGAATTTGCATCTAACTTGTTGAGTTTAATTAAGAATTAATTATATTTTAGCCACTATGGATGCTATTTTGAGTTTTGTGAAATTTTATTCATTTTAGGTAGCATTCGGATGGATTTGATGAAGTTTCTATAGAGAAAGAGAAGAAACCAAGGAGATGACCAGCGAATACCGACGCGAACGCATGGCTCACGCGACCGCGCGGAATGGAGGAAATCGCAATGACGCGATCGCGTGCCTGACGCGAACGTGTGGACTGGAATCTGCACAAATGACGCGAACGCGTGACCGACGCGTACGCGTGACATGCGCCACGTGCAGAAAACGCAGAAAAACGCTGGGGGTGATTTATGGGCTGTTTTGACCCAATTCTTAGCCCAGAAATCACAGATTAGAAGCTGCAGAAGGGACAAATCAAGTGGTCCCCACCCATCAGCTGAAGACTTGTTAATTAATTCAAATTTAAATTCAAATCTTATTCTAGGAAAAGATATTATTTTAATTTTAATTTTAAAAATTAGATTTTAAATTTGTTAGGATTAGTTATAAAAGGGAGAAACTTTCCTTTCTTTGGGGAGGTCCTGGGGAGGATCCCATTCCATCCCAATTTACAATCCGTATTTTCTCTGAACCATGAGCAACTAAACATCTACTGTTAAGGTTAGGAGCTCTGTCTATTGTATGGATTGATACTATTATTTTTCTATTTTAATTCATGTTTTGATTTATATTTAAGAATTGTTTTCGTTCTTTATTTTATGAATTTGGATGGAACGGAAGTATGACCCTCTTTCTAAATGCGTTCTTGTATAACTCGGAAAAGCTCTTTACTTGAACAACAGCTTGAAAACATATTCTCCTAAATTTCTAATTTGTCTGGATTTAATAGGATACGTGACATATAATCCTTTTATGTTTGGGTAATTCGGATTTCTGTGGCATATAACTAGAATTGAACTTCACCCTCTAATTGGAATTAATTGACCAAGGAATTGGCTGTTGATGAATTTTAGAGGAGACTAGAAAGGTCTAAGGAATTAGGGTCTAGTCACATATAGTTGCCATAAATTAGATCTTACATGATTAAAGTAAAATAATAAGAAAAGTCAATCCGGAAAATAGATAACTCTGAAACCTTAACTGTTTCTTCATATTTTATTCCTCACCTATTCACCTGTCTGTCTTCAACTTTAAATTTACTTTTTAATGCTTTTGAACTTCCAAACACTATTTTCTGTTTGTCTAACTAATCCTATCAAACACTATTGTTGCTTAATCCATCAATTCTCGTGGGATCGACCCTTACTCACGTAAGGTATTACTTGGTACGACCCGGTGCACTTGCCGGATAGTCTGTGGTTATAAATTCTGTACCAATATCCCAATCAGAAAAATATACCAGCTCAGAAAAATCTGATCAGTGGATTTTTTATTGTGGGGCCACTGACACCATGACCCATGATCCTCATGATTTTGACAGCCTATCCACACCTATTAAAACTCATATTGAAACAGCCAGTGGAGAATTAATTGCGGTTCAAGGAGAAGGCCCCATTGTTTTTTCAAAAAAATTAAAATTAAAAAATTGTCTCTATGTCCCTGCACTGTCATCAAAGTTACTTTCTATAAGCCACGTTACAAAGGAACTAAATTATGTGGTTCTCATATTCTCTACTTTTTGTCTTTTACAGGACATTCTTACGAAGGAGATCATTGGGCGTGGTACTGAACGTGGAGGTCTTTATTACATTAATGAGGTTGTTCACAAGGGACATGCCATGCTTGCTCACGGAACGGTTACAAGGCAACTCTGTTTATGGCACAGACGCTTGGGACATCCTTCCTTTGGGTACCTTAAGATTTTATTCCCTAGTTTATTTACTGGTAACACTGAACCCATCAAATGTGAAACTTGCATTCAGGCAAAGAATCATAGAGTTATTTTTTTCCCTAGCAACACTAGAGTCAATTCTGTTTTTTCATTAGTGCACTCTGATGTGTGGGGTCCAGCTCCTAATTCTCATAATAATCAATTTCAATATTTTGTGTTATTTGTAGATGATTTTTCTTGCATGACGTGGGTATATTTTCTAAAACACAAATCTGAAGTACCCGACAAGTTCTATGCATTCTATCAAATGATTCTCACTCAGTTTGATAAAAAAAATTCAAGTACTTAGATAAGATAATGGTGGTGAATTTGTGAACAAATCGATGCAAGAGTTTTTTAGAGAAAAAGGCTTAATTCATCAAACTTCTTGTCCAAACACACCCCAACAGAATGGTGTGGCAAAACGGAAAAATCGTAAGTTACTGGAGATGACTCAGGCCATGATTTTTGATGCAAAGGTTCTGACACGTTTGTGGCCTGAAGTTGTTGCTACCTCAGCCTATCTTCTGAACAGGCTACCCTCTTAGACCCTCAACCACAAAACACCCCTACAGATCCTAGCTACTCAATCTGACATCTCTCCTGTCCAAATGTTACCACCACGAGTTTTTGGGTGCTCTGTGTTCGTCCATATACCCAGAGCTAACCGAACCAAATTTGACCCATGTGTTGATAAATGTGTCTTTGTTGGGTATGCTACGCATCAAAAGGGGGTATCGATGTTATAACCCAATCACTCATCGTGTACATGTAACTATGGATTGTGATTTTTTGGAATCAGAATATTTCTTCAGCAGCCAACTTGATGTTAAGGGGGAGAAAACTAGTAGTGAACCACCAAGTTGGTTGGTTAACCTGAGTTGCCAAGAAACTGTTCCAAAAGAGCAAGTAGATGGAGCCAACGAGCATGCCTCTGTTAACGAAGAAGAGACCAACACAACCAATGAGCATCCTTCTGAGAATGTCCAACAAGAGGTAAGTGACCTTCACTTTGCTGAGTCTTCTCCTGTTACGAATGAAGTCACTAACAATGACAGGTTAGAATCAAAACCAGAACCTTTCACACTTCCGCCGCTGAAGAAACAGAGGGGTACCACCTGTCCGATATTCTCCAGAAAATGTTCCTCAAAATTTAAAGTATCCTATAAAGACAACCAGAGAAGGAGTGGTAGACATTGCAAGAGCTTTCCTTACCTCCCTTCTAGCTGAAGACATTCCAGAACAATTCAGGAAGCCAATAAGAAGGGTGAATGGCGAAAAGCTATGGAAACAGAGATGGAGGCTCTTGTAAAAAATGGAACTTGGGAGAGGTGCATCTTACCAGCAGGGAAGAAACCAGTCAGGTGTCGATAGGTCTTCACCATTAAACACAAAGCAGATGGCACCATTGAGCGATATAAGGCAAGGTTGGTGGCAAAAGGCTATACACAGACATATGGCATTGACTACTCAGAAACTTTTTTACCAGTTGCAAAGATTGACACCATCAGAGTACTATTTTCAATAGCAGCAAATGAAAACTGGCCACTCCATCAGTTTGATGTCAAAAATGCTTTTTTACATGGGGATCTGAAAGAAGAAGTATACATGGAAGCTTCTCCAGGGTTCTCTGAAGATTTCCAAAGAAATGAAGTTTGCAGATTGAAGAAAGCACTTTATGGGCTTAAGCAGTCTCCACGTGCTTGATTCGGAAGGTTTACAGTGGCTATGAAAAGGTATGGGTACAAACAAAGCAACTCTGACCATACTTTATTTTTGAAAAGAAAAGGAGATATGATCACGTGCCTAATAATATATGTGGATGACATGATCATAACCGGAAGTGATTTGAAAGAAATTGCAAAACTGAGGAATAACTTGTTCAGAGAATTTGAGATGAAGGATTTAGGAAGACTAAAGTACTTCTTGGGAATAGAAGTTCTTCGCTCCAACAAAGGGATCTTTATTTCTCAGAGAAAGTACATCATGGATTTACTTGCAGAAACAGGGATGGTCGATTGTAAGCCAGCAGATACTCCTATGCAAGTTAACCACGGTTTAAAGTTTGAGGAAGGGGCTAATCTAGCAGATAAAGAGAGGTACCAACGGTTAGTTGGGAAATTGATTTATCTGTCACACACTCGACCAGACATAGCATATGCAGTGTGGGTGATAAGTCAGTTTATGCACCAACCTCAAGAGGATTATATGGAAGCTGCCATGAGAATTGTTCGGTACTTGAAGGGGACACCAGGAAATGGGATCATGTTCCAAAAGAATGGGCACTTAAACATTGAGGCTTACACTGATGCTGATTGGACTGGTAATCCAAATGACAGGAGATCTACATCGGGCTATTTTTCTCTTGTGGGAGGTAACCTGGTGACATGGAGGAGTAAGAAGCAGAAAGTGGTTGCTCTTTCCAGTGCTGAAGCTGAATTTCGGGGAATTGCCAAAGATATAACTGAAGTTTTATGGATCAAAAAACTGATGACCGAGATTGGTTTTCCACCACAACTACCAAGTTAATTAAAGTGTGATAATAAGGCAGCAATCAGTATCTCAGAGAATCCTATACAACATGACAAAACTAAGCACGTTGAAGTTGATAGACACTTCATTAAGGAGAAGATTGAGGATGGCAGTGTTGAGCTTCCGTTTGTAAGGTCAGAAGACCAGTTGGCAGACATCCTCACCAAAGCCGTTGCAGGCAGAGCATTTACCCGTTTCCTTAACAAGCTAAGCATTGGTGATCCCACTGCTCACCTTGAGGGGGAGTGTTGGAATATTTGATAGAATATTATAATTAGAGTATCAAATCATAGGATATCAGAGATAATCAAGAAAAATCAATTATATTTATTTAGAATACTTTCTGTATTTAGTTTCCTAGAATTCTATATTAAGAGAGTGATTGTAAACAAAGGATATAGAAGAAAATACATTGAAAACCTTTTCCTGCTTCCCTCTCTGTTACATTTGCTGTGTCTAACCTTTCCTAACCCTCGATACCATCTCAAGACCTTCCATGCAAAAGCCAATCCACCAGTACTTGTGAGACTAATAATTCTCCAATCCGTAAAATGATAAGATCTAAACTTACTTTTTATGATTTTTGTTTCACATATAAACACAATTTCGGGAGAGTGGGATTGACACATATGTTTAGGTCTCCCCAAATTCTGACGGTTCCATAAAAAAACTCTCATGGCAAATTAAAGAAAAGGAATAAATAAGAGAATAAAAAAAAGAATAAAAAATTAAAAAAATTAACAAAAGTTAAACATTGACGTAGACAAGATAGAAATTTTGTTTTAGAAAAAATTCTAACAGATCAATTTAAAAGAGTACCAACTCAATATCTTAAATTCTTAATTATTGTGTAAGGAGTATTTTTATTTAAATCTTAAAGGGTAATTGAAAATTTTTACTAACAATGGTGTTAATATAATAGCTTTTGTATTATAAAGTACCATTAATATTTTCATTTAATATATGTAGTAAATTTTCTTTGCTTGTTTCATATCTTATTGGTTTATTGCGTGGATAACGAAATTTTTCAAAAGCGTTAAGCAACCACTTCAATTAGAAAATAAATATTAGTCGAGGACAATTAATATAATAGATTCATTTCTATCTCTTATAATTTTCACAATATAATAAATTAACACAAATGATGTTTGAGACATTTTTTAATTATCATAACAAGACAAAAAATGAAAAATAAGAGTAGAAATAGAGAAGGGACATATTTCGCACGGGATAAATCACCGAATAAGAAAAAAAGATAAAAAAATTTTACGGTGGAAGATTGATTATAAGAATTAGTAAAATGTTCTCTATTGATAGCATAATCGAGTGAGATATCCTTAATTTTCATAATAAATTAAGTGAGATATTAATTTATTTATTTGTGGCTAATTTTTTAGATATTATAAATGGAAGAGTGTAATACATTAATATTATACTAATTTAGTATAATGTACTGATAGAAGAGTTGTTAACGTCACAAAATATCGTGATTAACGATATCAGAAAGGAATAAAAAATAAATAAAAATGAGACTAATAATTTGAAATAGGACAAAAAAATTAATCAAAATAAAATTAATAATTTAAAATAGAAAAATATTTTTTAGAATTAATAAAATCGATAGTCTCAACTT
>NC_029790.2:25318559-25323563 GCF_000816755.2 Arachis ipaensis | reverse complement strand
TTTAAAGTCTCATTTCGAGATATTACATAAATCTAATTATACTATCAAAAATAATTAGCGTCAATTTGTTCCTAAATTGAGTGAGATTTCATCGATGTAGTCCCTTCTCAAAGGAAAAAATTAATTAATATATAACAATGTTAGTTTTAGTTTTAGAAATTAAATTTTTTTACTTCGAAAAAAATTCCTATACAAGATATAAGGTTTTATTTTTTTTCATATTCCTTTGTAAAAGATAAATAAATTTTTATTAGGGGTCATTTTATTTGATAATAAAAGATTTTATTAGAATTTTGATATAATATTTGTGATTCTAGTGAGCCATTTTTCAAAGAAAGAAATAATAAAAAAAAAAAAGAAAGAAATAATAATTTGTAAGGCAAGATGAAGATAGCCGTTAAAAGGAGAAAATCTTGGATGGGCCACAATCTATGAATGGGTGACGTACAAGCTGCACATGCAAATGATAATGACCCTTTAAATACAAATATTCAATTAATTAATTGCCAAACCACAACTAAATCTAACTGCCACTTAATATTATCATGACCATAAATAATATTCCTTAATACAAGCAATTAATGCGAAAATAATTCCACCTCTATCTCGGATTCTATAAGCATCATCATAATCTACGTGCAGTACAATTTAGGTATCTTCTTTTTAACTTGGCTTATATTTATCAGATTTTACCAAGATATGTTCTAAAATATTTATTAAATTTTATGTATTACAATAATTAATGAGCTTTTTTTTTTATTCTGGAAGAAGTTGGAATTTCTGATACGTATATGTGATTTGGTGAGTATTATTTAATATCATTTCATTTTTGACCACGCGCAACGTAAAGAACATATATAAATTCGTTGGGCCATAATAAGGAAAATTTTAAGTACCATATAATATGCTATGGTTTGTGTGTGTATGTTTCTGATGACTGATGACTTATGTAATTTTCTCCTTTAAAGTATTGATTATTTATTTTAACCAAATGGATAAAGTATATTTTTTGTTTTTGAAGTTTGATAAAAATTTTAAAAATATTCTTAAGTTTTATTTTAGTTCAATTTTATCCCAAAAGTTTTCAATTTATATCAAATATACATTCGATGGCTAAATTTTCAAAAAATTTAAGACTAATATAACAATAATGCATGAAAATTATGCTTGATTTGCTTGTGTTGAGGGTTGTTCTTATGAAATTGTTGTTAAATTAGTCTTAAATTTTTTGAAAAATTAGTCGTTAGGAGTATATTTGATACAAATCGAAAATTTTTAGGACAAAATTAAAACAAAATAAAACTTAAAAATATTTTTGAAACTTTTGTCAAATTTTAAGAACAAAAAGTATATTTTGTCCTAACCAAACTTAGTAATAAGTGAAGGGATAAGAGTTGAAAAATAAATTCCGAACAAAATATGCAAATAATCAAATTGAGTATGGGTCAACCACTTATATTAATTAGTTATTTAAAAATGTTGGAGAGGAGGCTGATGATGTTGGAGGAGGAGATTAAGAGGCTTGATAATCTGGTTAGTGATGGTAGTTATGATAGGACGACAGGGGCTAGAAGGAAGGCACTCGTGAGCTTTTGTGAGAAGTGGTATGTACGGAAGGAGACCCATTGAAAGCAGATGTCCAGGTATCAACATACTAGGAACATGGATAAGAATACTAGATACTTCCATAACATCGCATCGGCAAGAAGAAGGAATAACAGCATCGATGCTCTAATGATTCATTGTCGGCTAGTGCGGAATCAAGCAAGAATTAAGGTTGCGATTAGAGGGTTTTATAAGGACCTGTATTGGCAAGAATATGCTCCGAGGATTGGATTTCGGGATGGTTTGGTAAGACAGATTGTGGAGCTGAGGCTGAAGCTCTGGAAGTTATGCCGTCTGTGGAGGAAATTAGGGAGGCAGTTTGGGACTGAAAATCTTCTAAAGCCCCAGGTAGTGATGGGTATAATATGAATTTCATCAAACAATGCTGGGAGGAGATTGGTCAGGAGTTAATACAGCGGTGATGGGGTTCTTCCAAAGTGCGAAGCTTCCAACTAATGCGAATGTCACGTGGGTGACGCTAGCTCCGAAATTTGTGGGTATCAAGGAGGTCAAGGATTTCCGGCCGATTAGTATGGTGGGGTGTGTGTATAAAGTGTTTCGAAGGTTTTGGTGAGAAGAATGAGAACAATTATGCCGGGTTTGGTAGGAGAGACACAGAGTGCTTTTGTGAAGGATATGAAAATTCATGATGGCGCCCTTATAGCCTGTGAGACGGTTCAATGGCTCAAGACGCGTAGAAAGAAGGTGACAATTATAAAGCTAGATTTTCAGAAAGCATATGATCGAGTCAGATGGAGTTTTGTAGATATTGTGCTACAGAAGATGGGCTTCGGATAAAGATGGAGGAATTGGATGAAGGAGTGTGTTAGTACAACCACTATGTCAGTCTTGGTTAATGGGTCACCATCCAAGCCGTTCAATATGGAGAGGGGCCTAAGACAAGGAGATCTACTTTCTCCTCTTCTGTTTGTGCTTGTGGTCGATGTGTTGCATAGGATGTTGGGGGAAGCCGTAAGGCATGGGCGTATTGCTTCGTTACTGGTAGGGAGAGATCATATTGAGCTGTCACATCTCCGATTTGTGGATGATACTATCTTGTTTTGCCCTCCGGAAACAGAGACAATTGTGAACTACAAGAGGTTGTTGCGTTGTTTTGAGCTTATGTCGGGTCTGAGCATCAACTTTGAGAAGTCGAATCTGATATTAGTTAATTGTGAACAGGAGTGGGTGGATCATGTGTGTGGGTTACTGGAGTGCAAGCAAGCTGTTTTACCTGTTAGATAGCTCGGGATTTCTCTCGGTGTGAATCCGCGGTTGATGAAGACTTTGAAACCAATCATAGATAAGGTGGAAGAGAAGTTCAACTTATGGAAAGCGAAGGTATTAAACAAAGCAGGCAAGCTAGTTCTTATCAAATTGGTGTTGAATAGTCTAGCGATCTATTACCTTAGCCTGTACAAGATGCCGAAGGCGGTCGCTGACAAGTTAATTTCATTACAGAGGAGATTTATGTGGAGTAAGGAGGATGAAAACTATGGTATACCTCTGGTGAAGTGGAAAGTGGTACATGCACCAAAAAAGTTTGGGGGTTTGGGGGTCAGAGATGCAGTGCCCAGGAACACAGCGCTTCTGTTTAAGTGGTGGTGGCGGTTTTCAAAGGAGGAGTGTCCATTATGGAAGAAGATTGTTTGCTCGTGCAACAATTTGAACCCTAATGTAATGCTTTCAAATCAAGCGTTACCAGTAAAGGGTGGCTCGTGGAAAGACATCTGTCAGTTAAATATAAAAGAACAACAGGTAAAAGATAAAATTATTAGTGGGCTTGTAATGGAAGTAAGGAATGGAAGAAGAACTCTGTTCTGAGAAGATAACTGAGTTCAAGGTGGTCCTCTGAAAGCGAGTTTTCCAAGGTTCTTTTCTATTTCAAACCAACAAGAATCTGTGGTAGAGGATTGTGGGTTTTGGGATAGGTTAGAGTGGATTTGGAATTTCCATTGGAGGAGAGAGCTCTTCCAATAGGAGTTAGAACTGGTTCACCAACTTCATGATAGGTTAAGGCCAGTGAAGCTATCAACTAGTAGAGAGGATAATCTTATTTGGAAATTTGATAAAGGTTTTTTTTACTAACTTTTTTGTGTAGGTGTTGCAATCGAAGACTCTTTTGGAAGAGATAGCAAGCTATAGCTTCACAAGTTCGATATGGAAAGGGTTGGTACCTTCGAGAATAGAGATTTTTAGTTGGTTTATTTTAGTCGGTAAAGTGAATACTAAAGAAAGATTGAGTAGATTAGGCGTTATTCACCAGAGTGATAATATTTGTGTCCTGTGTAAAAGGGAGATGGAATTTGTTCATCATTTGTTTCTGTTATGTAAGTTTTTGTGGCAGGTGTGGTGCGCCTGGTTGAGATATTTTCATAGAGATTGGCCTGTCCCAGGAACCATTAAAGTACTGTTTGAGAGTTGGACTGGCATGCCAAATAGAAAAGAGGAGAAGAAGAAGTGGCTGATTGGGTTCTTTGCAGTGATTTGGAACATCTGGTTGGAACGCAATGACAGGATTTTCAACAATAAAGAGGCAGGTGTTGATGTCATATAAAACAGGGCGTTTTTTAGCTATAAGGAGTGGATTGGTACTGATCCCGTTAGTTGTTGATGACAATGACGGAAAAAGGAAGTATAGGGAGCCAATGGAATATTTGTACAATGTGTACAATAGAGGTTTAGGGATGTCCGATTTAGTATTAGAGATATAACCATTAGTGTTACCTTTTCCTATCAACTTAAGCTTTTGGGATGAGTGGTTTCATGACATAGTATCAGAGCTCTAGATTTAAAAGGTCAAGAGTTTGATCCTTGGTGAACCCCAAAACCAGCTTAAGCTTTTGGGATGAGTGATTTCATGACATGAGATGTTTATTATCCCTGTTACTCGGATGGTTATTTTAGATAGTATCAACTCTGGTTTGCTCCACTTTAGTATATTGAACTTTCTTTGTTTCAAAAAAAAATTATTTAAAAATATATATTTAATGAAATGAATTTAATTTTAATATTGTAAACAGAACAAATTTTATATACAAGGAAAATAAAAACGGATCTAAAATGTTTTTATATTTGTAATTAAATATTAAAACTATTTTTTTTTAAGAAATAGATACATAGTCATAGATAATAGAATATTCTACTTAATTATTCAGCCTCATGAGCCCATGCATCTTGGATTCAAAGTTATCCTATACAACGCCAAAGAGAGCATATAGGACTAGGAAAAGCGACAAATTGAAACCTTAGCTTAGCTTTGAGTATTATTATACGATGGAAGAAGAAGTAATTCATCATCCAAAAAGATTGAAGAGACCGAAGTCATGTATGTATGTGTGAGATAAATCATGCTAACTGCTAAGCGTATCTAAATTAATTATTCATATAAAATACAGA
>NC_029790.2:25314430-25315814 GCF_000816755.2 Arachis ipaensis | reverse complement strand
AACCAAGCTGGTTCGAATTATGTGTGTGCGTGTGTTTGTGTGTAATTCGAACCAAGCTGGTTCGAATTATGTAGAAATGGAGTTCGAACCAAGCTGGTTCGAATTACATAAAAATAGCTTTTGGCTTATTGTTGAAACGATTTTTAGTTTGGCGTATTTACGTTACACTATTTTTGGCTTGGCTTATTAGGGTTTTTTACCCTATATTTTATATATTATGTATTTTTGCATCTTGAAGGAGATGATTGATCCTAGGTTTTAATATATAGGATTGGATCCTCATAGAGAGGGGGCATAAAGAAACCATATTCACAATAATGCCCTCAACCCTCTACCATGTCTTCCATCAATTATCTCTCTCCTCTTCCTCAAACAATCTTCCAAACTCAATCTTTCGCACCATGCGACATATTATCCCTTCCATCAAATTTATACCCAAGAACACAGAGAAAGCAGGGGCCAAGCTAGCAGGTTAAATTTTAAGGAAGGACCAAANATTTAAACTTTATAAAAATAAAATATATAAAGTTCTACTTTAATTAAAGCTGTTGTTTTCATTTAGGCAAATATGTCATAAAAATGTGACATAATTACCTATACGCCTGATCTTTGTAAAGTTTAGAGACTTTAATATAATAAATTTTTTTTAAGAATAAAAATGTAAGATGCTAAACTTTTGAGGGACTTATTTAAATATATACTCTATTTTTTTTATGTCTGCTTTATGTTTAATAACTTATAAGCTCTTCTTTTTTGCATGTGTATTTTTTTTTTAACGAGAGGTTTGATTATGTGCATGTTTGGGCGCTATTATTTTGTTAAAAAAAGATCTATTTTCAATGAAAAAAGATCTTTTTTTATTTTTTAATGTGTTTGGCAAATTTCTAGTAGTAAAAGTAAAAGCACTAGTAAAATAAAAAAAAAAGATCTTTTTTGAGAAGTTGTAATTTACATCTTTTTTTTAAAAGATCTTTTTTCCTTAAAAAAAAAGATATTTTTTATATAATAAATGAACAAAAAAGTACTTTTATACTGTTATATCCAAACATAATTAATAGATAAAAAGACCTTTTTACATGAGATATCCAAACATAAAATTACTTTTACTTCTCTATAAGATCTTTTAAAAAAAGATAACTCAAAAAAAGATCTTTTTTTAAAAGCTCACCCAAACAAGCCCTATAAAGAGGTTAATAAGACATTTGTTTATGAACTTAACATCCTACTTGACTTAATATTTTTTAGGTACTTTGAAGATACGGGTGTTATACTTATTTATGTATTAATATATTTCATATTTATTAAAATCTATTACTGCTCTTTTTTAAATAGTAACTTTTGATTTTTATTTAATAAAATCTAATGATTTATAAAAAGTGGGAAT
>NC_029790.2:25309110-25314238 GCF_000816755.2 Arachis ipaensis | reverse complement strand
GAATCTAAAATTTAAGAAAAATAAAATAATTTCAAAAAATAGACTAATCTAAAAAATTGCCCCCTAACGTTACTCTTTCCAATAACAATCACTCTTATTTTTCATTTTTAGAAATATTCGAAAAGTAATAATGGAATAATTGAAATAAGTGAAGAGTAATTTATTTTAAAAAGCATATGATGTGTGTTAGATTAATGGCTTTGAAATAGTGATTTACTGCATTCAAAAAAGAAAAACAACGGTGGCTACTGTGTTTGTCTTCCAATAAGAAAGTTGAAATAACGACAAGTTAATTATGATAGATAAACGGAAAAAATCATTGATTTTGTTTTCCAAAAAAAAAAAAAAAAGTAAGAAGAAGAAAAGAAAAGAAGTTTTTCTTTCTACACTTTGGTTTAAACTAAATTTTGATGATGTGATGACTGATGAGGACTAACCCTATTCCATGTCCTATAAAGATAAGGATCTATTTTAATCAAATCAAAAGGAAAACATAAATAAAAAGATCAACCCATTTTGGGTACACAAAAAAAGAACAACTTTAATTTATATTCACCATCATTGTCGTTTAAATAACTAATCATTGTTTTATATGAAATTTGGGGGGAATGGTTATCGTTTAGTTAAATTATGAAGTTTAAGATTTATTGAATTTTCTTGACAAAAATACTCAGGAAAAAATACCAACTTAGTAAAATCAATCGGTAAATCTCAATACATAAAATTTTAATATTCTTTTTTGGAACACTAGACCTAAATTTTTAAGTATCCGTCTCCACTCTCCATAATCCATAGATAGAGTGCTAACCATGAAACCTGCAAACTCAACATATAACACAAACAATCTAACAACAACCATTTGTATTAAATTCAACCATAATACAATTCCAAGAACTTGACATACTACGAAACTAATCCATTAAAAATTTGAATTTCATTTAAATCTATGTTGAGCCCTTGGGCCTTTAAATGTGAACATTTCCACAAAAACTGATTCTTCAAAACAAATAGGATAAATTAAATGGGCCATATAATGTTTTGGGTTGGGCAAATTTTCAAAATTAACCTATTTAATTTCCTGTCCAAAAACAACGTTATCCAAAGGAATATGATTTGGTTACACAGGTGGCATCACTGTAATGGAGGAAACGATTCATGGTTCGGGAGATTAGATAATTCTCATGAAATTTTAGTTTCATTGAAAGCCTCTCAATCTTTGTTCGTTCTTGTCTCTATCTTAGATATTTAATACTTACTTTGTTGCCACATTATTAGTATTAGTACCTAAGAGAGAGAGAGAGAGAGAGGAACTGAATTGTAGCAATTATATTATGGGTAGTTGTAACATGGCTTCAGCTGCATCTAGATTCATGCTGTCACCTAATAAAGTTCCTTGCAAAACAAATCCGCCATCATCAAACATAAACACGGTTATGTGGTTCCCTTCAAAAAAGAACATTATTAATACTTCTAGGCTTATTGTGAGGGCGGAAGAAGAGGCTGCCGCCGAACCCCCTCCACTGGAAGTTGAAGCAGCTCCAAAACCCAAGCCACCACCAATTGGTCCCAAGAGAGGTGCTAAGGTAATAACTAATAAATCACCAAATACTTGGTTGATTTTTTCATCATGCGTTTCAGAGAGTGTACCATATTATATATGACATATTATTTGTGTATAAATTAATTTTAATATATATTTTACACAAATGAATTATTTGATAACTGAGTTTTTGTATATGCTATTATGGCCACCAAGATGACCGGATTGAAAAAAGATTTGGAGTAACACTTATCGTCTTAGTTAATCTCATATTTATTATTTGTATACACGCCAGTGTATGGTATATAACTATATATAATCTCTTGAATTCGGAAACTTGAAAATTGAAAATTGCATTGTAATTTGATATTTGTGATTCTGATTAATTATATTGGATTGGACATATGGCAGGTTAAGATTGTTAGGAAGGAATCATACTGGTACAACGGCATTGGTTCAGTTGTCGCCGTGGATCAGGTTAGTGCTTTACTTTATTAAATAAGGACCTAGCAATGCCCTCAATTTAATAATAATTGGTAAAATATATATAGGACCCGAAGACAAGGTACCCAGTGGTGGTTCGATTCAACAAAGTTAACTATGCCAATGTATCAACCAACAACTATGCTTTGGATGAGATTCAGGAAGTCAATTGATGAATTCATCCATGCAACTTATTATATATCTTCCATAACTAGCTACTCTTAGAATGAATGTGTATAATATAATGGTTTATTTTTCTATTCATGTAAATGTATATATATGTGCGTGGAAGCAGTTAGTTTTGTGAGTAATAAATTGAAGGGTTAAGTACTTTTTCATCGGTAAGGTCCTGGATGAAAATCAAATTTGTTTTTGACTTTTTTTTGTTATTAAAATCATCCTTAACATTACAAAATGTTATAAAATCATACCGCAACGACAGTAGCCGGATATATTGTTATTGTTGATTCTGTGTTGACTTTATTTGATTTTTGTGAAATTAAAAAAAATAGTCGGTATTGTTGTTGTTGAAGATTTGGGTGGAGAGAGTGGAGTGGGGAGGATGTTGAGATAAACAATGGAGTGGGGAGGATAAAGAAAAAAAGATGATGATGATGAAGGATATTTTAGTCTAAAATTTTTAAAAAAGATTATTTTATAATGTTTTGTAACGTTAAGAATGATTTTAATAACAAAAAAAAAAAAATTGGAGACAAATTTAATTTTTACTCCAAATTTTAGAGACGAAAAAAAATACTTAACCCTAAACTAAACTATCAGTCTATCATACACCACTAATTATTAGCTAGCATAGATTTATGACAGAATATAATGAATATAATCAAACAGTTTGAATTTATTTTTCAAATGTTGAAGCCCATTTAAACGTAAAATATACAACTAGCATGTTTTTCTTTAAAAAAATCCCACTTAAGCCATGTAGCCAAAACGGGTATCTAGTCCATTAAACACTCCAAAAATTTTTAGTTGTTTGATTTCTATACAAAAAGAAATCAATCCAATTATCAAAGTCCACATCTATATTTTTGTGTTTTTTTTATCAAAATCAAACTTGAATTATGGTACAGTTAGGGTTCTTGAACCACACTCTGTTACTGAAAGTGTTATCTATCTATGATGTTACAAAATTTCTAATCTCACTCTGACAAAAAAAAAACTTGAATTATGGTGTTCATGTTTTCATGGTTTGTGTTTTTGGATAAGACACAGGGACATAAACACCAAATATCTAGAAAGTGTTTAGAGATATAGACATTAGACATAGTGTGTGCATCGCTAGTTTTCATATTTTTGCCTCTAGTTTTTTTTTTTTTGGGATAAGTTAGAAAAGTAAAAATAATTAAAATTCAAATTTTAATACTAATTTTAAATACTTTGGCACAAAATTGGACCGACGGACCAAACCGATTAGACTGGGTCTATATTGAGCCTAAGGCTTTACATATATAACACATGACTTGGTCTTCTTCCCTTCTAAACCCCATTTGGATGCTGAAGGAAGAAAAGAGAGCTTGAAAAAACACAAAACCCTTTTCCCCAAATATTCAAATCCTTCTTTCAATCCGGAGTTCCGATTGACGAGTCGTCAGCGGTCACACATTTGTCTCAGAATTATTTTCAAAACCATATAAGAGGTTTGGTAAGAAATTTGACATTTCATTCCCAGTTCTCATCCCCTTCAATTTTGTAATTTTGGGTGTTATATGTTGAGGGATTTGGTGTTCTTGATAATTTAAGTGAACTCTAGTAGCGAAAAATCATTGAGTTTAGTCTAGTTGACTCGTGGATAATGGTAAGGAAACCCTAACCCTTGTGAATTGGTGATTTAGTGAGCCCTATGTTAACTATTGTGATATTGTGTGAGTTAGATTGTGCTTCTTGTTATTTTGGAGCCCAATTTTGCGGTTTGGAATGAGATTCCAGTGTTGAAGCTTGTGGAATTGGAAATTATGATTTGAAACTTGCAAAGGAGAGGCATTTTGAGGTATTTCGAACTTAGAGAGAAATCGGTCAAAGTATGATTTTGGTTTCTCGTAGTTAATGTATAATGTTGCGTGAAAACTTAGGCTATTGGCCATAAGTTAGGCTTGAATGCTTTGAATTATTGAATTTGGTGGGTTAAATGTGTATGTGTATATAATATATGATGAGTATGATAATGTAAATTGAAGAGGATAAGTATTGGAATGAAGGTAAAGTTGTTGAATGTATATATATGTGTTGTATGATTGAGTATAATGATGATTGTTACGGTAAGTTTGGATAAGTATAATGAATTAAGATTGGTGTAGTTTGTATTTGGATTGGACGAATTTGTATGTTGCCATGTTGAGGCATGAATGTGATGTATGTGAATATGATTGGTGTTGATTTGGTTGAGGAATTATGGAAGATATGTATGAAAATTGTTGAGTAGATTGAGGGTTTTGGATGTTAGTATGCTGTGAAATGAATGAAAAGTGTTGAATTGAGTTTTGAGGCTGTTTTGGTTATAAAACTTTGGTTAAAATTGAGAACGTTGGAAAATTAGAGGTTTGGTGCTTTTTGGTAAAAGTTAAATTTTGACCAACTTTGACAGGTCATAACTTGGCTTTCGGATTTTCAAATTTTGTAAAACTCGCCTTAAATAAAAATGGGTTTGTGAAGTTCATGACTTTCAAAGAACGGAATAAAAATAATTTTTAACAAAAAAGTTATGCGCGTTCGAAGTTTGGTGTAAAAAAATAATTTTTATGAACTTAGCATCTTTTTGCCAATTCTACAGCACATGCATACGCAGACGTGCACGAGATGCGAACCTTGGGCTCTGGCCAAACGTCCCACATGCGCAAGAATGGAAGATTTCACACTTCCGCGTATGCAGAAGGCATGTGTACACAAAATCCTGTTTTGGCTGAAAATTATGTTTTTGATTTAAAAATATTCCTCTAACTTTTCAAACTTCGATAACTACTATTTAAGGTTCGAAGGCTAGTTTTTTTTAATTACGGAAGAAGAGTGGAATTATTGAAAAAGTTGAATTGAAGTAGAAGAAGGTCTGTGAAGAGAAGAGATCCACTAATGAGATGTGAAAATATTGAATGT
>NC_029790.2:25307607-25308848 GCF_000816755.2 Arachis ipaensis | reverse complement strand
TAAGGCCCACCCTGATTCCATGACTCCACCAGCATTGACAACACTCATATTCTACGAGATGAAAAAAAAACATTAACGCTATGCTTGTTACGGTGGAAAATAGAAGGGATTTGATATGGGGAAAGAAATAGAAAGGAAATAAATATTTTCACTTGTTTAGTTTTGAAAGAATATGGGAAAGAAAAATATAACAGTAGCAAAAAGTGATGTGGGATCCAGCAAAAATTTTTCTTCTCAACTAACGGGAGAAAACGGAAGAAAAACTCATTTGGTCATTTCATTTTATCATTCTAAACATACCTATGGAAATTAAATTTCACTTTTATTTCTTTCTTTTCTATTTCTTTTCACTCAATTTTTCTCCTTCCTATTTCTTTTCACTCTCAAACAAAGCATAAGAGAAAAAGAGGAAGAAAGTACTTTTTATATAAGAGAAGAAAAAAAAATGATGTGTCTGTTGTATAAATAATGAGTGTTATTGTAACCAAAAGAAGTGATTTAGAGCATAAATAGTCTCTGTAAACAATGAATGTTCACCTTCGGTATCCCATAATCATAATCAGGAGAAGCAGTGCAACTCTTACATATCTGCTAAACAGGGAGAGCATCTCACATATCTTCTAATCACAAGAAGTGGTGCAGAACATGAACATTTCATAATTTAAGAAGGGAACATTTCAATTCACGAAATATTGTAAAAATATTAGAGAATTTGAGTATTTAACCAGGGGACGATTCAAAAATAAATCAATATAATAAATCATTTCTGTATAATTTGTTTTTAGGCCAGTTTCGTAAACTTTTATTTTTTAAAAATAGTTTATAAAAGATAATTTTTTAAAAATTATAATATTTATATTTAATAAATTAAAATAAAATAACTTTTTAATAAATATAAAACATAAAATTCATTATTAATAAAATTACTGTTAACATCTAAAATAATTTTAATAAATATAAATATAATAAAGAATAAAAATAAAAAATATTTATTAATAATAAGATTATATTAATTTTTTTCCCTTGAAGTATAGGTATAAATGCCTTCAAAAAATATCCTTAATCTATAAGCCATTGCCTGCCATCTATGATTAAAAAAAAAAATGACTCTAGTGGGTTACATGCAAGCAGCAAATTAAACTTTGAAATTAATGTACTTCAAATTTAGTTTTCCATTTTAATATTATGAATATTTTACATTATATTATTATTAGTTGCTGATACAAAGATGAATTATGGCA
>NC_029790.2:25307203-25307546 GCF_000816755.2 Arachis ipaensis | reverse complement strand
ATAATTGAATGTGGCTATTATAGTATTATGATGTATTATGAACCAATGTTCCTTCGTTAACTTTGAAAAACATACTATTGTAATAAATATGTTATAAAATATTAGGGACCAGCAATTTTAGTGTTTCGTAATCATCAATTGGTCATCAATAGTATTTTTAATAGTGTGAGATTATATCTAATGGTGAGAAATTACTTACTTTTATTTTGATGGTTAAGTGTTGATCAGAAAACACAAAAGTTGCTGGCTCCTTAGACTTTTCCATTATAAAATTGAATAAGTACATGGAGTTATCAATTTTGAATTTCTTAATACTAGTTAAGATTTTTATTATAAAATTATT
>NC_029790.2:25306009-25306438 GCF_000816755.2 Arachis ipaensis | reverse complement strand
AGGAACCATGTTCCATGCTGGTCCTTATAGCTCCGTTAGCCTTTGACAACACTCATATTCTACGAGATGAAAAAACACTAGGAAAAGAAAAGAAAGAAGGTACTTCTTATATAAGAGGAAAAAAATGGTATGTCTGTTGTATAAATAATAATCACCCTCAGTATCTCGTAACCAGGAGAAGCAGTGCAGAACATGAACATCTCTCGTAAATAATGGATGTTCATCACTTTCAATATCTAGTAATCAAGAAATGCGGTAGAGCGTCTCACATATCTCATAAGCAATGGATGTTCAACTCGTAATCAGGAGAAAATTAAAGGTGCAGAGCATGAGCATCTCATAATTTAAGAAGGGAGCTTCTCATAATTCACAAAACATTATAGAAATATTATAGAACATGAATACTTAATCAGAAGGTCGGCTCAAGAA
>NC_029790.2:25245396-25305708 GCF_000816755.2 Arachis ipaensis | reverse complement strand
GTTTTTTTTTTATATTTAAATTAAATAAATATAAAATTTACGAAAATAAATAAAATACAGCATAATTACATAAATACACAATTGGCCCATCCTAATTACCGAGAGAAATTTTAAAAAGTGAACACATCTCAAGTACTGAGACCCCAATTTGTATCAAAAGAGTTAAATGGAGTATTAGTACCCGAGATACAAGCGCAAAAATAGAATACGACTCAATATCCGAGATACGGTCATTTTTTATTCAAATGATGTTTTTGATAGAACATGTGGATATGAGCTTAATATAGTATTACGGCAGTTGATTATGATACAAATGAAACTGGCACTAATTATTGGATTGTTAATAACTCACGGGACACTAAATGAGATAAGGGAAAGTACATAAGGATGAAAAGAGGCATATGTGCTAATCTTGAATTATGTGGAATCGCCATAGATGCTTATTATCCCACTGCATAACTGTTTTCGGTGAATTCAAATTTTTCTTACGAGTATGTTATTTTTGGGTACCGAGTCATCAATTCACGTATTGTGCATATCTCGGACACGGAGCCCATATTCTATTTTTGCATGTATCTCGGGTACTGAGTGTAAATCCCTGAAAATTAACAAATACATAACTAATAAATTAATTATTATCTAAAGAAATTAGAAAATTAAATTTGATAAGTTAGAAGAGTAAAAATATTTAAAATATGAATTTTGACCAAGGTTTCTGATATCTAAGGATCTGAAAATCGAACCGGTCATCGAATCGCTCTAGTTACTTGTTTATTGGTTTATTAATTCAACCAATTCGACTGTGGTTTAACAAAAAAAAATTGTTTTATAATCAAATAATAAATAAAATATAAATAAACACAGTAAAACATAATTATAGTCTAATATAAACTTTAAAATATCATTTAAATTAAAAGTATTACATAAACTATAATGTTATAATCTCATTCAAATATAAATTCAAAAGTCAAATAACAAAAAAATTATTGATAATATATCACACCTGTGTTTAATATCTCATTTCTTGAATAGATCATGACAGTAGTGTGATTCAAATAAAAACATTCTAAAGACAAGAATTAAATGCATCAAAATGAGCAGCATTTAAGACTTCCATTACCATTGTATACAATTATTCTTCAGTTTAAAAAGTAAACACACCTACTTTTCAACAAGCTAAGAATTCACATAATAACACATCCTATATAACATATTTTCATATGAAAGTAGTAAAAAGATTACCATCAAATCCCATCTACTACTACTATAATATAGAGTGTGAAAGTTTTGAAAACAATGTGGGTACAAAATTTAATAAGTAGCGTAGGTTCATAAGAAAATTGAACAACAATAAAATGAGCAAATAAGTAGTCTTGTGTTCTCACAAAAATTACACTATAAAGTGATCAAATAAAATACAGTAGTATAGCACTATTAGAATAATAATGAACTAAAAAGAGATTCAAAAGTTTCCCTTTTTCACATAAGCTTTTTTCTTCCTCCTTTTTGAGCTCTCATATGTTATCATCATCTCTGCAGAAAAAAAAAAAAACAAACATATATATTAATATATTAGTGGAGCCATGTGACCTTGCATTTTTTGTTTAATCATAAAACAAATTCAACTCAATTGAAGAGAAAATACATGTAAAGAAAAAGAATACCACAACTTAGCTATAATATAAAAATCAAACTGTTCAAGAAAAATAATAATGTCATCAAATATAAATAAAAGCTTACTTTACATAAATGGACAACTTACTAATAATTTTTGGAGCCATCTGAAAATATAGAAAATAAAGTAATATATCAAAAATCTTCGAAGCCATTTAACAATATTCAAGGCTTAGCAATATGCATTCATCTTTCTCCAGTTATGTGCCACAAGAATATAATTTTTCATAATTCAATTGTCTTTCAAATTTGATACATTTTTATTACTTATCTTCAGAAATCAAATAAGAATTCACTAAAATTATTTATGTCCTCCAAATTACCTCCATATTTATGCCACAAGAAAACTTATCTCACATATGAAACTTAATTAATAACAATTATTTAATTATTAATCAATTATTCAAAAATTAATTAATGCTTTAAGCCTTCAACAATTAATCAATTATTTAATAGTAAGGTTCACTAACAAGTAACAACAATTAATCAATTATTCAACAATTAATCAATGCTTCAATAGCAAGGTTAACTAACAAGTAACAATAATTAATCAATTATTCAACAATTATTATTAAAAAAAAATTAATACCTAGGGCTAAAAGTAGGATCTTGGAAGGCTGGAATAGAGCAGAGCTGACGATGGTGTGGAAGTGGCTGGGGACAGCGGCCAACGCAGTGGTGTGAAACAGAGCTGGCGCCGGC
Organism: Arachis ipaensis; assembly: GCF_000816755.2. Taxonomy (NCBI): domain Eukaryota; kingdom Viridiplantae; phylum Streptophyta; class Magnoliopsida; order Fabales; family Fabaceae; genus Arachis; species Arachis ipaensis. The sequence goes on along the minus strand of NC_029790.2, from coordinate 25,303,332 downwards.
AGGAAGTGGCTGCGCGACAAAGGCAAGAGGCGAGATCGGTGACGGTGGTTTGAATTTTCGAACCTCAAATGGCAGTGGCTGGACGAACGTTGCCCCGGTGCCTTCGAAGCTCAAAGTTGGGACGGCAATAGTGGCTAGGCGGACTTGCGCCGGCGGCTTCGATGAGGTTGAGATGAATTGGGACTGGAGTCTGGACTGCTGCTTCGCGTTGTGGAGGCTGGAGAGTAGAGGGAAGAGGGGTTAGGGAACTTAGGGTTGCCCATCCCTGCACAACGAAATGCAGCCGTTTTTTTTAAAATTCAAAATCCGGCCGGGTCCTGGTTCAGTTCGAGCTACGGTTTCTGGCCAGTTCAACGGTCTAATGTCAGTTTTTAAATCTGTCAGTTTTGCCTTCTGTCCGAACCGTATTCGATAGCGGTTCGTAGTTCGACTGGCCAATTTAAATCGATTTTCAGAACCTTGATTTTGACACTAATTTTGAAGGTTTTGTCTCGAAATTAGGCCAACGGACCGAATCGGTTAGACCGAACTCATATTAGGCCTAAGGCCGAACCTATATAAAGCAAAACACAGCCTTCTTTCCTTCATTATCATTTAGTTCACGCTGAAAGAAGAGAGTTGAAGGAGAGAACCCTAACCCCCCAAATCACCTCAACCTTCAAATCTTTCTAACTTTCAATCCAGAGCTCCGATTGACGAGTCGTTAGCGACCACGCGTTCGTCTTGAAATTCTCTTGAAACCCATATAAGAATTGTGGTAAGATATTTGATATTTCATTCCCAGTTTTCAACCCTTCAATTTTGTAATTTTGGGCGTTATATGTTGAGGAATTTGGTGTTCTTGATGATTTAGGTGAACTCTAGCAGCAAAAAATCACTAAGTTTAGTCTATTTGACCTGTGGATAATAGTAAGAAAATCCTGACCTTTGTGAATTGGTGATTTAGTGAGTCCTATGTTGACTATTGTGATATTGTGTGAGTTAGATTGTGTTTCTTGTTATTTTGGAGTCCAATTTTGCGGTTTGAAACGAGATTCCGGTGTTGGAGCTTGCGGAGTTGGAAATTATGACTTGGACTTGTGAAGGAGAGGCGTTTTGAGGTATTCCAAATTTTGAGAGGAATCGACCAAAGTATGATTTTGGTTTCTCGTAGTTAATATTTAATGTCACGTGAAAACTTAGGCTAGAAGACTATAAGATAGGAATGAATTGAATGATTAGTGTACATGGTATATGGGTTGTGTATGAAGGGTATATGAGTTGTATGTGTAGGATTTATGAAAGTGATGAGGATATGGGTTTGTATGTGAAATTTTGATTTTTGATTAGTATGAGATAATGATGATGTTGATGATTATTATTGGTTATTGTGAGAAATTATGAATGAAATGATTGAATGTATTGAGGGGTATGGATGTTGGTATGTTGTGGAATAAATAAAGGGTGTATGAATATGGGTTGGTCACTTTTGGTGCTATTTTGGTTATAAAACTATGCTTCAAAGTTGAGAAATTTGAAAAGTTAGGGATTTTATAATTTTTGGTAAAAGCTTATTTTTGACTAATTTTGACGGGTTATAATTTGGCTTCCGAATCCCCAAATTTTGTAAAACTTATTTTGAATGCAAATTGAGTTCGTGAAGTTTACAACGTTTGAAGAACAGATTGAAAACAATTTCTAACGAAAAAGTTACGCGTGTTCGAATTTTGGTGTGTAAAAATTCATTTTCTGCAACTTAACAGCATTTTGAAGGATTTTGGACTTATGCGTATGCGACATGCCACGCGAGCAAGCATTGGACTCTGTCCATGAGTCTCGCGTACACAGACATCTCATGCGTACGTGAGTTTGGCAATTTTCACACTCATGCGTACACGCATGAGGCATGAAAGGCCAAGTTTTGAAGGCGTGCGTACGCGAGCCACCCCCTCGGTTTTGAGTACCCACGTACACAAGAGGTGCTCGCGTACGCGAGTTTGTCGAGAATCACATTCATGCGTGCGCATGGGATGGCATGCGTGCGCATGGGATGGCATGCGTACGCATGACCACCCTGTTTTGGAAAAGTGGTATTTTTGAGTTTTAAACGTACTCATTAGCTTTCTAAACCTCTTTAACACTTGTTTAAGGTCCGTTGGCGAGCTTTTAAGCCTTAGAACGAGGGTGAGTATGTTAAATAAGTTGAGGGAGATATTGAGAAGGGATTTGCGAAGTGATAACTGAATTAATGAGGCATTGGTAACGTTGAATGAGAGGAGATTGATAAGGATGATGAAAGTAATGATAAATTGCCATTAAATGAGATATATGTGACCAGGTAAGAGGCAGTGGCATTGTCCACCTGCTCCGGGTATAAGTTGAAATTCCAGGTAAGAATAAGATGCATTGGCGTTGTTCACCTGCTCTAGGTAAGAGTTGAGGTACCGGGTAAGATGCAGTGGCGTTGTCTACTTGTTCCGGGTAAAAGTTTGAGACTCTAGGTAAGATGCAAAGATTAAATTCTTCCACCTTTGCTATGGGTTGAGAATTATAACACCGCCTGGGTAAGAGGCAAGGGTGAGGTTGTCCCCTTGCTCTAGGTACGCGGGTAAGATGTAAGGGTTGCAGTTTGGTCCCACTTGCTCCGTGCTTGGTTTTCTGTCCTGGGTTAGCTACCGAACATGTCGGGTTTGGCTATATAACCAACAGATGAGATTCATCAGCCATAGAGCAGGCATACATCATATGCATTTGTATGTTTTGCTTGAGTGTGCATTACTTTGGTTTGCTTAATTTATTAGCCATGCTTATCTGCTATTTGTCCTATTTGCTATAATTGCATCTTATCTATATTTTCTTTGCCTATTTTGTATGTCTTTGCAACTAAGAGATCACTCATGATGGCCAAGGTGATGTTGTGGGTAGTTCCACCGCTGATTCGGAGAGTTGAAGAAGAGAGAAAGTGAAATGTTAGGTTAATGTTAGATTAGAACTTGAATACCTTAGATAGTTTTACCTAATTTCTGGTTTAGTTAGATCTTAAGTTTAAATCTGAGTGTCAAAATTTTAGGATTACCTCTGGTTTTTTCAAAACCTTTTATATTAACTATGTAGGCACCTTTACCATGTTGAGAACTCCTGATTCTCATTCCATACATATTCTGTTGTTTTCAGATACAGGTCGAAAAGCACCTCGTTGAGCATTCTGGAGACTCTTGGAAGCGAAGAACTATTTTGAGGCTTGGTCTTTGTATTTTGTTTATGTATATATATGTATATAGATTCTTCGCCTTGTATACTTTATATCTTGTCCCTCTTAGAGGTCGACTTAGAGAAATAGGTGTTTGTCTTATATTTTGGGATGCTTTTGGGTTGTATATATATATATTCTAGCTGGCCTTTGTTTCGCAAGTCGAGTTTAGAGCTTGATTATGTATCTATCTTTTGAAACTCTGTTTATATACTTGTCTCTTTGATTTTCTGTATGAGTCTTCTATCTAATCGCTTTTTCGAGTATGACGCATTTTCGGTCTTATTTTGTTCATCCTTTCTTTCAAGGCTCCTAGATAAACTATTTTTTTCATATATATCTATTTACGTATTTTTGTTTTAGAGATCGTTGCGCCTCACCACCTTTAATTTACGTCCTAGGCGTAAAGTTCTGTGTGGTAGGGTGTTACATCTTTCTCCACTAGGTTTTGCTGATCTAAAGTCATGTGATATGTAGCTCCCGAGTCAAAATATCAGGTTGGATCATGAATTGTTGATGGTATAGCTAATAGAGCTTGATGGACTTGAGCAGTTTGAGTAGTTTGTGGAACTTGACCTCCATATTATGACGTAGAACTTTACCCTCTTTCATATCTGGACCAACAATTTTTGACAGTGTGTCCAATCTTGTCACAAACTTAACATACTGGCCTATCAACACTCATTGTCCTCCCACCAACATTAAATCTTGAATAACCATTGTACTGCATAGTTGACCTTAGGTTGTTATCGAAATATTCATAAAAATCTTGCAACATTTTGAGGTTAATTGTTTTGAAAAACTTCATCAAATTGCATTCTATTCTAAAAACCTTCATCAAATCGTGCTCCACTTTGAAATTTTCCACCCTGTGTTCTTCCATCAAATCTCGCTCCATGCTGAAATTGATCATTTTAAAATTTGCCTCATCTAGACAATCTTCCTCCTCTATTTTAAATTTCTTCTCTAAAACCTCCTCTCATATTGTAGTTCTGTGTGTGATGAGTCATACTTGCTTGAACAAATAATTCTGGCTTTCGAAATTGGTCAAGCATACTTTTGTGTGTTAGAAGTAACGTTTCAAATTCACCAACTGAGATGCTCACAGATCTTGCAACTATAGACGTTATCAACGAATCATACTCTTCTGTCAGTCCATTCAAGACCGCACTAACATGATCACTTTTTCTCATGAGTTCACCTACTAATGTTAATGTATTTGTAGTTCCTTTTAATGCAAGCACATATTCATTCACTGAATCTCCTATCTTGATGCTACTGAGTTTATTCTTCAATTACATTATTTTTGCTTTAATTTGAGATGCAAAATAATCTTTTAAACATTTTCATACCTCAAATGCATACACACATCCTACCATCTTTGTTGTAAATGGTTTTTTCATTGAAGCAAACAACCAGGACTTAAACAATGCATCTTGCCTTTTCCATATTGAGAACTCTGGATTTATTTTCCCAGATTCTTTGTATCTTTTTAGAATTCTTTCTCCTGTAATGTGATGCAATAAATTATGATCTTCTATGGTAGACTCAATTTGACCCTTCTACTATAGAAAATTATCATTATTGAACTTTGTTGAGTTAAGAAATTAACAAAATTAATTAGTGATGACAAACATTATTTTTGGGTAAAATAAATAATTAGTATTGATTAATTATATTTACTTATTACTAATTATTTATTGTTGCAGGCCAAATTTCAATAGCCCAAATGGAACAAAAAGCAATCAACAAAATGTTGGGCTGAAAGCAAAATTAAGAGCCCAAGGAAAAGGAAAGAAAGAAGCCAAAGAAATCAAATCGGGCCAAGCATATCAATACCCGATCCAAGCCCGATCTGGTTTCAAAAAAGCAAATCCCTCTCTTTTGCTTAACCAAAAGCAACGTTTATCTCTCTTTTGTCCTAGTCAAATCAGAGTTTCAGAAAAGTAAGAAAGAGAAAGAGAGAGAGCTTCTTCACCAAGCTAGTCACCAAAGAAGCAAGAGAAGAAAGATTAAGCTTGAAAGGCAGATATCATATCACCCAGTTCAAACCCAATCAAGCTTAGGTTAAAGGTAACCCATTTCCTCATACATGCAACTCGACTTCATCTCTTCTTTCCAACTCTCTGCTCTATCCGAAATGGGATACAAAGAAAAGAGAATTTATGTTCTTCTCTGCTGTGTATCTACGGTCTTAAACAAGACTTGGGGACCAAGTTGGTTTTCAAGGGCTCAGATCAAGTTGACCATTGGAAGATTTCTATGGTTGCTGCTTTATGGCTTTCGGTCAAGATGAAGAAGTCAGAAGCAAAGTTTCTACTCTAAGGTTTAATGAGAAAAAGTGATTCTGTGGGTTGGTGAAGCTCAAGGCTCAAGGTGTTGACCTTAGAAGAAGAACCCATCAACATGCAAGGAGATAAAAAGAGGTTTGTTGTTCATTCAGAAACCAAGGAGAGAAAACCAGAGTGTGAGAACAGTATTCTGTTAAGAAGTTCCTCTACTTGGATAATGCTTTCTTTCAAAGAAGCATTCGGCCAATACTGAAGAACTGTATCTGAGGTTTGCGAATTTGGTTTTCCACATAGCAAAGAGGCTGATGATGAAGTCAATCTCCTTCATGTTTTACTGATTGTAATGTACTTTTCTAAGTTTATCTTTCTGTAATTTCTTGAGAGAAAAGGCATTGTGAGAAAGCTTAAGAAAAAGCCATGAGTGGAAAAAGGCTGAGAGATATACTTGAGAGAAAAGCCTAGAGTTATTCTCTGATTTCATTAGGTTGGTTAAGTGTCTTGTATCTTGTACCTGTAAGGTATCCCTTTCTTAGTTGGGTTAGCAATAAGAGTGATTAGTTAGGTATTAACATAGCCAATGTCAAGTTAGGTTAGAACTTGAGTGTGAAAAGATTGGGTCAATCCTATGAAATTGGTGTATGTAATACTGTTAATTATAGTGAAATTCTTCCATAGTTGTGGAGGAAACTGGATGTAGGTTGCATAGCACAAGGCAACCGAACCAGGATACATGCTGGTGTTAGCTTCTTTCTTCTCTGCTGAGTTCTATTTTCTGATATTCATGAGACAAAAATAAATTGTCTCATAAATTTCCGCTGCTGAGTTCAAACAGAACCTGAATTGAAAGTTCATTTTAAAAGGGTAATAACAGCAACTCAAAAAGAAGGCATAGATTCAACCCCTCTTCTCTAAGCCTACCACAACCTTCAATTGGTATCAGAACTAAGGTCTCAAGAAACAAGCTTAACCGCTTGGAGCAAAGATCCAATGGAGAACAACTTGGGCACAACCACAGTTGCCTACACCCTCACTGAAGGCCAGTCAAACAACCGGCCTCCTTTCTTCAACGGGAAGAACTACTCCTACTGGAAAGAAAGGATAAGAATCTTCATCCAATCCATTGACTACAACATATGGAAGATTATTGTGAGCGGTCCCAAGATCCCAACAAAAATAAGTGCTGATGGAGTGGTGACTCCAAAAGAAGAAGCTGAATGGAATGAAGATGATAAGAAGAAGATAGAATTGAATGCTAAAGTAATCAACCTTCTTCACTGTGCTATCAGCTTTGAAGAGTACCGGAAGGTGTCTAGATGCAAGACAGCCAAAGAAATCTGGGAAAAACTCCAGGTTACACACGAGTGCACCAAACAAGTAAAAGAAACGAGGATTGATATGCTGCGAAAAGAGTACGAGATGTTTAGCATGAAGGATGGAGAAAGCATTGATGAAGCGTTTGAGAGATTCTCAATCATAATCAACAACCTTGATGCTATGGGTAAAAACTATGCAGAACAAACCTTAGTGAGAAAACTCCTTAGAAGCCTCACAAAAGAATGGGAAAACACTACCACTGTCCTAACATAAGTCCCATAACCTATGATGAGCTGAGAGGAAAACTCCTTGCCTATGAAGCCACACACACAAACACAGACTCAAAGAAAAAGGGAATAGCCCTCAAGTCACAAATAGAACCGAAAGAGAGTGAGTCTAGTGATGGTATTTCAGATGATGAACTTTTATTTTTTGCTAGGAGATTTAGAAGGATGATGAAGAACAAGGGCAAATACAGGGGTTCAAGTTAAAAGGAGCACAAGATAGACTTGAGCAAGGTGACGTGCCATCACTGCAAGGAGGTTGGACATTTCAAGCTAAATTGTCCAAAGCTCAAGAAGGAGGACAAAGACAAGAAGGAAAGGAAAAGAGTACTCATGGCAGCTTGGGAGGATCTTGAGAATGACTCAAATGAAGAAGAAGAATCTGAAGGAGATAACAAAGACTGCTTCATGGCTGGAAATAATAATCTTGATGAGGTAAATTATTATGATTTGACCATTGAGGACTTGCATGCTATTATTGAAGATCTCACTTTAAACACCTCAAAATTGCTTGACAAATACAATGAATGCAGATCTGAAAGAGATGTGTTAAGAGCTAAAAATGATTTTTTAAAAGAAAAAGTGAAGGAAACTGAATGTACTTTGGACATCATTGAAGAAAACAGATTTTTAAAATCTGAACTTGAAAAATTAAAAGGGAAGCACATTGTGGATCCTTCTCATGAGTTGATTGCTGAAAATGAAAGATTAAATAATATGATTAAAAGGCTAAATGGTGACTTAGCAAAATTTGCTCAAGGTTCTAGTAACTTGGACAAATTACTTGCAAGTCAAAGACCATTGTTTGAAAAATCTGGTTTAGGCTACATAGCCAAGGAAGATGCAGTTTCTAATATTTCCTCTATAAAGTTTGTGCCTTCTTCATCAAATACCAAAACCATACCAAACAAATCTGGTATTAAAAATGCTCAAACATTTGAAGAAAAATTTGATGAAGTATACACAAGTGAAACTGAGCCTTCACCAAGAACTGAACCAAGTTCAAACCGGCCAGGTTTGGATTACATTTCGAAAAATGAGGCTGTTTTTAAGAAACCACCATATTACAACAAAACCTCATATTCGAAAGGTAAAAATATTCAAAGAAATTCTGGTGAAAATGCTTTTGCAAAGAGGAATAACTTTAATAAAAATCAGTTTGTCAAAAGAAATTTATCTCCTCCAAAAACCAGAAAATTTTAACACTTTAATCATTTTAAGCAATATAACTCACCTCAGTTTCAGCAACACACATCAGAAAATCATTGTGTTAATTGCAAGAAATTTGGTCACTCATATGCACAATGCTTCATTGAAAAGAGAATTGTAGGAAACAAAGTTTACAATGTTGTTTGTGATTTCAATGCACTTGGGCAACTAAGATGGATTAACTTCAAAGGATCCAAATTAATTTGGATACCTAAGGCTACTTGAAACTCTTCATGCAGATTTGCCTAGCATCCAAGAACAAAAAGGACATGTGGTACATGGATAGTGGATGTTCAAGGCACATGACTGGAAGGTCAACTTATTTCATCAAACTAAATAAGTATGATGGAGGTTTTGTGACCTTTGGAGATGATGGTAAAGGTAAAATCATTGCTGTTGGAAAAGTAGGTAATGAACAATCTACTTTCATTGATGATGTACTTTTGGTATGTGGTTTGAAGCACAATCTTTTGAGTATAAGTCAGCTGTGTGATTTAGGATATTTAGTGATTTTCAAAAGATTTGAATGTTGTGTTGTTAATGAAAAAACAAATGAAGTGATGTTTGTTGCCAAGCGTTTTAATAATATGTATGGACTTACTCTTGGTGAACTAAAAGATCAAAATGTAGCTTGTCTTCACTCTAAAGAATCTGAAAAGTGGTTATGGCACAAGAGATTGGGCCATGCAAGTATGTTTCAAATAAACAAACTTGTTAAGAAAGAATTAGTAAGAGGTCTTCCTTTGATAAAGTTTGACAAAGACATCACTTGTGATGCTTGCCAAATGGGAAAACAAACAAAAAGTTCTTTTAAACCAAAGGAAGACATCTCTACTAAAAGACCACTTGAGTTGCTACACATTGATTTATTTGGTCCAACAAGAACTCAAAGCCTAGGTGGTAAACATTATGGTTTAGTAATTGTGGATGACTACACTAGGTTTGGTTGGGTTTTATTTCTTGTACACAAAAATGAAGCCTTTTCGGCCTTTGAACCTTTTTGCAAGAAAATTCAAACTGAAAAGGATTTGAAAATCTCTTCTATAAGAAGCGATCATGGAACTGAATTTGAAAATAATTTGTTTGAATCCTTTTGTGAGGAATTTGGAATATCTCACAACTTCTCTTGTCGAATAACACCACAACAAAATGGTGTTGTGGAAAGAAGAAACAGAAGCATACAAGAGATGACAAGAGCTATGCTTTGTGAGAGTAATGTTCCAAAATTCCTTTGGGCTGAAGCGGTAAACACAGCTTGCCACATTTTAAATAGAACAATCATAAAGAAATTTTTGAAGAAAACCCCTTATGAACTTTGAAAAGGCTACCCACCAAACTTAGACTACTTGCACATCTTTGGATGCAAATGTTTTGTTTTAAATAATAAAGAAAATTTGGGAAAATTTTATCCAAAGGCTTATGAGTGTTTGTTTGTAGGATATTCCACAACTAGTAAAGCATATAGGGTTTATCATCAAGATGCTATAATTATTGAGGAGTCCATATATGTTACATTCTGTGATACTAACTTGGTGCAAAGTATTTTGGAAGATTGTGATGCAGGAAATCAAGCTCAAAAGGAAGTTGAAAATGTGCAAAATCAAGAGAAAGGACATTCTGGTCAAACTGAACCAGAAACTGTAACTGCTGAAAATTCGAGAGACAATTCCATTTTGTCTCATGAATCTGAAGGAAATCCTGAAGCCAGCAGCACCCAGAATCCCTTGGTATCTCAATCTACATCCAAGTCCACCAGACCTCGTGAATGGAGATTCTTAAAGAATTATCCTGAGAAATTTGTCATTGGGGACGTCTCTCATGGAGTGCAAACAAGGTCTTCCACTAGAAAGGCAAATGAAGGATTAAACATTGTCCTTCTTTCACAAATTGAGTCTCAAAATGTCAAGGAAGCACTCAGTGACCCTTCTTGGGTTAAAGCTATGGAGGATGAGCTTCTTGAGTTTGAAAAGAACCAAGTATGGATTTTGGTTCCAAGGCCAAGTGGAAAGAAAGTGACCGGCACCAAGTAGATTTTTCGGAACAAGTTGGGAGAAGATGGTAGCATTGCAAGAAACAAGGCAAGGCTAGTGGCACAAGGATATGACCAAGAAGAAGGAATAGACTTTGATGAATCATTTGCCCCTGTTGCCTGAATGGAAGCCATAAGACTTCTCTTAGCTTATGCTGCACATTGTGGTTTTAAATTATATCAAATGGATGTAAAATGTGCATTTTTGAATGGAGTGATAGATAGAGAAGTGTATGTGGAGCATCCTCCTGGTTTTGAAAATAAAGAGTATTTTGATCATGTTTTCAAATTATCTAAAGTTCTCTATGGTTTAAGACAAGCTCCTAGAGCTTGGTATGAGAGACTTAGCTCTTTTCTTTTGCAAAATAATTTTCAAAGAGGCACCACTGACACAACTCTATTTATCAAGAACTCTAATGATTCTTTTATTCTAGTCCAAATATATGTTGATGACATTATTTTTGGATCAGCCAATGAATCCCTTTGTTCTGAATTTGAAAAACTCATGACAAGTGAATTTGACATGAGTATGATGGGTGAACTTAATTTCTTCCTTGGGCTGCAAATTAAACAAACTTGTGCAAAGTGTTGGATTGTGTTCTAGGTTCCAATCCAAACCTAAAGAGTCACATCTTTCTGCAGTTAAAAGGATCATTAGATATGTTCATGGCACATCCAATTTTGGTCTTTGGTATCTTAAGATTGATGATTTTTCTGCAGTTGGCTATTGTGATGCAGATTTTGCTGGTGATAGAGTTGATAGAAGGAGTACTTCAGGCCTATGTCGCTTCCTTGGAAAGTCATTGAATGTTTGGTCAAGTAAAAAGCAACCAACTGTGGCTCTGTCCACTGCTGAGGCTGAGTATATAGCTGCTTCTTCATGCTGTTCTCAGCTTTTATGGTTAAAAACACAGCTTGCCGATTACAAATTAAATGTTGAAAATATTCCTTTGATGTGTGATAATATGAGTGCCATTAATATTTCTAAAAATCCAGTTTTGCACTCTAGGACTAAACATATTGAAGTGAAGTTTCACTCAATAAGAGAGCATGTCCAAAAGGGAGATATTAGCATTCAATTTGTTAAATTGGAGGAGCAATTAGTAGATATTTTCACAAAACCATTAGCTGAGGATAGATTCTGCATACTTAGGACTTGTCTAGGAATTTTGAGTTATGATTCTTTATTTGAAAAATGCTGATGTGTTTGCTGAAGCCTTTTGTCTCATAAACAGGTATGAGACAATTCTGGGCAGAAGAAGAGCGTTCCCCTCTTAATCAGCATGATCTGAGCTTGTTTCAAGTGAAAGTTAATCTGGGCCAACCTTAAGTCAGATCTGGGTAGCCCTATGTGTTTCCTTAAGTCCAACCATCTCTGGCCCAAAATATGAATGTTACAATTCTTGGTTAATAATTTTTGTTGGCCTGTGTGTTTAATTTTTTTTGAAAAAGTTTTATTTTAATTTCTTTAAAAAGGCTTTTCAGTTTGATTGATTTTTTTTTAAGGATTTCAAAAATTTAAAATTCAATTTCCTTGTTTTGAAAATCAAATCAAATCTTTCTTTTATGAGGTCATGTCTTTTCAAGTCTTTTCAAATGGTGATGCAGTTGCATGGTTTTGGAAATCCACTTTTGGGTACGGTTACCAACACTCCCTCTCTTCTCTCCATAACTTCTCCTCACACTCTTCAGTTTCTTCCCACTCACTTTACTGCTTCTCTTCCCTCAAAAGACTGAAACTAACCAAATGAGGAAGAAAACCATTGCTAAAAGGCCTCCTCGTGAAAAAGTTTACAAGCTTTCCACAAAGCCTTCTACTCGCTCCCAAGATCGGACATTTACCCCATCTACTTCTCCTCCTACCTCTCCTCCTCGCTGTGACCCCATGGCTCGGACCAAAAACACTCCAAGATACCCTGCCTCTGCCAAGCCGACGCCACCACCAAAGACGACGCCCTCCAAACCAAGCTCTTCGAAACCTGGCTCATCCAAGGGTAAGCGTCCTGCTGTTGAAGAATCTGTTTCTGAGACAGCAAAACCTAAGTCAAGGTCTGTTCCTGTGCGCTCACAAAGAGGTAACCCTCATCGCCCTCTCAAATCTGTTAGAGAACCAGACATCGATCCTTTTGCTCACAAATCACACTTCATGACATCTCACTCAGACTATAACCCCATCGTTTCAAATCTGCAATGAACCATGATTTTTATGAGGGAGTTATTCAGGATCGTACTCTATGTCCATCTTTTTTTGCTGATTTACCTGATTTGAAAAAGAAAGGTTTTTCTTTTGTTGAAAATTTGGAGTTTTTAGACTGGAATCACCTTTTCAAAATAAAAAAACCTGTATATCCTCAGTTAGTCAAAGAATTTTATGCAAACATGACTTACCATGAAGGAAGTGTGCATTCTTATGTTAAGGGCAGAGACATTATCTTGAATAATGAAACTATCAGTGATTCCTTGAAGTACACTGATGTTGGACCGTGTGCTTATACATCTGTGAAATGGGATGAAGGTGTTGGTATCTCTTACCATGATGCTTTGGCTCACATTTGTGAACATGTTTCCTTAATTGATGGCATCACACCCACTCACAAAGCCCTAGGATATGAACGTGCTCAGTTGCACCGTATTGTCAACCACATCTTGATTCCTCAAAGTGGTTCATATAAAAGGATTTCTTACACTGACACACTTGTTTTGTATGCCCTAATCACTAAAACAGAAATCTCTTTTGCCTACTTGATGGCTAGATACATGTTTGATTCTGTTAGAAGTGAGAAAGATAAAGCACTTGCACCGTATTGTCAACCACATCTTGATTCCTCAAAGTGGTTCATATAAAAGGATTTCTTACACTGACACACTTGTTTTGTATGCCCTAATCACTAAAACAGAAATCTCTTTTGCCTACTTGATGGCTAGATACATGTTTGATTCTGTTCGAAGTGTAAAAGATAAAGCACTACCTTATGGCATGTTTTTAACTTGCATATTTGAAAATTTTGGTGTTGACTTGTCAAATGAGGATTACGAAAATAGACATTCATACCTAAAAGGGGGTGGTTCAGTAAAACAGCAAAAAGGACAAACTCGATCTGAGAGAGTGGTTCTAGATGATGATGATGAAGAGTTCATTCCTGATGACTCTCCTCCTCCTTCCACCGAGGGTACTTCCATGTCCACTGGGAAGAAATCAACTCTGCTGAATGTGGTCAAGGATGTCGCTCAAGATTTTATTTCCCAATCAAATCACATGATTGCCATGAGTAAGGAACAGAGGAAGCTAGCTAGCAAGCAAACTTCCTGAAGAAATCAAGGGATAGGGTGGCTGTGCTCATGACCTTTATTGATAACCTTCAAAATGATGAAGACATTACCACTGATGTTGAAGAGGAAGCTGCTTCGGAGGGGAATGGTTCTGATGCCTAGGATTTGTCTCATAAAGATTGCTGCTACTGCTCTCTTTTTGTCTCATAAATTCTGTTTCTTTTGCTACTATTGAACTGTTTTATCTTAGATGACTGTAATAACTCTAAATACTGCTGTAGTTCTCTTAGTTTGGTTACACCTTTGGACTGTGTTCTAACATTTTCTTGCAGGATCTATAGTGATATTTTTGTTGATCTTGGTTATTGTCCGCCCTTGATGACAAAAGGGGGAGTAATAGTTAGCTGATTTTGATTGACTTATACTGCAGCTGATTTTTCTGATTAGAACTGAACTTTGTTTTGCAAATTGCTTTTGTTTTACAATATGCTTTTGCTGCTGTCATGATAAAAAATACTGGGCTGAATCTGTGTTGCTGGTTATATAGAATTCCCTAGTCAAGTTACATCTTGAATAGCTCTTTTTAAGCTTAATGTAAATAGGAACAAAAAGGAAAGAACATAAATTCAGGGGGAGCTACTGTTGAAAAGAAAAGGGGCAGCAACACATCAGCAAGCAACATCATTCAAAGGGAGTTTCTAAACCTTGCTCAAACTCAGTCCCTTTTGATTATTTCTTAAATCATGTTTGTCATCAAGGGGGGGATTGTTGAGTTAAGAAATTAACTAAATTAATTAGTGATGACAAACATTATTTTTGGGCAAAATAAATAATTAGTGTTGATTAATTATATTTACTTATTACTAATTGTTTATTGTTGCAGGCCAAATTTCAATAGCCCAAATGGAACAAAAAGCAATCAACAAAATGTTGGGCTGAAAGCAAAATTAAGAGCCCAAGAAAAAGCAAAGAAAGAAGCTAAAGAAATCAAATCGGGCCAAGCATATCAATACCCGATCCAAGCTCGATCTGGTTTCAGAAAAGCAAATCCCTCTCTTTTGCTTAACCAAAAGCAACGTTCATCTCTCTTTTGTCCTAGTCAAATCAGAGTTTCAGAAAAGTAAGAAAGAGAAAGAGAGAGAGCTTCTTCACCAAGCTAGTCACCAAAGAAGCAAGAGAGAGAAGGATTAAGCTTGAAAGGCAGATATCATATCACCCAGTTCAAACCCAATCAAGCTTAGGTTAAAGGTAACCCATTTCCTCATATCTGTGGGTTGGTGAAGTTCAAGGCTCAAGGTGTTGAACTTGGAAGAAGAACCCAGCAACATGTAAGGAGATAAAAAGAGGTTTGCTATTCATTCAGAAACCAAGGAGAGAAAACCAGAGTGTAAGAGCAGTGTTCTGTTAAGAAGTTCCTCTACTTGGATAATGCTTTCTTTCAAAGAAGCATTCGGCCAATACTGAAGAACTGTATCTGAGGTTTGCGAATATGGTTTTGCACATAGCAAAGAGGCTGATGATGAAGTCAATCTCCTTCATGTTTTACTGATTGTAATGTACTTTTCTAAGTTTATCTTTCTGTAATTTCTTGAGAGAAAAGGCATTGTGAGAAAGCTTAAGAAAAAGCCATGAGTGAAAAAAGGCTGAGAGATATACTTGAGAGAAAAGCCTAGAGTTATTCTCTGATTTCATTAGGTTGGTTAAGTGTCTTGTATCTTGTACCTGTAAGGTATCCCTTTCTTAGTTGGGTTAGCACTAAGAGTGATTAGTTAGGTATTAGCATAGCCAATGTCAAGTTAGGTTAGAACTTGAGTGTGAAAGGATTGGTTCAATCCTATGAAATTGGTGTATGTAATACTGTTAACTATAGTGAAATTCTTCCATAGTTGTGGAGGAGACTGGATGTAGGTTGCATAGCACAAGGCAACCGAACCAGGATACATGCTGGTGTTAGCTTCTTTCTTCTCTGCTGAGTTCTGTTTTCTGATATTCATGAGACAAAAATAAATTGTCTCATAAATTTTCGCTGCTGAGTTCAA
Source organism: Arachis ipaensis (assembly GCF_000816755.2). Classification (NCBI taxonomy): domain Eukaryota; kingdom Viridiplantae; phylum Streptophyta; class Magnoliopsida; order Fabales; family Fabaceae; genus Arachis; species Arachis ipaensis. The sequence continues at coordinate 25,287,667 of NC_029790.2, read as the reverse complement.
ACAGAACCTGAATTGAAAGTTCATTTTAAAAGGGTAATAACAGCAACTCAAAAGGAAGGCATAAATTCAACCTTCATTCTCTAAGTCTACCACAACCTTCAAACTTCATTGAAATTGAAAAAGAAATGAAGTTTGGTGTCATCTGCGATTACTGTACAGCTTGAATATTGCTTGAATTGTCTGTTATTAATGGTGATTGGAGTTCTAATACCATAAAAAATACTAGACTTTACAGATAAAATGGAAGAGAAGGAGAACTAGAAGAGAAGAAAATGAGAGAGAACAGAAAAAAAAGTGAGGATAATTATTGGTTATTAATAAAAATGAATCTACACTATTAGTTAGTTACAAAATCCTGCTATATATATAACAATCTAATGACAGGTGGCACACTCTGAGTGTATAGAGACTCTAACTAACTTCCAGCTCATATAACTAACTCTGAGCACACTTAACTCTATACTCTATCACAAACATAACACTATCCTCGAAACTTTAATCTAAGAGTTCAAAAGGATAGAATTTCGTTACTCACACCCATGACTTTTTATCAACATTATCTTATATTCTGAAATTACACAACATCGAAGACCACATATAAAGCCGTCATTTCAAAAAAGTGCTGCATCTATACACATGTTGGTACTATTTGTGAGATCCCACCATTGGTGCCATTGTCTTATATATACAGTGCTAGTAAATAAACATGGTGGAATGGGCCTGCTGCTCATAACAACTAAGTCATTTATCACACTGCCATTGTCTACCCAACATCTTCATTATGATCATCACTCATCTTGCTAGCTATGTCTTATTTCTAATACATTTATTTATTATGGATGTGTCTATATATTATATACTTGGCTATTACTCCTAATTAAGTATCTAATTAACTGTGTTTAAGTATTTCATTTAACTCTCAAAATATTGTTACAAACATTTCCGTTAGGAAATAAACAAATTTTTATTTAATTAGAAAAGAAATAAGATTTTCGTGTCATTTAATTTAGATATATATTCTCACGTGAAGATCGAATAATAAAGTTTAACGAACTTATTGAGCATCATTATATTAGTAGTAGTAGTAGTGGTACTTTTTAGTTAGGAGTACTTATTCAATGGTACTAATACTACTAACTATAGCACAACACTTTTATGATGAATGACGTCTCCTCATCATGTTACTCAAATCTGAAAATCATATATTAGATTTAGATTTTGCTGAATATAAATACATGTTAGCTAGATTATTGCTATATATGCCTATATATGGCGCAGCATTCTTGTGTTCTTTCCCATGTAATGCATATGCATGCACATTTTTCATTTTATTTTATTTTTTACCACTTACTCGTTGAAGAAGCATGCATGTTCTTTTAGCAGGACCACCTTGTTCAAGTCTGTTGTAGACATTCCCATGTGACAAGAGAAGCTAGAAGTACATAGTTTGAGGAAGCTAAGCAAAACAATGGGACAAATACTTGTATATATTTAATCCATAAATTACGTCACTACCTATATATTTCTACGGTTTAAACCTATAGTAATAATATAGAGATAACTCTATGGTTGCTCTAAGCCTAAGGTTCTCCTTTCATACTATATACATAATATAAGAATATATTTTTTTAACATATTTATATGTTTTTAATTAGAACATATTTAACGTATTATTTTAAAGACCATCAATCATAGCTACTTGTTTTTATTCACAATATTTAAAATGATGTATAAAATAAAATAATGACTGATTATTATGATTTTAGAATATGTAAATCTTTTTTATCTTTAAAGTTATATAAATTATAAAAGAATAAGTGATTGTATAGCTATGTTTAAAATAGGTATCTTTGTTGGGGAGTCAAATTTCAAAAAAAATAATATGTGAAGTAGATTATGTAGAAGTTTATATAATTTGCTCAAACATAATCATGCATTTTGGAGAGTCATTTTGATAAAGAATTGTTTCTTAAAATTCACGAGTTGATCGAGAATAATGTTAGAGGGTCATTAAAATTTATTATTTTTTGTCATCAGTCAATTATTAATATTTAAGAGTATATAATAAAGTTTAAGAACAACACTATAGCACAACACTATAGCAGTTAATTTCATTGACTAACACTATATTAGATAAGTAGTGCTAGAGGACGAGTAAGTTTTATAATTTATAGTCATTAATTAATCATCATTAATATTTTTAATAGTGTGAGATTATAATATTTAATAGTGTAGAATTACTCACTTTTCTTTTGTAGGTTAAGTACTAGCCAAATTTTAATAAAAGTACTGGCCTTCTAGACTTTTTCATATTGAATTATTAAATAAGTTTAGTATATAGTCCACTAGAGGTACACTTTAATCTTGTTGAGTTTTAATTTAGATATTTTTAGGATTAAGTATGATTTTGGTCCGTAAGATAAGGGTTGAAAATTTTTTTCGTCCCCAACCTTTTTTTGCATATAAAATCGTTCCTAAGATTTAATTTAATTTTAAAATTGTCATTTTCACCAAAATTTTAATTTTTATTACTATACTACCCGTAATTAAAAAATTATAAAATAAAATAAAAAAAACAAGAAAAAGAACACGGGAGAAGGAGAAGGACAGAAAGGAAGAAGAAGAAAGGGGAAGGTCAGAGGGGAAGACGAAGAAGGGGGAAGAGGAAGGGTGAGGGACAGACGAGGGGAAGAAGAAGGGGGAAGGGCGAGGGATGGACGGACGTCGAAGCCAGCAGATCCGCGCGGGTGGACGTCGCGCGCTGCTCGTCATTTCTGCTCCTTCTCCTCGCTCGCTCGTCGGTCGTCGCTGATCGTCGCCGGTCACCGCTGCTCTTCGTCACTTGCCGCTATGCTTCGCGTCCTTGCTGGTCGTCGCTGTGCTTCGCGTCCTCGCCGCTGGTCCTCCCGAGGGTTCCAATTCCGCTTCTGATTTGTTGCTTTTGTTAATTACATTGTTGATTCTTCTGTTAATTATACTGTAATATTTTTTATTTGTGGATTTGTTGATTTTGTTAATTACATTATTTCTGATTATGATTCTATTATTGTTGTTGATTCTAATTCTATTCTACTTTCATAGTTTTTCTGCTTCTGTTTCTGATTCTATTATCCATTGTTATTGTTGATGTTTTTGTTTCTTCCATTATCCATTGCTTTTGTTGTTGTTGTTCTTTGGAGTTGAGAAAGATAGTGATGGAGATTTGTTTTTGAATGCAAATTTTTAAACCAAGTTAAACCTTAGTGACGGATTCGAATGCAAAAAAAGATTGGAGACGAAAAAATTTTTAATCCCTAACTTAAGGATCAAAATCGTACTTAACCTATATTTTTTTTTAAAGTTTCAGATAATTTTTTTTATATTAAATATTGACTATAATATTAATTGTATAATATTAACCCTCAAGACTTTCTGTGTCTTTTTTTTTTTTTTACCATTTTATCTTAAAAAAATAGATATATTGAATATATGTAGAAAACATGTAAGGACTATTTGTGACTTGTGAGAGAATGATGGGCCTTTGCGGTGGAGGGAGAGAACAATGGCCACCCCATGTGTTAAACTTGAATGCTTTTTTATTCATTAGTGAATGTTGTCACATGAGTAAGAAGAAGTAGGAAACATCTATTGAAATGCCAATAGAAACAAGACAACACATTACTGTGCCTCTTCAATGCATTAGTGTTTGTATGTAGTAGTCAAGTTTGAAGTTTGAAGAGAGAAACTGAATCAATGTCTCTGATCTCTGGGGTTGTTGTGCTATGAAGAAGAATTTATATGGGACCAATAATAATATGATTTCAGTAGTTTTAAATTTTCTTTAATTTTCTCTAGAATCATAAAGGCATGGGCACTCATATGGCATGTTTCTAGTTGCTATGTTCGGTTAAAGAAGTTGAACAAATGATATAAATGTATCAATACTATAATGAATGTCGAAGATTTTTGTTTTTTGTTTTCAATACAGAACATAAATATAAAAATATAAATTTTAAGTCTTCCATTTGATAAAGTTTTAAATAAATAAAAAAATACACAACATTCACTAATAAAATGAGTATTCTTAAACATATATAATTCCGTGTTTTTCAAATTTAACACGTAGATTTCCAAAAACGTGTGTATTGTGGGGGACAAATTAAATAGTTGTTTTTTGACTTTGAAACTTTGAATTCCTATAATAGAGTATGTAACATAGACATCGACATGTCAAGCTACTAATTAAACTCTCATTGTTTAACACATAAATTATATCGTTGAGCGTTTTGGTGATCAATTTAGTAAAATTCCAAGTAATAAGAGTGCATACTTTGAATAGAAATCATGTTAGAAAAATCTGTTGAAGGGTTTTTCATTAAGTGAAGAGATTATCTGAATAAAAAAGATTTCATATTTTTCAAAATGAAAAGACATGTCCCCAGACGGATGACCTTGGGCCACAGCTGCCCCTAACCCACCTGCGAAGCTGGGCCATATCACGAGTCAACCATTCATAGTCTATAACATGTTAACTATTTAATCGGGATTCGTATCCCACATTATAAATGCAATCATCTATTATCAGAAATAAATTTTTAAATAAGACTTCCATCTGCTACAAATTAATTTTTAATTTATCGGACTAAAAAATACTGTAAAAAAATATTAACTACTGTCAAGTAATGATACAAGCCCAAATTCACATCATTTGTTCATGGCCCATGGGATTGGTAACTAGCTAAGATTGGTTGCTTCACTTTCATCTGAACTAAACTCAAATCAACCGAACCAATTTTCTCTCTTCTCTCTCTTCTCTCTTCTCTTTCACCCACGTAATTACTCCCAAGAGTAAGCAAGAAAAGGTAGCTCTGATTAAAACTCAAATCAAGAAGAAAAAGTGTTTACCAAAATCAAGAAACAAAGAAAAAGAAGAAGAAAGTCAGAAGTTAAGGTACCAAAAGGCAACGATCAAATCCAAGGTTATTCAGAAGATTATTTCCATCTTTGTGCTTCATAAATTGCTTGTTAAAAATGCTTTTCTCCCTCACGCATCAAACTAAAAAGTTGAAGAAAGTGAAGGTTATGAAGTTCTGCTGTGTATCAAGGGTCAAGAATCAAACTTGGAGCCAAAATTTTGATATATGGCTCAAATCCTTGAAGAAGATTGAAAAAAGATGAAAGAGAAGAAGCAAGGTTTGTTTGCATGTTTGTTTTAATCAATACTATTATGATTTTGGAAAGAAGAAGTCAACATGCTGAAGCCAAAGTTCAAGCTTTGGAAGCTTTACTCCTCTATTAAAGGGATAAACGTCCAGAGATTGATTCAAGGAGTGAGAGCACAAAATTCGGATTTATATAGCTTACAAAGTTATACCTTCTTCTCCTTCTTGGTTCTCTATTGAATACTATGCTTTCTCAATTTTACCTTTCTTTGTTTCAATGGAAAAAAGCATTAATGTGAAGAATTTAGAAAAAGCCATTGAGAGAAAAGGCAAAGAGAGTTAGACTTGAAGAAAAGCTAAATGTTTATTTAAGATATCCTTTGTATATTTTTTTATTTTGTAATCATGATCCTGAGGGGATTTCTTTACTAAGTTGGGTGAGCACTTAGTAGTTAAAAATTTAGGAAGTGAACATAGTTAAATCTAGCTTGGGTAGAAACTGGGCTTGTCCCAGATAAGATTAGTTGAATCATAGAAAAATTAGTGTTTGTAATCTCTGAAAGATAGTAAAATTCCACCACAAGTTATGAAGGAGACTGGATGTAGGTTACATTGTACATGGTGGCTGAACCAGGATATATGGCTGTGTCACTCTTCCTTCTTTATTCTAATTCTGGTTCTATTCTCCAAGAGACAAAATAAAATTGTCTCCTATTAATTCCATTCACCAAGACGTCACAGCAACTCTGTTCCAATACAATTCTGTTTTGGCTCCTCTATCGACAACCGACAAAATAAAAGTGTCTCCTGCGTTTTTAACAAAAGTAGACTTTACATATTCTCTAAGTTCCATCCGCTTTGAAATAAAAGCAATTAAAATAAAAAGAGGCATAGATTTAACCCCTCTCCTTCTCTAAGCCATTAATAACCATCAATTAGTATCAGAAATTAGTCTCAAGACATCAAACTTCACAGCTCGGAGCAAAGATCAGATGGCCAACAACATGGGATCCAATATTGTGGCTTACACTCTGAGAGAAGAAAAATTCAACAACAGACCCCCATTCTTCAACGGCAAGTACTACAACTACTAGAAAAAAAGAATAAAGATCTTTGTTCAGTCTGTTGATTACAACATCTGGAAGATCATCATGAACGGACCACAAATTTCAACCAAAACAAGTGTTGAAGGAGTTGTAAATTCTAAAGAAGAAACAAAATGCAATGACGAGGACAAGAAAAAGGTGAAATTCAATGCCGAAGCTGTCAACATGCTAAATTGCGCCATCAGTTTCAAGAAATACTGGAAGATTTTTAGATGTAAAATAGTAAAGAAAATTTGGGATAAATTTCAAGTTACTCATGAAGGTACTGAACAAGTAAAGGAGACAAGGATTGACATGTTGAGTAAAGAATATGAAATGTTTGTTATGAAGAAAGGAGAAGCAATAGATGAAATGTTCGAGAGATTTTCTATCATCATAAATAACTTGAATGCTATGGGAATAACTCATTTCGAACAAGTGCTTGTGAGAAAAATTCTGTTAAGTCTAACCAAAGAGTGAAAAATCAAAGCTACTGTTATCTCTGAAAGTAGTAACCTGAACAAAATAACCTATGATGAGCTGAGAAAAACGTTACCGGCTTATGAAACCACACACATGAAAAATGACAAAAAAAAAGGAGTAGTGCTGAAATCTTGTGTTGAGTCATTTGAAGATGATTCCAACAACAGTTTATCAAATGACGAACTTGTATTTTTTGCTAGGAAGTTAAGGAAATTATTGAGACAAAAAGAAAGGAGCAGAGAAAGTAGCTCGAAAGATTCAAAAAGAGACATCAACAAAGTCATCTGCCATCATTGCAAGGAGGCTGGACATTACAAGTATGACTGCTCCAAATTTAAGAAGGAAGACAAGACAAGGAAGGACAAGAAGAAAGTGCTTATGGCTTCATGGAAAGATCTGAAAAATGACTCAGAAGAAGATGAAAAATCTGATCACAACTCCCAAACTTGTCCAATGGCTGATCACAATAAAGAAGATGAGGTAACCTATTTTGAACCCAATAATGATGAACTCCATCAAATGATTAATGATCTAAATGAAAAAATTAAAATTTTTTTGAATTAATCCTATAAACTTGAATCTGAAAATGATATTTTGAAAGCTGAAAATGCTTACTTTAAAGAAAAATTGAAAGAAGCTGAAAACTCTATTGATCTCATGAAAAATAACGAACAGCTTAAAACTAAAATTAAAAGTCTTAAAGAAAAGCATTCCGTCACTGTCTTTTTGGATTGCATTAAAGAAAATGAACGTTTGCACAAATTGATTAAGGGTTTAAATCAAGACATAGCTAAATTTGCTCAAAGCTATAAAAATTTAGACATTATTATCTAGTTAAAGACCTCTTTTTGAAAAGGCTAGCTTGGGGTATCATGACAAATCTGAAATTATTTTTGAAAAACCATGTCTTGAAAACATAGCCTCAACATCCAAAAATAAAAACTTTCAAACTTCAAATCACTTTGAGAAATCATCAAACAAAAATTTTTGTCATACATGCAATAAACTTAGTCATTCATCAATTCAGTGTTTCATCTTTGAAAAAAAGATTAGAAATAAAATTTACAAAGTAATTAGCAAATATAATGCTCTTGGACAACAAAAAAGGTTTAACATTAAAGGATCCAAAATGATTTGGATACCTAAGGTCACTTAAAAGTACTATGCAGATTTGCCTTGCATCCAAGAAGAAGGACTTGTGGTACTTAGATAGTCGATGCTCAAGGCACATGACCAAAAAGTTCACTTTCTTTATCAAGCTCAACAGGTACGATGGAGGCTTTGTGACATTCAGTGATAATGGAAAAGGAAAGATAGTGGTCATAGGTAAGGTTGGTAAGAATTTTTCTACCTTTATTGATAATGTATTCTTGATTGATGGACTGAAACATAATCTTCTAAGTATTAGTCAACTATGTGATTTAGAATATTGGGTTATTTTCAAAAAGCTGGAATACTTGGTTGTTTGTGAACAATCGGATGAAACCTTGTTCATTGCTAAAAAATGTAATAATGTGTATGTCTCACCTTGGAGGAACTTAAAGAACAAAATGTAGTTTCCTTTACTTCTATGGAATCCAAAAAATGGTTATGGCACAAGAAATTGGGACATGCTAGCATGTTTCAAATTTCTAAACTTGTGAAAAAGGATATGGTTAGAGGTTTTCCTAAGATTCAATTTGAAAAAGATATTACTTGTGGAATTGCTACATATTGATCTTTTTGGTCCTACTAGAACTCAAAACCTAGGTGGTAAACACTAGACTTGGTAGTGATTGATGATTATACAAGATTCAGATGGGTTCGTTTCTTGGCTCACAAAAATGATGCCTTTTCATCATTCATTATTTTATGCAAAAAGATTGAGAATGAGAAAGATTTAAAAATTGCTTCTATTAGAAGTGATCATGGAAAAGAATTTAAAAACCAAAATCTTAAAATTTTTGTCATGAGTTTGGTATATCACATAATTTCTCTTATTCTAGAATACCACAACAAAATAGTATTGTAGAAATGAGAAGTAGAAGTCTTTAAGAAATGGTAAGAGTCATGCTATGTGAATTTGATGTTCCAAATTTTTTGTGGGCTAAAGCTGTAAACACAACATGCTATATTCTAAATAGAACCAGCATTCGAAAATTTTTAAAGAAAACTCCATATGAACTATAGATAGAAACCCTTCCTAATCTTAAATACTTTTATATATTTGGATGTAAATGATTTGTTTTAAACACGAAACAATCTTAATAAATTTGATCCAAAGTCTTATGAAGGTATCTTTGTAGGGTACTTAACCGCTAGTAAAGTCTATAGAGTTTTTCTCAAGGAACATAGAATCATTGAAGAGACTATACATGTTACTTTTTGTGAACCTAACACAATTTTAAGTGTTGTAGAAGAAAATAATACAAGAAATCAAATTGAACAGAACCATTTTAACACTCAAAATCAAGCCAAATCAGATCCCTTGCTAAAAAACACTATCTCTGATTTTGTATATCTAAATGCAGAGATAAATCTGTTTTGTCTCCTAACAATATTGTTAGTTCTAAAAATTCCAACAGTACTAAGCCAACCAATACCAAATTTGCACTTGCAACACTAAGGCCCAGAGAATAAAAATTCTTGAAGAACTATCCACAAGAGTTTATAATTGAAAATTCATCTCAAGAAGTTACCACAAGATCATCAAATAGAAAAAGAATGGAACAAAATAATCTTGCTCTCATCTCTCAAATAGAACATCAAAATTTAAAGGAAGCTCTTAATGATCTATCATGGGTTAAGAAAATAGAAGAAGAGCTAATCTAATTTGAGAAAAATAAAGTTTGGATATTGGTACCAAATTCTAATGGAAAGAAGGTGACCGGTACCAAATGGATCTTTCGAAACAAATTGGTTGAGGATGGTAGCATTGCAAGAAACAAGAAAAGACTAGTGGCTCAAGGGTATGATTAAGAAAAGGGCATTGACTTCAATGAGTCATTTGCTCCGGTTACAAGGATGGAAGCAATTAGACTCTTGTTTGCTTATGCCGCATACAAAGGGTTCAAACTTTTTAAATAGATGTCAAATATGCCTTTTTAAATGGTATTATTGATAGAGAGGTATTCATGACACAACCTCCCAATTTTGAAAACAAAGATTTTTCAAACTATATTTTTAAACTTTCAAAATCTCTTTGTGGTTTGAGACAAGATCCTAGATCTTGGTATGAAAGACTTAACTCTTTCTTATTGGAAAATAGTTTTCAAAGGGATACTGTAACACCCTACCACACTGAGTTTTACGCTTAAGTCGTAAAATAGAGGTAGTGTGGTATTACGACCTCTAAAATAAAATGTATATATATAATAGCAGAAGAATCTTAATATGCTAGGAGCCTTGAGAATAGGGAAATAAAAATTACAAAATAAATGCGCAACGCTCAAGAAACGAGTTAACTTGTGTGCTAAGAAAACTATAGCTGTTAAGTGTAAAGTAATCTAAAACAGGAACAAAGAGTCAAAGATACAAAGTAACGAGCTCCTGACTCAGCCTGCGAAGTCAAGACTGGTCGGAGAATATTTACACATATATACATACATATCAAAAATCCAAATGTGCATAAACACAATCCTGCCTCTCCATAAATCTCTAAGAGGATAAAAAAGAATAAGTTATGTGGAGAGAAAGCTAAGTACATATATATACATCACTGTACAACAAAATAGTCCAGTAACCACTTCGCTTCAAGAGTCCAGATGCCTAACGAGATGCCTCTCGACCTGCATTTGAAAAACAACAACATAGTATGGAATGAGAACCGGAGGTTCTCAGTATGGTAAAGGTGCCACACACATAATATATAAGGTCCTGGGAATGCCAGAGGCAATCCTAGAATGCCGACACTCAAATTATAGAGCTTAAAGTATTAAACAGGAGCCATAAAAGGTGGTTTTCTAAGAATATTTAAACTAACTTAACCTTAAATCTAAGTCTCATACTGCCATTCCTCCATACCTCCAACTCCATCATGCATTTTCATAGACAAATAGACAGAAAAAGGCAAGCACAAGAAGGTTACAAGTACTGCAGGTAACAAATACGCGTTTAACATGGCAAGTACATATAGGCATACCCAATTAAAGCACAAGCAAGTAATTCAAATAATAGGCATATGATGCATGCCTGTCCTATGGCTGATGAGGCTCATCTGTCGGTTATCCAGCCAACCCGACAAGTCTGAATTGAACTTAGACTATCCCTCGACGTGCATCCCCAAGAGTCTATGCATAGATTTTTCTCAAATTATCGATATTGCTCAATGGGGGTAACATTCCCGAGAATTTATATAGTGCCAGGTCACACTTACGTCGTAGGATCAACAGAGTATCGAGTTTTCAACTTGGTACACGTGGTGGCAAGTCACGGCACTTTATCCAGGAAATCTCGTATCTCAGATCATTAAATCATTCAAGCCAAATTTCATACATAATCTTTAATCAGAACATCCAGTCAAGTAATATATATGACTTATCCATAACATCTCATAATCAATTTATCTCTTTTCAACTTTACTTCACCTTCAAGTTATCCCCATTTCCTAGCTTCATCTGATTATCAAGTTTAACACTATTAATTATGTCCAATGAAATGAAAACAAAGGTTTTGTAATTTGAAAAAGGTTTTAAAAATCTTAAAATCATGTTTGCTGGAAGAGGTGCCACGCGTACGCGTGGCATTGTAAAAACGCAGCTTGCGCGCGCGTTCCTTTGTCATGCGTATGCGTGGGTGTAAACCTCATGTCACGCGTGCGCGTGGGTCACACGTACGTGTGAACATGCTTGTTTACTCCTTACGCGCACACATAGGACTCGTCGCATACGGATCGCTGAAAATCCACTCCACGCGTACGCATGAGCCACGCGTACGCGTGGGCGTACGTTCTTTGAAAAAACCAGAAGCAGATGCAGTAGCAGAGTTGAGGAAACAAAGCTGCAAAATCCTGTTAAGGGACAGTTTATAAACTTAATCTTCCAACCAACATTACTTATTTGATTTGCAACATTTTTCAACCGTTCTTCGAGTGGCATAAACATCATGAACCCAATTTTCATTTTAAAACAAGTTAAAAACAAATTGAAGGTCCGAAGGCCAAGTTATACCTCATCGAAGTTCGGCCAAAAACCAACTTTTGTAAATTCTTCAAAACCTCATTTTTCACTCAAAATTCCCATTGCAATCATTTTCAATTCTATTACCACCAACTCAAATTGCCAACAATAATCCTCAACAAGCTTCATATCTTTTCATCAATCACCTTTCAACCAAATCAAAATATAGCCAGATAATCAACAATTCAGTCACATATCCTTTCAAAGATCCATCTAGCAACCAATATCATCTTACAAATAAATCACCAAACCAAGCCAATCTTATTCATCAACCAATTACTAAACATTAAATATACACCTGCATTCCAACTTATCATGTGGTCATCTAGCCTAAGTTTTCACATAACATTATATATTAAATGCAAGAAACCTAAACCATACCTTAGCCGATTTCCACGTAACGACCAACGCTATTTATTCAAAATCAAGGCAGCCCCTCAAAATTCAACTAATCAGCTTCCTCCAAGTTCCAGTATTCACAATTTCAAGCTCAAATTATTTATTCACAACCTAATACACATTCATAACACATATATATCCAATTTAATACTCAAAGCTCAAATTTAATGAAAATAAAATAGAATTATCATATCCTTACCTTACCCAAGCTTCGCATAAGCAAGAGTGAATGTTTTCCTTAAGCTGATTGGATCCTAAAACATCAGAAATCAAAGAAATTCAACCTTCCTATTCAAAATTTGAAATTTGGGGAAAATAAGAGGCTGAGGTGAAAAGCAAGTTACCTATGAAATTGTTCCGGTAGAAACGTAGAGCTCAACGCGGTGAATGCGTGGCCGCAAATGGTGCGGCGATTGGAGCTTGGACGGAGAAGTTACGGGAGTTGGAAGTTTGCCGTAGGGGGTTCGGGAGTATTCTTCTCCCTGGGGCTTTTCACGCTACTATAGGTGAAATGAAGAAGAAAGGGCTTTCGGGCTCATTTAAAGAGTTGGTCCAGTTGGACCGACAGCCCGGTTCGGGTCCAGTTCAACCGGTTCGGTCCAATCTTGGACCATTTTCTTTGAAATTAGTGTCAAAATTCTCGTTTCGATGAAATCTATCCTAATTTGATATAATTTTCATATTTCTAATCCTTCTTATTAAAAACTAATTTACTGACTAATTATCTACTAATTAATCGGGGTTTATATTCTACCTACCTAACAAAGAATTTTGCCCTCAAAATTCAAATCTAGTTACCTGAAAAGAGATGTGGATAGTCCTTTTGCATATCTGATTCGAGCTCCCAGGTATGTTCTTCGATACCAGCTCAGCTCCAAGTTACTTTTACCAATGATACTTCTTTCCCGCATAATCGTTTAATACTAGTATCATCAATTCTGACTGGAATTACTGGAAGTGTTAGGTCTTCTCTTACTTGGATTGGTTTTGGTTCTAGAACATGACTTGCATCAGGAGTATACTTCCGAAGCTGTGACACATGAAACACGTCGTGCAAATTCGAAAGATACGGTGGTAAGGCAATTATATAAGCTACTGGCCTAATTTTCTTCAGGATCTCAAACGGTCCAATATAATGGGGATTCAGCTTCTTAGTCTTAATATCTTTTTCCCACTCCAGTCATTGGTGTAACTTTCAGAAAGACATGTTCTCCATCTTCAAACTCCAAAGGCTTTCGCCTCTGATAAGCATAGCTCTTTTGGCGGCTTTGGGCTATAAGAATTCGGTTATGAATCTTCTTTATCTGTTCAATGGTTTCAGCTATCATCTCAGGCCCTAACAAACTTCTTTCTCCAGTTTCATGCCAACATAGTGGAGACTGACATTTCCTGCCATACAGAGCCTCATATGGATCCATTCCAATGCTCGCATGATAGCTATTATTATAAGCAAACTCTATTAATGGCATATACCGATCCCAGCTCGCCGGTTGGTCCAATACACAAGCCCTTAGCATATCCTCTAAGGTCTGTATAGTTCTCTGACTGACCATCTGTCTGAGGGTGATACGCAATACTCAAGCTTAACTGAGTCCTAAATGCATGCTGAAAAGCTCCCCAGAACCTTGATGTAAAACGGGGATCTCTGTCAGATATAATGGTAGAAGGCACGCCATGTAACCTGACAATCTCTTTGATATACATTCGAGCCAATTCCTCCATTGTGTAACTTATTCGGATAGGAAAAAAGTGAGCTGATTTTGTTAGTCGATCCACAACCACCCAAATAGCGTCACAACCAGACTGAGTTCTAGGCAAACCTATCACAAAATCCATTGCGATACTCTCCCATTTCCATTGTGAAATCTCCAAAGGCTGAAGGATCCCTGATGGTCTCTGATGCTCAATCTTAACTTTCTGACATGTTAAACATTTAGATATATGCAATGCCACATCATTCTTCATACCTGGCCACCAGAACATCGCTTTCAGATCTTGATATATTTTAGTGCTCCCTGGATGGATTGAAAACCCGCTCTTATGAGCTTCCTTCAAGATTTTCTGTCGCAGGTCTCCAATATCTGGCACAACAATCCGGTTCTTGAACCTCCACAAACCATCATGTCCTTCTGACACTCTCCACTGTTTTCCCTGTTTAACTGCTGGTAATACCTTATGTAATGCTTCACTGTCTCGATGAGCCTTCAGAAGTTCTGATTTAAATTCACTTGAAATCCCAAATTCAAACCTTGAAATGCCCTTAGTAATTCTTCTTCTTGTAGCATCATCCAAGCTGTATATAAAGATTTCCGACTCAAGGCGTCCGCCACAACATTCGCTTTTCCTGGATGATAATTCAATTCAAAATCATAATCTTTTAGAAGCTCCATCCACCTCCTCTGACGCATATTCAACTCTTTCTGCTCAAAAAGATACTTCAAACTCTTATGGTCTGAGAAAATATGAAACTTAACGCCATAGAGGTAGTGCCTCCATATATTTAAAGCAAACACAACAGCAGCAAGTTCCAAGTCATGTGTCGGATAGTTTATTTCATGCGGCCTTAATTGCCGTGAGGCATATGCTACAACATTCTGGTGCTGCATCAGAACGCACCCCAAACCTTTCAGAGATGAATCACAGTACACTTCAAACGGCTCACTTGGTTCAGGCAATACCAACACGGGTGCAGTAGTCAATCTGTGCTTCAATTCTTGAAAACTCTCCTCACATTCTGGAGTCCAGACAAAAGGCGTATCCTTCCTAGTCAATTTAGTTAAAGGTAAAGCAAGCTGTGAAAATTCCTTAATGAATCTGCGATAATACTCTGCCAAACCTAGGAAACTCCTAATCTCTGTCACTGAAGTTGGTCGCTCCCAATTTATTACTGCTTCCACCTTAGCAAGATCCACAGCTATTCCCTGCTTACTCACCATGTGACCGAGGAACTTCACCTCACTTTTTCAGAACTTGCATTTAGATAACTTAGCATATAACTTTCTGTCTCTCAGAATTTTCAATATAGTTCGCAAGTGATCAGCATGCTCCTCTTCAGTCTTAGAATAAACAAGAATATCATCAATGAAGACAATAACAAACTTGTCCAGATACCGCCAGAAAATTCTGTTCATATAATCCATAAATACTGCCGGGGCATTAGTCAATCCAAAAGACATCATTGTATACTCATAATGACCATAACGGGTTCTGAAAGCAGTTTTCGGAATATCCTCATTTCTGACCCTTATCTGATGATAATCGAATCGCAGATCAATCTTAGAAAACACACCGGCACCCTGTAACTGATCCATTAAATCGTCGATTCTAGGAACGGATATTTGTTCTTCACAGTGATCTTATTCAACTGCTGATAGTCGACACACAACCGCATATTCCCATCCTTCTTCTTTACCAGTAACACTAGCGCTCCCCACGGAGAAACACTTGGTCGGATAAAATGCTTACCCAACAGATCTTCCAGCTGAGCTTTCAGTTCAGCCATTTCTAAAGGTGACATCCTGTAAGGAGTAATCGAAATCGGACCGACTCCAGGCACCGACTCAATTGCAAATTCAACCTCCCGATTAGGTGAAAATTCATTAATATCATCCAAAAACACATCTGGAAATTCACATACAATCGGAATCTGCTCTAAACTTTGGTCATCACCTGATACTCCCGCAGTTAATAACATAATACCCTGACATTTAGTTCCAGAACAGTTTACTATCATAGAATTCAAATAGTAACTATTCACCACAACCGGTGCTTCTGACCTTTCCGGCATAAACTGTACTGACTTCTCAGAACAATTAAGCAAAATATGATTCTTGGATAAATCCAATCCCAAGATGAGATCAAGACCACTCATAGGCAAACAAATCAAATCATGCACAAATTCACGATGTTGCACTCGAAAGGGAACTTGTGGACATTCTATCCTAGTGACCATAGCTTCATGAGTAGCATTATATACTTTCAAATCATAACCTAAAACCACCATTCTCAGTCCTAACTCATTGGCCTTTTCAAATGCAATAAATGAATGAATTACTCCCGAATCAAATAAAGCATTCAAGATTTTACCAGCCATTTCACCATTACCTCTAATCAGTGTCTCAGATCCCTCAGCACCTACTGTAGAAGTGGTGTATACTCTCCCTGACTGCTGCACCCTACCAGTCTCATACTTCTTCTTCTCTGGGAAATTAGTGGCTATATGCATGGAATGTCCACAAGAATAGCATACTCCAAGTCCTAATCTGCACGAAACTTTAGGATGATACTTTCTGCACTTCTGACAATTCAGATGCTGCTGTGGATGCTTCCCAAACCTTTTTCCTTGACTAGCATTAATATTCGGCCTTCTGTAACTATCTTGACCCTGAGCTTGCTACGAAACAAAGCCTCTACGCTTGAAATTCCTACCTCTCGGAGTAAAGTTCCTCCCTGAAGGCCTCTGAAAAGGCACCTCAAACTTCATTTCTCTGCTGCCACCTTCCTCACACAATCCTCAGCCACCCTACTCTTATTCACCAATTCAGAAAATACCCTGATCTCCATTGGGGCAATGAAGCTCAAAATATCACTCCGAAAACCTCCTTCATACTTAATACACTTCTATTCAGCAAAACCTTCAGGTGCACCTTGACAGATATGAGAAAAGTGACATAACTCTTCAAATTTACAAGTATACTCAGCAACAGTCATCTGTCCCTACTTTAATTGAATTAATTCAAGTTCCTTGGAATTTTTAGCTGAATTAGGAAAGTATTTCTTATAGAACTTTGTCTAAAAAACCTCCCAAGGAATTGCAGCACCATTAGGCTGCAGGATACGTCGTGTTCCCTGCCACCAATACAGGGCTTCACCTTGCAACTGATAAGTTTCAAATTTAACCCATTGCTCTTCAGGAACCTGTTGTGCCTGTAATGCCCTTTCCATAGCCTGAATCTAATTATCTGCATCAGTGGGATTTGAGGTTCCCCTATAAGTCGGAGGGTGAACTTTTAGAAATGTAGCAAGTATCATAGGACCGTCCTCATCATTATTGTTCCCGTTATTACCCTGGTTTATCTGATTACCCAGTGCCTCGGCTGTTGCCTGCATAGCTGCGGCCATATTCCCCAGGGCAGCCATAAAGTCTACTGAATCATTCGCTGCCGGGGCAGGAGTAATGGTGCCTATCCTACATCTACCTCGCCCGCGACTGCATCTGCGAGTCGACATCTGGTCCGTATACACACCAAACAAGTGATATTAAGTTGATCAGTCTCAATATCGCAGGTCTAATGCTTTAAGTTCCAAATGCATGCTCACAAACGTTTATGCCATATATATCAGTCAGATAACATAATAGCACATAAACACATATACAGAGAATGCACAGAATCACAATCAGTCCGTCTTTCAAGCTCTATGGAACGAACTGCTCTGATACCATAATGTAACACCCTACCACACTGAGCTTTACGCTTAAGTCATAAAACAGAGGTGGTGTGGTATTACGACCTCTAAAATAAAATGTATACATATAATAGCAGAAGAATCTTAATATGTGGCGTACGGATTTCTGCTAGTAAAGAATTTCACAAATATATTCTCGTTGAAAGTATAGTTTCTAAACCAACAAAGAATCTTTTCGTACAAAAACTTGTTTGTCACTTAAGCAAACCCAATAAAAATAAACCAAAGTATTTAAACCTCGGGTCGTCTCTCAAGGAATTGCAGGGAGGTGTTGTTATTATTGGTTATGAGTTTTCAGAGAATTTTTAAGAGTTGGAGAATAGAAAAGTAAATGATTATAAATTAAAGCAATTAAAATAAACAAGAGGTTTTATGTAATTAAAATAAAAAGTCTTGGCTAGGAGAAGATTAATTGGAAGTTCTATCCTTGTTGGATTCCCCAAGATTAATAGTAATAGGCTATTGTTTCTACTTAGTTATCCTTTACTAAATAAAGGAAAGTCAAGTTGGGAGACAACTTCTATTCACAAGTCCTAATCTTCTCCCTTGGGAAGGATTAGTGTTAGTGGCCAAAGAGCCAATCACAAATTAACTCTTGAGTCTTCCAACTCAAGGGTCTCCAAATATTAATCAACTCTAAAGCCAAGTATGTAAAAAGCTAAATTAAAATCATAAATCTGAAATACCTCAATTTGTATTAAATAAAGAAATCAAATCTAACATGGAGTTCATAAACCAAATTGGAAAATAAATAAACTAGAATGCTAGGACAAATAAAAGTAGAAGAGAAATTAAATTAAAGGAACATTGGACTTGGAATGGAGAAGAAGTAAACCTAACCTAAGAGAAATCCTAAAACCTAGAGAGAGCAGAGAGCCTCTCTCTCCAGAAACTATATCTAAAACCTAAATTGTGAATAATGAATGAATGAATGGATTCTCCCACTCTGTAGCCTCTAATATGTATTTTCTGGGCCAAAAACTGGGTCAAAAATAGCCCAGAAGTCGCCCCCAGCGATTTTGATACGTCCAGCACGTGCGCACGTCACGCGTACGCGTCATCCACGCGTACGCGTGGATTGAATTTTCTCCAGGTCATGCGTACGCGTGATCCACGCATGCGAGTCACCTAACAGCGTGAAAACTATGGCAAATTATATATCATTTCGAAGCCCCAGATGTTAGCTTTCCAACGCAGCTGAAACCGCCGCATGTAGACCTTTGTAACTCAAGTTATGATCAGCTAAGTACGAAGAGGTCAGGCTGGATAGCTTTAGCAATTCCTTCAATTTCTCGTATTCCTTCCACTTTTGCATGCTTCCTTTCCATCCTCTAAGCTATTCCTGCCCTATAAACCCTGAAATAACTTAACACACATATCATGGCATCGAATGGTAATAAGAGAGGATTAAAATTAGCTAAATTAAGACCAAAGAAACATGTTTTCAATCATAGCACAAAATCAGGAAGGAAAATGTAAAACATGTAATTTACATGAATAAGTGTGAGAATAGTGGATAAATCCACTCAATTAAGCACAAAATGTAACACGAAATAGTGGTGCATCAATATGCTAGGAGCCTTGAGAATAAGGAAATAAAAATTGCGAAATAAAAGTGCAACGCTCAAGGAACGAGTTAACTTGCGTGCTAAGAAAACTATAGCTGTTAAGTGTAAAGTAATCCAAAACAAGAACATAGAGTCAAAGATACAAAGTAACGAGCTTCTGACTCAGCCTACGAAGTCAAGACTGGGTGGAGAATATTTACACATATATACATACATATCCAAAATCCAAATGTACATAAACACAATCCTGCCTCTCCAAAATACTCTAAGAGGATCAAAAAGAATAAGTTATGCGGAGAGAAAGCTAAGTATATATATATACATCACTGTACAACAAAATAGCCCAGTAACCACTTCGCTTCAAGAGTCCAGACGCCTAACGAGATGCCTCTTGACCTGCATCTGAAAAACAACAACATAGTATGGAATGAGAACCGGAGGTTCTCAGTATGGTAAAGGTGCCACACACATAATATATAAGGTCCTGAGAATACCAGAGGCAATCCTAGAATGCCGACACTCAGATTATAGAGTTTAAAGTATTAAACAGGAGCCATAAAAGGTGATTTTCTAAGAATATTTAAACTAACTTTACTTAACCTTAAATCTAAGTCCCATACTACCATTCTTCCATACCTCTAACTCCATCATGCATTTTCACAGACAAATAGATAGATAAAGGCAAGCACAAGAAGGTTACAAGTACTGCAGGTAACAAATACGCGTTTAACATGACAAGTACATATAGGCACACCCAATTAAAGCACAAGCAAGTAATTCAAGTAATACGCATATGATGCATGCCTGTCCTATGGCTGATGAGGCTCATCTGTCAGTTATCCAGCCAACCTGACAAGTCTCAATTGAACTTAGACTGTCCCTCGACGTGCATCCCTAAGAGTCTATGCATATATTTTTCTCAAATAATTAATATTGCTCGGGTAACATTCCCGAAAATTTATATAGTGCCCGGCCACACTTACGTCGTAGGGTCAACAGAGTATCGAGTTTTCAACCTGGTACACGTGGTGGCAAGTCACGGCACTTTATCCAGGGAATCTCGTATCTCAGATCATTAAATCATTCAAGCAAAATTTCTTACATAATCTTTCATCAGAACATCCAGTAAAGTATCATATATGACTTATCCATAACATTTCATAATCAATTCATCCCTTTTCAACTTTACTTCACCTTCAAGTCATCTCCATTTTCTAACTTCATCTGATTATCAAGTTTAACACTATTATTTATGACCAATGGAATGAAAATAGAGGTTTTGTAATTTGAAATAGGTTTTAAAAACCTTAAAATCATGTTTGCTGAAAGAGGTGCCACACGTACGTGTGGAATTGTAAAAACGCAGCTCGCGCGCACGTCCCTTTGTCATGTGTACGCGTGGGTGTAAATCTCATGTCACGCGTGCGCATGGGTCACGCGTACGCGTGAACATGCTTGTTTACTCCTTACGCGCACGCACGGGACTCGTCGCATACGCATCGCTGAAAATCCACTCCACGCGTATGCGTGGGCATACGTTCTTTGAAAAAAACCAGAAGCAGATGCAGTAGCAGAGTTGAGGAAACAAAGCTGCAAAATCCTGTTAAGGGACAGTTTATAAACTTAATCTTACAACCAACATTACTTATTCGATTTGAAACATTTTTCAATCGTTCTTCGAGTGGCATAAACATCATGAACCCAATTTTCATTTTAAAACAAGTTAGAAACAAATTGAAGGTCCGAAGGCCAAGTTATACCTCATCGAAGTTCGGCCAAAAACCAACTTTTGTAAATTCTTCAAAACCTCATTTTTCACTCAAAATTCACATTCCAATTATTTTCAATTCTATTACCACCAACTCAAATTGCCAACAGTAATCCTCAACAAGCTTCATATCTTTTCATCAATCACCTTTCAACCAAATCAAAATATAGCCAGATAATCAACAATTCAATCACATATCCTTTCAAAGATCCATCTAGCAACCATTATCATCTTACAAACAAATCACCAAACCAAACCAAGCTTATTCATCAACCAATTACTAAACATTAAATATACACCTGCATTCCAACTTATCTTGTGGTCATCTAGCCTAAGTTTTCACAGAATATTATATATTAAACGCAGGAAACCTAAACTATACCTTGGCCGATTTCAACGTAATGACCAAAGCTATTTATTCAAAATCAAGGCAGCCCCTCAAAATTCAACTAATCAGCTTCCTCCAAGTTCCAGTATTCACAATTTCAAGATCCAATTATTTATTCACAACCTAATACACATTCATAACACATATATATCCAATTTAATACTCAAAGCTCAAATTCAATGAAAATAAAATAGAATTATCGTATCTTCACCTTACTCAAGCTTCGCATAAGCAAGAGTGAATGTTTCTCTCAAGCTAATTAGATCCTAAAACATCATAAATCAAAGAAATTCAACCTTCCCATTCAAAATTCGAAATTTGGGGAAAAGAAAAGGCTGAGGTGAAAAAGCAAGTTACCTATGAAATTGTTCGGGTAGAAACGTAGAGCTCGACACGATGAACGCGTGGTCGCAAACAGTTCGGCGATTGGAGCTCGGACGGAGAAGTTACGGGAGTTGGAAGTTTACCGTAGGGGGTTCGGGAGTATTCTCCTCCCTGGGGCTTTTCACGCTACTACAGGTGAAATGAAGAAGAAAGGGCTTTCGGGCTCATTTAAAGTGTTGGTCCGGTTGGACCGACAGCCCGGTTCGGGTCTAGTTCAACCGGTTCGGCCCGTCCGGTCCAATCTTGGACTGTTTTCTTCAAAATTAATGTCAAAATTCTCGTTTCGATGAGATCTATCCTAATTTGATATAATTTTCATATTTTTAATCCTCCTTATTAAAAATTAATTTATTGACTAATTATCTACTAATTAATCGGGGTTTACAAATACCACAGATACAACTATTTTTATTAAAAATCTAATAATAATTTCATTCTTGTTTAAGTTTATGTGGATTACATTGTATTTGGATCGGCTAATGAAGCTTTGTGTGCTAATTTTGGAAAATTAATGACTAGTGAGTTTTATATGAGTATGATGGGAGAACTCACATTCTTCCTAGGACTCCAAATTAAACAAACTTCTAGTGGTATTTTTGTACACCAAGATAAATATGCCAAAGAATTAGTGAATAAATTTAGTTTAGAACATTCCAAACTAATGAGTACACCTATGCATCCTAACTCTAAACTTGAAAAAGAAGAAAATGGCAAGGATGTGGATGAAACAAAGTATAGAGGTATGATCGGATCTCTTATGTATCTCACATCCTCTAGACCAGACATAGTTCAAAGTGTTGGAGTATGTTCTAGATTTCAATCATATATAAAAGAATCCCATATTTTGGCCATCAAAAAAATCATTAAATATGTAAATGGAACTTCTAATTTTGGTCTTTGGTATCCTAAATCATGAGTTTTGTATAGTGGGATATTGTGATGCAGATTTTGCCGGTGACCAAGTTGATAGAAAAAGCGCCTCAGGGATTTGTTGTTTTCTTCGACAATCTCTAAATGTGTGGTCAAACAAGAAACAAGGTACTGTTGCACTGTCTACAGTCGAGTTTGAATACATATCCGCTTCTTTTTGTTGCTCACAATTGTTATGTCTTAAAATACAATTTGCAGATTACAAATTGCAAGTCAATAGTATTCTTTTATTGTGTGATAACATGAGTACAATAAATATTTCTAAAAATTTTGTTCTGCATTCAAGAACCAAGTACATTGAAGTGAGATTTCACTCTATTAGAGAATATGTGTAAAATGGTATAATTGACATATAATTTATAAAATCTGAAAATCAACTTGCTGATATATTTACAAAACTATTGTCTGAAGATAGATTTTGCAAGTTGAGAAAAGCATTGGTCATTGTTGAGTCTGAATTCCTGAATTAATTTTATGATTGTAGCTCTCTGTGTGTTTTTGTCTCTCAGATCCGTAGGAGATAAAACTGGACAGATAATGACTCCGTCTAGATTTCTTGGATATTAGACTGAGTGTTGATAAAAATAATTAATTTGGGTCAAAAGTGAATCTTTGGTAGTCCTTTGTATTTCCTTAAAACCATCATTGGGTCCAAAAGAAATAAGTTCTATTTTTATAATATGGGTCTCATTGTTTATTTTGATTATAAAATCAAAAATTATTTATTTTATAATTTCTAATCAAGTCAAATTAAATTCTAATTTTCAAATTTTCTTTATAACTTGTCTTTTCAAACTACTTGCTTGGATATCCTTTCAAAATCAATTTTTTTGAAACACCTTTTCATCTTATTTAAATAACAGTTTGTGTTTTTAAAAATTTTTAAAGTATTTATAGCAGTTACTCCTTGAAAACCTCTCATCTTCTCCAACCTCTATTACTCCCATAACCGTATTTATTAGGTTTTTTAAAGATGAGAAAGAAGGTTACAACGTGTAGAGACATAGGAACTTATCGTGCTCCATAAAATCCTTCTCCTAAAGGCCAAGCTTACACTCATATCCACATTCACTCCGATTCTTCATAACACTCCTCTCCTATTTCCGAACCAATGGCACGGACCAAAACCACTTTTCGTCGTCCATCCATAGCACCACAAGAAGCAAGAATTTCTAGGGCAAATGTAGCTAAAGAAAAGAAGTCTATAAATGAAGAAGAACGTCCATTGTCACCTCCTTCTCGTTCTTCATCTCGTCCTCAAGGACGTTCTGCACCTTTTAATCGCTCGTCCAAAGGTAACCGAAGACCTTTCCTCAACTCTGTAAAAGAACCTGCAAATCTTGATCCTATAGATTTCAAATTCCTTTTTGGTAATCTTCCACATTCTCACTATGATCCACTCCTTTTTTTTTCAGCATAAACTTTAAATTCCATAAAGAAATCATTTTTAAAAGACCTTTTGTTCCTCATATGTGGCTGATTTAAATTCTCTTGCTAATAAAGGGATAAACTTTCTTGAAAATATCATTTATTTGGACTGGAAAAAATTGTTTGAAATCAGAAAACTAGTTTACTCTGATTTAGTTAGAGAATTTTATGTAAATATGTACTATTATGAAAAATTTGTTCACTCATATGTAAAAGACGGAGAATTTTATTTAAATAAAGAGTCCATTGGTGAAGCCCTTGATTATTATGATGTTAGAGTCAATACCTACATCACTGAAAAGTGGGATAATGATCTGGAGATATCATACAAGGATGTTTTGGCCAAGATTTGTGAGAACATTTCTTTCATGGATGGTGTTACTCCTAATCACCGAGACCTAGGTCCTGTCAAAGTCCAGTTACATCACATCATTACTTATATTTTTTTGCCTCAAAACGGTTCGTATTAACACGTTACACTCTATGACACCTTAGCTATGCCATTCTTAATAAAGTTAAAATATCTTTTGCATATCTTATGATGCGTCATAAGTATGATTGCATCAAAAGTGATAAAAATATTTCACTATCATATGGTATATTTTTAACTTATTTTTTTTAGCACTTTTGTGTTGATCTGAACAATGAGACCCAAGAGAATAGAATTTCATCTCTTAAAGGCGGTGGTGCATTCAAACAGACAAAGAAAAAAGGGACTAAGTTCGCCAAAGAGACGGTTATAGAAGAAGAAGAAGAAGATGAAAGTATCCCTCCTCCGTCAGCTATCGGTACATCAACTTCCAACAAGTACTTGGTAAATGATATTATCAAAGATGTGTTGCATGAATTTGTGAACCTTACCAAGCACATGATCTCTTATAGCCAACAAGTTAGGAGACTTACAATTCAAAATGAAAATTCATTGAGAAAGTCCCAAAGCAGAGTTAAACTACTTCTAAAGTACCTTGAATCATTGGAAGATGATCAAATAATGTCTGAGCATGAAAAAGAAGACATTCTGAGAACCAAGGATGAAGGATCTGATGTCTAACTCCTTGTTGATATTGATGCACATGAAAAACTATTTCTAATGTTTCACTTATGTTACTTTGATACTTTTCATTTCATTTAGATGACTGTAATAGATTAGACAACTAACTCATTTTGTGTAGGGATTACTAACTCTTCTTGATAACAAAAGGGGGAGTGAGTGAAAGAAAAATGAATAAAAATAAATTGCTAATAAATTGTTAGAATTTTTTATCATTATTATGATTACTATTTGTTATTAGTTGAGGTTGAATGATGACTTTGTTTTGAACTAATAACTTTGTAAATATTTGCTAGTGATCAGGCTGGCTCACTCATTGTATAAAATTGTTTGAAATAGTTTGTAGATGTTTAACATTATAAATTATGTAGATCACAGGTTGAAAAGTATAAATATTCAAGAGGAGCTAAGTGAATAAAAGAAAGGGGAAATTCACATCAAAGATTGTATTATCAAACGAAAGTTCTTTAAAACTCTTTTTATTTCTGTTCACAATTCATTTTATAATGTTTGTCATTAAAGAGAAGATTGTTGAGTTTAAAGAAATAACAATGATGAACAAATATTATTATTGGATTTAAAAGCCAAATTATATGTGTAATCAGGTTTGCTTATTGTGCAGTAATTCATAGAAAGCAAATTGGCCCACTAACAAGCCTAAGGCCTATAAACTTTCTCTCATGGTTCAAAAAAATGGTTGCTAGTCATAAATCATACCAACACTTCTCATCAGAATAAAAAACAAGCTTAAGGTCAAGTAATGATACAAGCCCAAGTTCACATCATTTGTTCATGGCCCATGAGATTGGTAGCTAACTAAAATTAGTTGCTTCACTTCCATCTGAACTAAACTCAAATCAATCAAACTAGTTTTCTCTTTTCTCTCTTTTCTCTCTTCTCTCTTTTCTCTTCTCTCTTCTCTCTCACCCACGTGATTACTTCCAAGAGTAAGCAAGAAAAGGTATCTCTGATTAGGGCTCAAATCAAGAAGGAAAAGTGTTGATTAAAATCAAAAAACAAAGAGAAAGAAGAAGAAAATCAGAAGTTGGGGCACCAAAAAGTAACAATCAAATCCAAAGTTATTTAGAAGATTATTTCCATCTATGTGCTTCCTAAATTGCTTGTTAAAAATGCTTTCCTTCCTCAAACACCGAACAAGTTGAAGAAAGTGGAGGTTATGAAGCTCTGCTGTGTATCAAAGGTCAAGAATCAAACTTGGAGCCAAAACTTTGATATACGGCTCAGATCTTTGAAGATTGAAAAATGATGAAAGAAAAGAAGAAATGTTTATTTGCATGTTTGCTTTAATCAATACTGATGTCTTTTGTGCCACTGCTACTACTAATTTTAGAAAGAAAAAGTCAATGTGCTGAAGCCAAGGTTCAAGCTTTGGAAGCTTTACTTCTCTATTAAAGGGATAAACGGTCAGAGATTGATTTAATGAGTGAGAGCACAAGATTTGAATTTTTATAGCTTACAAAGCTATATCTCCTTCTCCTTCATGGTTCTCTATTGAATATTCCACTTTCTCAATTTTATCTTTCTTTATTTCAATGAAAAAAGGTATTAATGTAAAGAATCAAGAAAAAACCATTGAGAGAAAAGGCAAAGAGAGTTAGACTTGGAGAAAAGCCAAATGTTTATTTAAGATATCCTTTGTAAGTTTTTCTGTTTTGTAATCATGATCTTGAGGGGATTCCCTTACTAAGTTGAGTGAGCACTCAGTGGTTGAAAATTTAGGAAGTGAACCTAGTCAAATCTAGTTTGGGTAGAAGTTGGGTTCGTCTTAGATAAGTTTGGGTTGAATCCTAAGAAAATTGGTATTTATAATCTCTGAAAGATAGTGAAAATTCCACTATAAGTTGTGGGAGAGACTGGATGTAGGTCACATTGCACATGGTAGCTGAACCAGAATATATAACTGTGTTACTCTTCCTTCTTTGTTCTGATTCTGGTTCTATTCTTTAAGAGATAAAATAAAATTGTCTCCTACTTATTCTATCCAGCAAGATGTCACATCAACTCTGTTCTCATACAAATTTGTTTTGGCTCCTCTATCGACAAGAGACAAAATAAAAATGTATCCTGTGTTTTCAATAAAAGTAGACTTAATAGATTTTTTAAGTTCCATCCAATTTAAAATAAAAGCAAACAAAGTAAAAAGGACCTAAATTCAACCTCCTTCTCTAAGCAACTGATAACCATCAATTATTAATACAATTTTGTTATGCGTATATCTTTTATAATAAATATTCTTACAATATTAGTATTTTCTTAATAATTATATACAATTTTTTATTTTGTTAATTAAAAAAGAATTTAAATACGTAATTAATAAAAATAACAATCATATTTTTATATTAATGCTGTTAGAATATAATTAGGATCAATTAGGATTAATTAGTATTATTTAGTATATCTGAATATTTATTATAGGAGATTACGTCTTTATTATTACGATTCTCTTAGTACCTATAAATACCCATTTATATTGTATCATTCTAGATAACTTGAATAGACAACTTGATTACATTCAATAATAGATAAATCCTTCCTCCAGTTTAGTCTCTTATTTCTAACATGGTATCAGAGCCATGGTATCCTCCTTGAGGAGGATAGGTTGTTTTTCTTCTAGTGAAATCACCATATTTTTCTTCTGTACCATTTTTTTTTCTCTTTTGTAAATGCTTTTTTCCGGCAGTTCGCCATCTTTTAAGCAGTTTTTCGGCCACAATTGTGGTAGTTCCGTCTGCGTTTCCGTCCGGCAGTTCCGTCTACTTTCCCGTCCGACAGTTCTGTCTGCTTTTCCGTCCTGCAGTTTCGTCTGCTTTCCCGTTCGGCAGTTTCGTTTGCGTTTCCTTCCGACAGTTTTATCTGTGCTTCTTTCTGGCAGTTCCATATGCACTTCCTTCATACAGCGGCAGTTCCATTTGCGCTTCTTTCAGACAGCGGCTGTTCCATCTGCGCTTTCTTCAGACAGCGGCAGTTCCATCTGCGATTCCTTCATACAGCGGTAGTTCCATCTGCGCTTCCTTCCAATAGCGGCAGTTCCGTCTGCACTTTCTTCCAGCAGTTCTGTCTGTATCCGTTCTATTAGTTTATGCATTTTTTATTTCGTTCTTTTAAACATGTTTCAAACTCAAGTTGTTACTTGAGTTTGAAGGGGGTGTTAGAATATAATTAGGATCAATTAGGATTAATTAGTATTATTTAGTATATTTGAATATTTATTATAGGAGATTACGTCTTTATTATTATAATTCTCTTAGTACCTATAAATACTCTTTTATATTGTATTATTCTAGACAACTTGAATAGACAACTTGATTACACTTAATAATACATAAATCCTTCCTCCAGTTTAGTCTCTTGTTTCTAACATGGTCAATGCTAAGAGTATTTTGTGTATAAATAGTATTTTATTTTTAATTAATATTAGACATTCTTAATTTTCAGTAAAGGTTCGAAACGTAGATATTTTCATCACTTTACAGGTGGTTAGGCTATTCAATATATTAGGCCAGTATTAATGTATGCTGGTTCTAATGTCATGATTAATTTAGTCCAACTCATAACATGCTTAAATTTCTATTAGATGTCTAAATTATCTTACACAAGATAGATATATATGTTGCCACATGTAGTAGTTAGATACCTCAAATGTCACAATATTGTTAATTTGTGGAAATATATATGGTAATAACTAATAAGCTTCCACTTGTACAATTCCTAGATGCTTGAAAGCTCATCGGCTTGAATGTTATAGGTTTTTGTTGAACTTTATATAGTATAGGCACATGTATAGAATTGGAGAGATTAAACGAATTCGATCTTGTTGCCATTTGTTAAGATTAATGTACATGTATGTGGATTATATATACTTGGTTAGTTAGTTATTATTATCCTCTCTTAATAACTAGTAGATTATATAATAATAGTAATAGTAATAATAATATCTAAGATTGAGATATGTATACCACATTAAGATATATCTACTATATGAACTTACGCGATCAGCTTTATTTTGTATACTCTTTGTCTTTGTTAGGCAAGGGAAATGATTCTAGATTATGTGTATATTATCCATCAAATTAAAATCCTTCTTAATTAAATTAAGAAAAATCTAAGAAACTAATCATAGTATAAGCCAATTAAGCTAATTTTTTTATTTTTTATTTTAAAATTCAAAAATTAAAATAATAAGAGTTTATTTTTTATTTTATTTTATTTTATAATAGACCTGTTTTTTAATTAATTAATTAGAATTAACTTCACCCTAGTTGGTTCTTAACGAAACCATTAAATTAAACTATTGCCTTTAATTTCTTGTGTGTGTAATTCGTGTTTCTAGATATAAAACCAATCTTAAACCTTAATAACTTAAGCATTTAGGACTTAATCTTCTCTCTGACCACATGTTATTGGTGCATGATTTTGGCATTCTTTTTTTCATTTCTTTTCTTGTATAGAGGGGATATTTAGTATTATCTAGATATATAATATCGTATTCGACTAATTCTCCTGATTCCAAGATAATTTAGACTATTAAATTTTAAAAATACTATTTATACATTAAAATCATCAATCACTAAAATAAGCAACAATATATTTATGTATAATTATATGTGTAGTTTAATTTATTTTTAATATATTTTTATATTTTAACATATATTTTATATTAGTGGCTGATTTTAATGTATACGTAGTATAGTATCATCGGTGAAGAAAAAGAAGCCAAATTATTCCAAGTCGGTTTTTTTCCCCTTCAGAATTGAATTTAATGAACGAACCTTAAGTTTCTTATAAATTCTTTAGGGATTTGACCATACATGCAAGCAGCGACGGAGTTAAGGTTAAATTTGAAAGAAGGTTCAAAAATTAATTTTGTAATAAAACGAGAATAAAATAAAATTTTTAAATAAAATTAAACTAAAATTTATATATAATTTATAAAAAAAGAATAAATTGATTATCCAATAAATTTTAATTATGCCATTATTATATATAGAAGAGAAATTGTATCTCAATATAATAAAGTAACTGAATATTATAAAATTAATATACAATAAATGGGTCATCAAATTAACGTTTTTGTCTCAAATACATTGTATAATGTGTTAGAATCATAAATGTTAGAAAATAAATTAAAATTACTTTTTGTTACGGACCATTACAAGTCCAGTCTAATTAGTCGCCGGGTCGGGACACCACCCCTAACCCGGGCTCAGACTATCCCGCACAAGGGAAATCCAACGGGTCGGTTCCCAACACCTGACCCGATTGACGTCCAACTTTACCCCCTGTGCGACCCAATATCACGCCTACCAGACCGGTCGGGTCAGCCTCCTCAAGGCAGCACCCGAAGCCCCGATCCGAGGTCCAAAACGATCTACTTTTTCCACGTGGACAGGGACAGCTTACAAACATCCTGACCAGTGGGCTAGGTGTTCTTTGGGCCCGCCCAGCACAGTATATAAGGGGAGAGGTCAGCACTCCCCCTAAGGTACACATCACCTTACCTAATTTGGCTGCCATTTGTACGGACACTGAAATTGATCGTCGGAGTGTCCTTGCAGGTGGCCATCCCCTCTCGCCCGTTCTACCACCGCTTCCGCCGGCCTCCGACTCTAGACCAAGAACCCGCTCCAAGCTACGTCAGGGTCTCGCCCTCTCATCCCTTCATAATCACCCGACCCATCGAGCACCCGAGATCCTCAGGTGACAAACATTGGCGTCGTCTGTGGGGACCCTGGAGCAGACATGGAGCGACTCCCCACTTCGGAGGAACTTTGCGAAGGAGGCAGAGCCCGCCTGAGCAGGGCGAACTCGACAGCCCGTGCCGGCGAACAGCCACGATCTTCCATTCAGCCAAACCAGCCAATCTACACCAAGACCCCGGAAAGACGTCCCTTCGGAGGAATGGGCCGACAGTGCCAAGATCATGCAAGAACTTAGGCATAAAGTACAAAACCTTGAGCGAGAGCTGGCAGCGAGGGGCCGATCCCACGGAGACGTCAGCCACTCCCGCGGCGATGCCAGCCGATCCCGCACCCGCACTCACTCCCCCTCCCGAAGACACGAGAGCCGAGAAAGGAGCCTAACAAAGCACAACGAGGTGCATACGCAGGCGACCTCCCGACCTACCCAAAGCAGGTCCAAGAGCCACTGGGAGTCCCAGAGAGGGAAAGCCAAGAAACAACAGGATCCCATTATCATGGGAGCCACTCCATTCCACCCCTCGATCCTCAAGGTCCGGCTCCCGAAGAACTTCGACAAGCCGACGGACATGAGGTACGATGAGACTAAAGATCCCCAGGAGCACCTCACAGCCTTTGAAGCAAGAATGAACTTGGAGGGGGTAGGCGACGCGGTCAGATGCCGAGCATTCCCTGTGACGCTAGCTGGCCCAGCGATCTGATGGTTCAACGCCCTCCCATAGGGATCCATCACGACTTTTGCGAACATCTACCAAAGCTTCCTGGCTCGGTTCACGACGCGCATAGCTAAGGCAAAACACCCAATCAACTTACTAGGGGTCACCCAAAAATCCGGGGAGCCGACCAGAAAGTTCCTGGACAGATTCAACGATTAATGCCTAGAAATCGACGGCCTTATGAATTCAGTCGCTACTCTCTGCCTAACGAACGGCCTGCTAAACGAGGACTTTAGAAAGCACCTCACCACTAAGCCTGTTTGGTCGATGTAGGAAATTCAAAGCGTGGCCAAGGAATACATCAATGATGAGGAAGTGAGTCAGGTTGTAGCAGCCAACAAACGGCAGCTCCCAAACCCCTCAGCTCGGCAGGCCCCCCAGTTTGACAGATACAAGGAAGCTCCCATGGACGGCACCCTAGCCAAGCAACCCCTACGGGTAGGAAGGTTCACAAACTACACGCCACTTACGGCGCCCATAGTAGAGGTTTACCAACAAATTGCAGACAAGAGAATCCTATCCAAACCTAGACCATTGAAAGAAAGAAAGGGAGGCAACAAAAGCCTTTACTGCGATTATCACAAGGGATTTGGTCACAAAACCCAAGACTGCTTTGATCTCAAAGATGCCTTAGAGCAGGCTATCAGAGAAGGAAAGCTGAGCAAATTCTCCCGACTCATCAGAGAGCGGAGGAGACGAGAACGAGAGCGCTCCAAGGAAGATCGTAGCCGAACTGTCAGGCCAAGGCAAGAACCCATGGGGGATGCCAACGACCCCCCAACCTTTGTGGTCAACATCGTGGTCGGGTGCAACAGCCCCCCTAAATCCAAGTCGGTAGCAAAAAGGATACCTGGGTACTCTCCATCTCGACAGAAGGTCCTGTCGCCAGCAAAAGACCTCCCACGATATCCTTTGGCCCGGAAGATAAATGGTTTCACGACCTCCCCGAGAACCTCCCATGGTGGTTACTGCGATGGTCGGGACAGGATTAGTCAGACGAATCCTCGTCGACACGGGAGCTGATTCTAACATCCTATTCAGAAATGTGTTCGACGCCATGGGGCTCAAGGAGTCTGACCTCAAGAATCACCAGCATGGAGTCATGGGACTAGGCGATGACTACATAAAACCTGACGGGACGATCTCTCTTTCAATCTGCCTAGGAACCAGTGACGCCAGAAAATCAGTTATGGCAGACTTTGTAGTCCTCAGAGACTCCACAGCCTACAATATCATCCTGGGGAGAAAAATCATCAACGAATTCTCAGCTATGATATGCACTAAGTTCTTGACAATGAAGTTCATAACGGACAAGGGAACAGTTGGCTCCATAAGGAGAGACCTAGAAATGGCGGTTGCCTGTGACAACGCCAGTCTCTCCCTAAGGAAAGAATCCAAGAAGGTAGCTGGCATGTTCTTGGCAGACCTGGACGTCAGGATGGAGGACAAGCCGAGACCAGAACCAGAAGGGGACATGGAAAAGTTTCAGATAGGAAAGTCGGCAGACCAGTTTACCTTCATAAACAAGAACCTGCCCCATGGACTCAAGGGCCCCCTCATGGAGGTCGTGATGGCGAACGGTGACCTGTTCGCATGGACACCATCAGACATGCCGGGATTGGATCCCGAGGTCATGTCCCATCGGCTAGCCGTAAAATCAGACGCCAAACCAGTAGCCCAGCGACGAAGAAAGATGTCTCAAGAAAGGGCCGACGAAGTCGCCAAACAAACAGCAAGGTTGCTAGAAGCAAGATTCATCAAAGAACTCGACTACTCGACATGGCTGTCCAATGTCGTCCTAGTCAAAAAAGCCAGTGGGAAGTGGAGAATGTACGTTGACTATTCTGACCTTAACAAAGCATGCCCAAAAGACTCTTTTCCCCTCCCCAACATCGACACCTTGGTAGACTCGGTGGCAGGATATCGTTTCCTCAGCTTCATGGATGCGTACTCTTGTTATAACCAGATCCCAATGCACCGACCTGACGAGGACAAAACGGCATTCATAACGCCAGGAGGCACTTATTGCTACAAAGTAATGCCATTTGGGTTGAAGAACGCAGGAGCCACCTATCAAAGACTAATGAGAAAAGTCTTCCACGATCTCATAGGCAAGACAGTAGAAGTGTACGTTGACGACATCCTGGTGAAAACAGCGGAGCCGAATAAGCTAATAGACGACCTCCAAGTCATCTTCAAAGCACTAAGAAAATTCAAAATGAGGCTCAATCCACTAAAATGCGTATTCGCCATGGAAGCAGGAAAATTCTTAGGATTCATGATAACACAAAGAGGGGTAGAGGCCAACCCAGACAAATGCGAATCCGTCCTTAAAATGACAAGCCCTGGGTATGTCAAAGACGTGCAGCGACTCACCGAGAAACTCATGGCTCTATCCCGGTTCTTTGGCGCCTCGGCAGAAAAGGTCATCCCATTCTTCAACCTAATAAAGAAAGGAATCTCCTTTGAGTGGACCCCAGCATGCGAAGAAGTGTCCAGCCACTTCAAAAAGATACTGTCAGAACCTTCCGTACTCAGCAAACCTAGAGAAGGGGAGCCCCTGTACTTGTACCTAGCTATAACCACACAAGCCATGGCAGCAGTCCTTGTCCGAGAAGAAGACAAGGCTCAACGCCCAATATACTTCATCAGTAAAGTACTCCAAGGGGCGGAGTTGAAGTACACTAAGTTAGAAAAGTTGGCTTACGCCTTACTGACTTCATCCAGAAGACTAAAACAGTACTTCCAAGGGCACGTGATCATCCTAAGAACCGACCAAGCCATTCGGCAAGTCCTCTAGAAATCCGATCTCACGGGGAGAATGATGGCATGGGCAATAGAGCTATTCTAATACGACTTGCAATACGAACCTAGGCAGGCAATTAAAGCCCAAGCCATGGCAGATTTTCTGGTGGAGGTCACAGGGGAGGCTCCCGACGCACCAAACACACGGTGGAAACTCCACGTTGACGGAGCATCCAACCAAACGTTCGGAGGGGCCGGGATCATTCTCGAGAACTCGGCAGGAGTAGCTTACGAACAATCAATCAAGTTTGACTTCCCAGTCTCCAACAACCAGGCAGAGTATGAGGCCCTGATAATAGGGTTAATATTAGCCAAAGAGGTTGGAGAATCAAGGGTGGAAGTTAATAGCGATTCCCAGATCGTCACCTCTCAGATAAATGGCAGCTACCAAGCCAGGGATGTACTACTACAAAAATACCTGAAAAAGGTAAAAGAGCTATGAAAAAGCTTTAAGGAAGTCATAATTCAGCATGTCCCTAGAGAAAGAAATGCCCGAGCCGATCTCCTCTCCAAACTAGCAAGTACCAAGCCCGAAACGGGAAACAGATCCTTAATCCAAGGGCTAGCAACTGAACCTACAATCATTATGTGCGCAGCCCAAATACCGAACCCCCCCTCTTGGATAGATCCTATCCTCCGATTCTTGGAGCATGGCGAAACCCCCGAGAATGAGAAAGAAGCACAGACCACCAGAAGGGAGGCCTCCAAATATGTGATCATACAAGGACAGCTGTACAAACGAGGATTCCACCAACCCCTACTCAAATGCCTACGTCCCGACCTAACAGACTACGTCCTAAACGAAGTCCATGAGGGCTGTTGTGGTCACCACATCGGGAGAAGATCGTTGGCGAGAAAGATCATCTGAGTAGGATATTACTGGCCCACAATGATGTCGAACGCCCAGGAATTCGTCAAAAATGCAAAAAATGCCAGGAAAATGCCAACTTCCACAAAGCTCCACCTGAAGAACTCAGCCTGATGATGGCCCCCCGACCTTTCACCCAATGGGGAGTCGACCTCTTAGGGCCATTCCCACCTAGGCCTGGGCAAGTGAAATACTTGATAGTAGCCATAGACTACTACACCAAATGGATAGAAGCAGAACCGCCGGCTAGCATATCTTCAGCAAATTGCCAAAAATTCATGTGGAGGTAAGTGGTCACCAGGTTCGGAATCCCAGAAATCGTCATATCAGACAACGGGACACAATTCACCGATAAGAAGTTCAAAGGATTCCTAGCAGAACTAGGAACCAAGCAAAGGTTCTCCTCAGTCGAACACCCCCAAACCAACGGTCAGGTAGAGGCAGCTAACAAAGTCATCTTAAAAGGGCTAAAGAAGCGACTTGAGGGAAAGAAGGGCTCATGGGCAGACGAGCTACCTTCAGTCCTATGATCTTACAAGACCACCCCGGCGAAACCCCCTTTCAACTCACATACGGGGTCGACGCAATCATCCCAGTCGAAGTCGGGGAACCGAGTCCAAGGTTACTCCTCGGAGGAGGAAATGAAGCAATCGAAAAAGATCTGGTCGACGAAACAAGGCAAATGGCGCATCTAACAGAGATAGCAATAAAGCAAAGGATAGTCCTAAGGTACAATGGCAAAGTGCTAAAAAGAAGTCTGGGAGAAGGTGACTTGGTCTTACGATGCAATGACATAGGGCTGCCAACCCCAGGAGAAGGCAAGTTGGCCGCAAACTGGGAAGGCCCTTACAAGGTAAGAGAGATCCTCGGCAATGGAAGATACAAGTTGGAAAAGTTGGATGGAAGCGAGGTACCGAGAACATGGAACATGACAAACCTAAAGAGGTTCTACTCATAAGAAGAAACAACCACACGATCTGATGACCTCGCTCCCTCCACTATAATTTCCTTTGCATTCCTTTTCTACTATCTTTCACTTAAATATGTAGTACATCACTTCTTTGCTTTAAAATTCTACAATGTGTATATAATAAATTTATCTTTTTGCAAGATTCACGTCAAAACAACAAAATGACGAAAAATAAATGGTCGACCTAACGAAAACCCAGGACTGATCACACCGGAAACCAAAGGGGCCCAAAGCAAATACGGCTCAGCGACAAGCAACAAAAATGGTAAATACCATAAAAACGGTAAACCAAAAGGCCGCGATGGCCCGGGTATGCGAAAAACAACTAATAATAAAAGCAAGGCCACGGCGGCCCGAGAAAGCAAACAATAAACAGGAAATGACCTAATATAGATAAAGTGCCAAAGTGTTTGTTACAACTAAAAGGCGCCTTAAACAGGCCCAGAGATAAAAACAAATTACAAAAGATAAGGCAAGAAGCATAAAATCTCAAGACTTGAGGATATCAACAATCTTCCCGTCCTCAACAGTCTTGAGAGCTCCAACCCGGGAAAGATCGAGATCGGGAGCCAGTACGGCCACCTGAAGCTTAATCCCCTCCTCGGTCAGCTTCACAGCCTCCCGGGCCCCCTGTGCAAGCTTCTTGTTTTTCTTCTTCAAAGCAGTCATCTCCTGACGAGCAATCGCTGCCGAACTCTCCGCCAACTTCAACTTTTCCTCTAATTCCTTGGCCTTCTTCTCAGCAGTAGCAGTCTCACCACAAGAAGTATTCAAATCTTTCATCAAGGCGAGATCCCAATCCACCAGCCTGTTGATCTCCTTGGCATCCTCCTCAACTTTCTTCTCCTGCTCAGACAACTTTGTCTTCAGAGACTCCTCCTGAGATCTTGAATCTGTCAGATCTTTCTGGGAGTTCCGAAGCTTCCCCTCCAAAATATGATAATTTCGCAAGACAGGTTCCACCTTCTTGGCAATAGCAGCAGCTCGAAGAAGGCTGCGGTAGATCCACCTCGCCTGGCCAGAGAGGTCGGCATCCCGGAAAAACTCTTCAGTACTAGGAAGCAACTGGGACTCGATGAAACCCCCAGCATCAAAGTTCTTCTCCATAACAGAGAGAGCCTTCCCAGAGTCCCGCTTCCTCTTCTTTGGGTTGCCAACGACTTTCAAGTCATCATCATCAAGCCCCAGGTCCTCCTCATCAAAAGGAGCCTCCGCCTCCACACTTGGGTTCCCCGAGGTGTTCTCAAGGGGGTCCTCAACCTTCTCCGGCTGACCTTGGTCAGCTCCGTCAACCCGACCACTAACCTCCCCGGCATCCTCCTGGTCCTGACTCGCCGAAGGAGTCGCCGAGGAGTCGTCACCACCCTCATCATCCCCTCGGATGAGGTTCATCAAGTCAGCCAAGGTTTTCTTCCCACCAGCCATGGAAACTATAAGCAAAAAAGCAAAGGTGAGAGTGATAGAAGAGCAAAACACTAGAATAGAAAAAGTAAAGAACTCACCAACATACGACGACCGGCCTCCCGGTCCCCTATAACCATACGAGGGTTAAGATTTTTCTCGCCGAAAATTGCCAACAAGATGTCGGCGATGTTACAATCTTCCGGACTCAACCAATTGTAAGATATTTTTATCAAATAATTGGATCCCATCCCGAAGCTCCAGTAAGTCGGGATCCGCCTTCCCCCATCAGCAGTAAGCCAAAAGGGTTGATAACCCTCAATTGGCCTGACCTTGAAAAAAGTAGACTTGAAACCATGGAAGGAATCCTCAAAACGGCCAAAAATCCTACGACCTTGTTAGGCCCTGAAGGACATATATCCCTTCTTCGCCTTCCCCTGATGAGAAGGGTTCGTAAGAAGGAAACGGTAGAGGAAAACATTTACAGAGGTCGGAAGCTCCAGATATTCACAAACCATCTCAAAGCACCGGATGGCAGCCCAGCTGTTCGGGTGCAGTTGCGATGGAGCGACATCGCAATGGTTCAGCAAGCCCATGACAAAGGGAGAAAAGGGCAAACGAACCCTCAAGGTCGTGAACATGGATTCATAAACCCACAACCAATCAATGACTCGTGGAGCTGCCAGGTTCTTCTGGCAAATACACTCCCGATTAGCAGGAACATAGACTTGATAAAACGCTTCCTCAGGACCACCCCTACACAAGAGCCCAGCCTAGCGCAAGTCTTGGAGGCCCTCCTTCGTGACCTTGGAAGGGGTGTCCTTCACATCGGAAGAAATCCAAGCATAATGATCGACGAAGTTGGCTAGCGGTCACTGAGCCTGATTCGGAAGAACGAGGCGCTCGGCCATACCTACAGCGGGGGCACCACTTAGTCAGAACGGGAGGTCGGAAACCCTTAAATCAGTAAAAGCAAAACTACAACTCCCCAAATCACCCTCTAGATACCTCTACACTAACCCAGAATTCAAGCAAAATCTATGAAAAATCCAGTGGCGCCCGCTCTAAAAGAAGAAGCGGCAAAAGCAAAACAGAAACCCAGGAATGCATAAAGGAAAGCACACAAATACCAAAAGGAAAGAGCGAAATAAAAACTATAAAATCGACGTACCAAAAAAGATGAAGGAGTAGGCCGAAAAGTTGAAGCAGCAACAAAAGCAAGATGAAGAAGAATGAACAAGTAGCAGAAAAGAGAGGAGAAGCAGCAGGTATTCCAGGAAATAGAAGCAGGAGAAAAGAAGAGTGAAGAAATTTGGAGGTTGTGAAAATAAAAAAGGGGCGAAGAATGTAACCGTCGAGGAGGAGCACCAAAAGACAGGGGCATATTTGACATTTCACGCAAATTTCAAATTATGAAACGATGGGGCATTTAATGCCCCACACAGAAGTCAAGGAGGCGGCGTCAGAGATGAGCTAACCACGTCTGAGAAACACGAAACGCCATCAACGAACTCCCGAAAAGAAGAACACATCCCGTCTCGGCGAGTAGGACAAACGCGCCTAGCCGCGAGCTCCAAACCTCAAGGCTAGCGCGTTGGGGGCACTGTTACGGACCATTACAAGTCCAGTCCAACTAGTCGCCGGGTCGGGGCACCATCCCTGACCCAGGCTCAGACTATCCCTTACAAGGGAAATCCAACGGGTCGGTTCCCAACACCCAACCCGGTCGACGTCCAACTTTACCTCCTGCGCGACCTAACACCACGCCTACCAGACCGGTCGGGTCAGCCTCCTCGGGGCAGCACCCGAAGCCCCGACCCGAGGTCCGAAACGACTTGCTCCTCCCACGTGGACAGGGACATCTCACAAACATCCTGACCAGTGGGCTAGGTGTTCTTTGGGCCCGCCCAGCACAGTATATAAGGGGAGAGGTCAGCACTCCCCCAAGGTACACATCACCTTACCTAATTTGGCTGTCATTTCGTATGGACACTGACTTGATCGTCGGAGTGTCCTTGCAGGTGGCCACCCCCTCTCGCCCGTTCTACCACCGCTTCCGCCGGCCTCCGACTCTAGACCAGGAACCCGCTCCAAGCTACGTCAGGGTATCGCCCTCTCATCCCTTCATAATCACCCGACCCGTCGAGCACCCGAGATCCTCAGGTGACGAACACTTTTCATAGGAAATCTTTACTATATTTATTCTCTCTTATACA
Organism: Arachis ipaensis; assembly: GCF_000816755.2. Classification (NCBI taxonomy): domain Eukaryota; kingdom Viridiplantae; phylum Streptophyta; class Magnoliopsida; order Fabales; family Fabaceae; genus Arachis; species Arachis ipaensis. The sequence goes on along the minus strand of NC_029790.2, from coordinate 25,247,727 downwards.
CTATTTGCTGAAAACTTTTTAGAAAATAATTATTCATAGTAAGACTTATTTATCTTCTTCATTCTTTAACTTGGCAGGTAGATCATTTTGTATGATGAGGGTAGTTCGTTTACCATAAGTTGATGTGCATGACTTAGTTCAAACAATTAACGGAGTTGACTCATTATTGTTTGATTAATTTTCCACTCATATATTATTGTTAGGTAAATTTTACTCTATCCTTCCTATAATAACATATAAATTACCTTTTATGACATGTTGCTCTTTAATTGGTTGTTATGTTAATTATAGTTAAATTAACTCAAGCCAATATAAGATTCAAAACTTTTCTCCGAATATTCTAGCAATCCAAACACAAGATCAATGAATATTCATGAATCATGATTATTAGTTTACCTTGAATTCCTAATTTTCTCTTAGATTGAGATCTCCCAGGCTTCTTTTCACCACTGCCATTACTAGAGATAGCAACAGCACTCTCAAGCTTCTCTCTGAGGTTCTTAACTTCCACCTCCTTCGCTTTCACCTCCTTCTTCAGCTCCTCCACGACCGCCTCGTACGGCGCCACCACCTCCCTCACCGACACGCCACCACCGCCTCTGTTTCCTCTCTTCTTCCTCCTCTATTTTTTCCGCCGTCGAAGGTCCGGCGGAACCGCTCCCTCAACATTGTGAGCTTTCTGAGCTCCACCACCACTGCCACGTCAGCAACCCTTATCCTCTCCGGGTCCCACGGGGAATGTGCCTCCTGGAGGCTAACATAAGCTCCTTTTATTGACGACACTATTTCGAAAACTTCTTCCATTATCAATTCCATTTGCTTCATCTTCAAAACCCTTGCTCCTACTATTTTCTCTTTTTCAAAGAACTCCTCGTGATTCTCCTCATCCTCGAACACTTCCTCATCTTTGTCGCTGCTTTCCTCTTCTCCTTTTTCTTCATACCTGTTTTCTTCGGTCTCGCTCGGTGACGAGTTATCTTCCTTGTCCCCGCCGGCTGCGTCGTACCTCCCGGCGGTGAGAGGGTAGAGGAGGCAGTTCGCAGTGACTCACTAGATCAGGTCATAAAAGTTGGAGACCTTAGCTTTCTCGTCATTGGAGAGTTGAAAAAGAATGTTGGTGCGTGTGACTCGGAATACTAACTCAGTGAGTGAGCGAGTGGAGAAGAATGTAGGAGTTTAGTTCATTGATGGTGGACTTCAATGGAGTGAACTGCAGCTGTAATATCCCAATGTGCATTGTGCATTCTGTCGCCGTCGCCGACCTCCAAAACATCCCCGCTGCTGTCGTCACAAGCAGCACCGCCGTCCTCAACTATCCTTCCCTCTCACTCGATCTCTGTCTCACTCGATCTCTGTTTCTGCCTTCTCTCAGCCCTTAACGACGAGGTTACAATTTCGCGTATTGATATACAATCTTAAGCTTGTTAGGATAGGAGTTGGAAAAAGTTTTGGCGATTCTCTCAGAATTCTCTTGCATTTGTTTTTGTTGCAGATCTACTATAGGCATAACACTATTTTCAACTGCCATTAAGAGTTTGGATTTTAGCTTTGTCAAGACCTAAGATTTGATTTATGGGTAGTTAGAGAGATAATTTAGACAAAAAAAGAGTGCATATTTTGAAGTTGAAAGTAAATGAGATGAATGTGAATGAATAAGTATTTACAAAAATTATATAATCATACATCTTGAAAAAATATTTAATTACAAAATGGTCTTACTTTAGTTAAGATGTTAACTCTTGTTGAGTTAGATTAACTCAAATTAAAACTAAACATCCAATTAAAATGAGTCATGTCATAGAAGGTAATTTACGTATTATTTTAAAGAGAGTTGGGTAGAACTCACCTTATTGTTATAATTTCCGTTCATTTTTCAAATTTTCTCGTTACATCACTTGTATATATTATATTTCTATTTAATATATAAAATATCCTCATTAGATAATATTAAGAAGAGTGTTAGGATGCTAACAGATTTTGTGCTATGTAATCATTAATTAGCCATTATTAATATTTTTAATGGTATGAGATTACATTTAAAGTTGTGAGATTACTCTTTTTTTTTTACTGATGAAATGCTGGCCAAATTTTAATAAAAATATTGTCCTTAGATTTTTTTTAATATTAATATTTCATACACCTTTAATTAAAAAAAGAAAAAAAGAAAAATAATCATTATGTGGTAGGGCTAAATAATTAGTTTCATGGTGATCATGTGATGAACTGTACCATATAGTTTGGGGCCATGCTTTACAGAACGATTTGACTGTAACTATTTACATCAAGATCTGTTTGTCACTCCATCCTTTACAAGCATGTGCAGTGCAACTA
>NC_029790.2:25244867-25245379 GCF_000816755.2 Arachis ipaensis | reverse complement strand
TCAGGTCACTCTTACAGTTGAATGAGGTGATGGTGGTCTTTGGGGTAATGGGCCCTACTCATCAAATGTTTGAAGTAGTTTGTGGGCAAGTTGTCATTTGTCAATCACAAATAACACTGAAATTTGTGGGCCATTTAGCCATTTCAGGATACTACTCTACAAATGATTACCTAATTTTGGAGAGTTAGATACCTTGATTTGTAAAATGTATATTACTAAATAATAACGTAACATGCTGCAATTAAAATCATATTAGTTATTGTTCAGAGAAAAATAGAAAAAAAATAGTTAATTTGTGTTAGATAAAGATAAAACCATATACATGTCTTTTTTTATTAGTTTAAAATTTTAGAAAAAGTGATATCGTAACATGATATCAGAATTTTTATAACCGAAAGATTTAAAATTTGATTTTTGTTGAACTCAAAAAAATAATAATTTCAATATAAAGGCAAATAAAAAAAAGCTATACAAAAATTTAAACAAATCTAAAAGAAATTCTTACTGATGAG
>NC_029790.2:25242372-25244563 GCF_000816755.2 Arachis ipaensis | reverse complement strand
ATATATGAATTTCACTTCTTCTTCCTTAGCTTCAAGTAGTATCCTATTATAAGATCTGCATTTATTGCTTCTAACCAATAAGACTTTCAACTTATCTAACTACTAATTTGAGAAAAGACAACATAAGTTATAACATGTTATTTACAAATTTGTCAGGTGAACAGTTAGAATGGACCTTACATCACATGAGAGATTCAGTGCAAGATACTCAACCCACATACAAAGCAATTTATTATTATATATATTATTGTTGCATATATAATTAATAATCCAATTAGTTTTGTTAGCTAGCTGTGTTAAATTAAAAATCTCACCAAATAAGATTTAGTTTCAGTACAATCCTAAATTCAGTACATCTATCATCATCCATAATGAAGAAAAGGACTTTGAAAATGATGAAACAGAAGATGGAATCCTCAAAATGGAAAGCAGTTAGTGAACTTTTGCACCTTTCTATTAATCAAGTGCTGGGGTTTCCAAATGTAACCAAAAACTATTGGCCATATAAAAATGTACCATACTTGATTCCTCATGCAACCAACCGGTATATTCCATTATTATTCGTCTTTAATTTGCTCCACGATATATTATATATGAGAATGAGAGTAAATAACTTTCATTGTGAACCAACAACACAAGCTTCTTTGCCAAAACAAGGAAAAATCTACCGACACAGATTGCCTATATAGTTCCTAAAGAAAATTGTGTGTTTAAACATATACTTTCATCTTCAAAAGACTGAACTATTGCACTTTACTTTTGTAAAATATATAACCATTCCACATTCATTTCTATTATTCTATCGGCTTAAATTTTTAAAGAAGTGATTCTATAACATGGTATTAAAATTTTTATAATTTAAAAATTTAAATTTTGCTATATTTGTTGATAAAAAAAAAAAGAATTTTAACATAAAACAAATTAAAAAAAAATCTATCCAAGAATTTACGCAAACCCAAATATAATCTTGCGTAAGAATGATATAAAATATATAATTATTTATGTGTTAAATTTAAACTTAGAATAAAGTATCGTTTTTGTTCCCAATGTTTGGGATAATAAATCCTATTTGTATCCCTAACATTTAAATAGTCCTATTTGTATCTCACACGTTTGTAAAAGTGATTCAACGTTATCCTGCCATCAATTACACATCATGAGTTTTAGTTGAAGTTCTGAAAATCTCTTTTTGAAGTTAGAATACAAATGTTTGGGACAAAACTGATGATCCACTTCGAATAATAGCTCATTAAAAATTGAAACTAATCTCCATAACATTTACATAATTCACTTTTTTAGGGACATAATTGAATCTGAACACAAATAATAGGTACAATATTGAAATCGAATATATCCAAATGAGACTTAATTGAGAATGAATACATCCAAGTGAGAATAATAATTGAAATATTGAATCACTCTTATAAACATTAGGAATAAAAATAGGACGATTTAAATGTTAGGATACAAATAGACCTTACCCAAATGTTGGGGACAAATTAAAAACAATACTTTACTCTTTAAACTTTTAAGAGAAGTAGTTTTATGACAATTTTTTATGCCGAGACGTTGCTTGGATCGGTGAGGTTAACAATCCCACTATAGTGAAAATAGCGATGAACCCATCTTAGTTGGTCAAACTAATGATGCACATCTTACTTTCAAAGAGCCTATTTCATATTCAAATAAATTCAACTTTATTTCATAAATAAATGGTACATAAGTTATTTATACTAGTGAGAAAAAAAAATTTTCATGATTTAAATAATGTGAGACTAATAGATAACATAAAGTTCACTATCTTGATAATATAAGACTTATATTCTCTAATTACAAGTAATTAATATAATTAACCTACTAACTCTACTTCCTCTCGTATCAATTTTAGGAGAAAAATAAAATTTGAATACTCAAATCCTCTAAATATTTTAAAAATTGTAACAATTTAAGCTATCATTAAAGGGTTATTTATGTTAGATATACCCTATTGCTTAGAAGAGAATTTTCATTTATAACTAAATCCGCCTCAATTTTTTATGGTTTATACTTGGAGGGCTGAAAAAGCTGCTTTAAGCTTGATTTGTTAACATTTTTATCTTTTAAAAATTGATTGGTTTATCTAAAATACAATGAGATATATAATTATTTATTTATATTTAATAATTTAATTTTTTAGATAAATAATTTTATG
>NC_029790.2:25238911-25241473 GCF_000816755.2 Arachis ipaensis | reverse complement strand
ATTAAGTAAAAGAATGAATTAAATAAAAAATATTTATTAGGATTCAAATCCAAAAAGAGGTGTTTGTACTAGACAATTTGTTAAATATATTACTAAAGACTGATCTAAAGCTTTTAAAATAAGTAATTTAAAGACAGATTTAAAACTAGCACAGAATGTTAGGATTTAAGATAAACATAAAAAATTAAGAGTTTAGATTTTTTGAAAGTGAAAAAACTAATAAAATCGTTAATAACCATTGAATTTGTAGTTGTCAATTGTCATCGTAGATGAAGTCCACCGTCTTAGTTTAAGAATAATTAACTACTATCTTAATCCAAAAAGTAAATTGTACTTCTAATTTCAAGTAAATAAATAATATAATAACAATAACAATAACAAGAGATAAGAAATGAAGCTGAAACTGTGTCATTTAACATGGTCACTGAAGTACGTGTAGTAGTTATTACAACATATAATAACTCATCAGCTACATATTACAAAAAAAAAAAATGTAAAGGAATGAAAGCCTCATCATCCTTAAAATTGACCAACTGGGATAAAACTGGGGTCTTAGGAGAGGGCTCTGACCTGTGCTATTGTGTGGGATGTGTGTAAATTTGTACAAGATACTGTGTGTTATTCTGTTTTTGCTCTATACAAAAAAGAAAAAGTGATGAAAGTAAAGAAAGAAAAAAAGCAGCAGCATTCAGAACTGAGAAATGCAACGCCTATGGCAAGCAGTGGTTCGCTGCTGCTTCTGCTTGGTCTCTTCTTTCCACACTTTTCCAATATCTTGAGCAATTTTCACAGCATCAGATGAAGCACCAGAGAGCCCTCTCTTTGTGAACCCTACAGCATACACTCCTCCATTCCCTTTCCATCCATGTGGAAACGGCATCTTTGGGTACCCGTTCTTCGAGAAGAATTCCCCTTCCTTCACAAACAAAAAAAAAATTCCAAGTTTAGTTGGCTGACAAAAATAATCTGGAATCCAAAGAGTAACGAAAAGAAAGATCAGTTGCTACTCACTTGAAGCCAAGAGGGGACATTGCTTCTGTATCCGGTTGCCAGCACAACGGCGTCCACGTGGAGCTTCTGGCCGTCGACGAGCTCGACTTGGCCGCCGCCGTTGAACCTTTTGATTCCCGGCACAACTTTGATGTCACCGGATCTGATTTTGTCCAAGGTTCCAATGTCCAAAACAGGGGTTTTCCCCTTTGTGTTCTTCATCTCCAGTGGCCCCATTGAAGGCCTCTTGAGACCGTACTTCTCCACGTTTCCAAGAACAAGCCATGCCAATAGCAACATGATTTTGTCCACCAGCCATAGCGGCAGCCACCTCAGCATCATAACCGCCAATTCGAACGTCGATTTCCCAAGAACCTCTCTTGGAAGAACATGAACCTGTGTCAAGAACAAAGCAAACACATCAGAATACCCTTCACAAGGGAATAATAATAATAATAGTAATAGAATTAAACTTAAAATTAAACTAACCGAGCTGCGAACAACCATGGACGGCGAAGCCTGGTGGTTAACAAGATCAAGAGACAGTTCCATGCCGGAATTTCCGCATCCGACAACAAGAACATTCTTTCCCCTAAAACTTTCCCCTGACTTGTAATCACAAGCGTGGATAACTTCTCCTTGGAAGCTGGAAAGGCCGTCGATCTCCGGCACGACGCACTCGGCATTTTCGCCGGTCGCAACGACGAGCCACCTGCAGATATACTCAACCTCGGCGGTCTTAACCCTCCAGAATCCGCTGGTGTCGTCGTACCTGGCTGAGTGAACGCACTGGTTGAAGTGAGGGTTGATGTCGAAGTGGTTTGCGTAGGACTCAAGGTATTGGATGAATTGCTTCTTTGAAGGGTATTCTGGGAAATCTTCAGGGAAAGGAAGTTTAGGAAGCTGGCAGAACTGTTTAGGAAGGTGAAGCTTCAACCTGTCATAGGTTCTTTTCTGCCATAACGACGCTATGCAGTCTTGTCTTTCGAGAACAACGAAGGGTACCCCTTGTTCTCTCAGGCATGCTGCAGTTGCAAGGCCAGAGGGTCCTGCCCCAACAATCACTGGTCCGTTCACCCATATACACCTCTTTGAGACAAACTCCTCGTGATCCACTAGGCGAAACAAGTTCTCCATTTCTTTTGCTTTCTTAATAATGTTTGTGTGTCTTGGTTTGGATGATGGAGAATGAAGGGCCTTCGAGCCTCTTTATATAGGGGATTTTGGACCCTATTGTGATAGATACTAATCACATAGGTCTCTGCATGTGATGGAAAGTGGCGAGTTAATGCTCTTTCAAATCATATCCCTTTCTTATTCATTATTTTTATTATTATTTCTGCTTTCTCTCATGTCAATATTTTATTTCATCATATTCTGTGTCCTTTTTTTATTTCATACTATACCATGTTATGTTGTATTTCTTATTTGCGCAAACATTGCCATATCATTTTGAAAGGGGAGCACTCAAATAAAACTGATTAAAATGTTGCTTAAAATTTTTTTAAAAAAAATATTTTTTTAGTAATTAAAATTTAATATATATAACTGATTAAATTGTGTTATTTTTAT
>NC_029790.2:25237412-25238817 GCF_000816755.2 Arachis ipaensis | reverse complement strand
TCACATTGAATTCTAAGAACTTCTTTTTATTAGAAGAGACTAATGGAGTGACTTCAGATTCTAGTGGTAGCTTTCTTTTGAAATATTTTTCCATTACTATTTCTAAAAATAAAAATATATATTCTAAATTAGTAAATTGATCAATTCATTTTAAAAATTTATATGCAATATAATTACATATAATAGAATAAAACGAAAGATAAACAAATAAATAATAAGGATCATTAAATTGAGAATAAAATAAAATATATAAATTCATGAAGAGAATAAAAAATAGATTAATACTTAAACTATAATTATTTGAATTAAAATTTACAATTGAAAATATCAAAAAGAGAAACAATAAAATTGAAAAATACAGAGTCATAGAGAGCTATATAAAACAAAATAGAGAATTTAAAATTTACCTTTTGATGAAGAGAAGATGACCACTAGATAAGGAATAGAAAAAGAAGGTTGAAAATATAAAACTAAGAAAAAGGTTTAAGAGAATAAATGAGTGACGGCTAGAATTTAAAAACAGAAGAAGACTAAATTTAGTTAAGTTAACTAATAGTCAAAATCATAAAAAGATAAAATGGACTTGAACTTTTAATAATTAGACTTAATTTATTTGTAGTGGAATCATTTAAAATTTAAAATAGAGGCATATTATATATAATATAAGTTTAAAAATATCAAATGACACTGGGGTAAGTGCCCCCAATTCATAAGCATGGGTCCGTGCCTGGTAAAAATTATTGGTATTTATTTGTAAGCATAGGAAATTTCAAATGAAATAAATGGGAGTACATATGTAAGTACAGAAAAATCACGGATAAAATTAATGGGAGTATAATATTGGGACAAGCGGAATTGAAAATTAGATAATGATAGCTTGGTTTAACGCTGCACAAAATCAGAGAGCAGAAAAAAGAAATTAGATAATGATAGCTTGGTTCAATGCTGCACAAAATTAGAGGTTTAACGCTGCACAAAATCAGAGAGCAGAAGAAAGAAATTAGATAATGATAGCTTGGTTCAACGCTGCACAAAATCAAAGGTTCAACGCTGCACAAAATCGAAGAGCAGAAGAAAGAAATTAGATAATAATAGCTTGGTTCAACACTGCACAAAATCAGAGAGTAGAAGAAAGAAATGAAAAATAGAAAAAAGAATCACAGAAATCAAATTAAGAGAGATTCAAAAAAAATTTCACAATCCATACACGCCTCTTTTATCAATATAACATTCTACTTAATAAGTACCAATTCTATTAATTACGTTTATTCTAGCTTGAGTGCGTCATATAGTCATTTTTATTACGATTCTCATTGTGTTTTATTACGATTCTCATTGTGTTTTGCATACTTACTTTTTTTTAAGTGTAACATATTACTATCGTTACTATTATGTGTATTATGTG
>NC_029790.2:25235874-25237377 GCF_000816755.2 Arachis ipaensis | reverse complement strand
ACAATTATTATTAATATTAAAAAATTATTAATATTTATTATTTTTTATTAATAATTAATTATTAATATTTAAAAATTAAATTAAAATATATTATTTAATTATTAAATTAAAAAATAAATTAATAATTAAAAATAATAATAAAAGATAATAATTTTAATAATTCTTTAATATTGTTTACACTCTTATCCGTTGAATATAGCAAGGGTCAATAATGTTACCAAGCAAAGAAAGTAGAGGTCGGTTTGCAATCAAGGGTGTACCATACTTTAGAAAAGATTTAGCAGATTAATTTTGGAAGGTAACATTAAGCATGGTCAAATGAAGATAATAAGAAGGAGAATTAGGGTGCAATGATGGTGACATGTCATCCCTTCTCTGATTCTATTGGGTCCACTCCACACAATGCTCAAAGAAAACAGAGAATTTTACACAAATAATAACAAAATGTTAGCAATATCGTTTTAAGCTTTTAATTACGCGTGACAAATGAGAAGTAAACTATTTCATGCATAAGGATTAGACCTAAATTCCTTTTCCATCAATAAATAAATAGTAGCATATTGAGAGTGACCATTCTTTTTCTAAAAGAAAAATTAAAATGGTAGTCCACATCGGTTGAAAAATCTATGAGCTAGTAGGATCATATATACTATAGATGCTGAGATGGCACTGAAATGCTGAGTAGGACAGGTTCAAAGGGAGCCAGACCCACGTGGAGTGGATGAAGGAAGGAGCAATGAGAGCCTTAGGTGGCGCAATAGAATGGACCCCAACGTGGGCATTGGGCTGTTTAGGCCCACAAAGCCCATTCTGCCAACACCATTTTCACATTCCACCTCTGCCACCTGTGGGTCCCACATTTTCCAACTCCAACTCTGTTATCTTCTTCATCTCACAACTCCCACATACACTCATTTTCTTTCTTTATTCTAAGCTTTTTCTAACAAAATATCCTACTTTTTCTAAGAAAACCCTAATCTTGTATTCATGGCTATCGTTTTCTTGGTTTTCCGTTTTCATATATGCATGCCGAATCATATGTGACATGTTTTATTTACTTAGACTGGATAATTCTTTTATTTTTTTTTTATTTTCTCTCGTTCTCTAATTATTATAATTTTGTATTTTCACTCTTATCCTCCGGGTCCCTTTAAATATTATTTTTACAAACTACAATCTGACACGATGCAAATAATTCTCGTAGTGTTGTGACTTTCTTTTCTCTGGCAATGCAACATGCTAACTGATTCATTAACGTGACAAACATTTTATATGTTCATCTTATTTTTGTATATCAAACTAATGCTTTTTTTGTTATATAAAATAATTCTCACACTATTACTATTGACAAAATAATGTACGTTACTCGAATATATAATACATGATAAAAATGAAAACAAATATTATAATCCATATACATAATATGGTGCATGTATGGTGGCTGTCGCGTGCGGTTAAAATTGAAGTAATATTTTTTTAATTTAATAAATTATCATAATATCT
>NC_029790.2:25234745-25235862 GCF_000816755.2 Arachis ipaensis | reverse complement strand
ATATATATATATATATAATTTAACTCATTTTTAATTTATATTTTATATTTTGATATATATTTTATATTGGTTTAATTTTTGTAATGGAAAGTAGTATACATTGGATGATTATAGCGTTATTATTATATTGAACTCTACATGGAAGCGAGCGAAGGAAGAATGAAGGTTCTCATTTGCATTTAATAGTTTAATCTGCATTGTAGTTAGTTAACTAAATAATAAAGAGGAGTGGTAGGGCAGTAATTTTTGGTATTTGTAGTCATTAAATAATAAATATTAATTACTTCTTGGCTTTTACAACATGCATAATCAAGTTATTCTAATTGCAAGTTGCATGGCATGAACTTTAATTGGAATTTGACATATATAAATATGAATCAGTGATGAGTTAATCTTCGTTGATACAATTCATATTGGTACGTGGAAGCCAAGAAATGATTGATGTCACTTTCGGTGTACTAATTTTTGTTTGAAAAAAAAAAAACTTATTTCAATGATGAAAGTACACTAGCTTATTATTAATTAAAGTTGGTATTAGCAAGAACCCTCTTTCACGAGTTGATAATGAAGTATTATTAAAATTGAGTATAGCTCTAGTTAGGGTTTTTAATTAATTAAATTTGAATTCCTTGATTATTACCAATAGATATATAGATGGAAGTACAATTGTGGCTGCATATGAAGAGCTTTTTGCTTGGACAATCATGGTGTACCCCACTCCACCTCCACTTAGAAGAGAAGTGGTTAAAATTTCATGGGAAATGAAGGAGGAGAGGGAAGCATGTGCAAAGAGGCCTTGAACTTCATAGGAGTCTCTCCTTTTCATAAAAAGGATTGTAAGCTACAAGCTTGGCGTTTCCCTAAAGTTCTATCTACCACAAATTATTAATATTGCTTTGGAATTAATGAATGAATGATATCATTGAGCTAGCAAGCATTTATAGATATGTTTGATTTTATCGGTTTAGCATCATCGGTCATTTTATTCATAAAAACTAGAGCGTGATTTTAAATTCTGCGAGTATATATAAAATATCAGCTACAATTAATAAATATTTTTATAAAAATATGTGAAGTTTAATTTTTCTATTATTAAAAAGAGAAAATTTTAAGAGCT
>NC_029790.2:25232941-25234376 GCF_000816755.2 Arachis ipaensis | reverse complement strand
AACATTATAACTAATATTTAACATTTTAAAAAATCCAAAATTTTTAAAAACAAAAAATTAAAATTTAATTAAAAAATATCCAAATTTTAAATTTGACAAAAGTTTATATTTAGTGTGTTTAATATTAGTTTTGTTTGAAACCAATTTGGGTTAGTCAAGTGGCAACTCAGTCTTCACTTAAATAAATGTTAAGGATTTGCGATAGATTACTTCTTAACAATTCTACTATAATATTAATTGAAATAAGCTATTAGCCTATTATAGTATTAATTTTTTAGCGTTATTCTATAAAAAAATTAATTATTTTACTATAAAACGTTTGATTATTTGAGTGTTAGAATATTTTTAGAAATCTATTAACCCAACCTAATATGAATTTTATATCAACAATATTAATGGCAATCAAATTTAAGTTCGTTTTGAATTTTGAGTTATATCTTAATTATAAATTGGCCTCAAATCTTTTTTTTTATCGAAAATATGGAGACTCGAATCCACAACCTCTTAATTAAGTATGGAGAGATTATGCCATTTGAGCTATTGTTTTTTGGCATTGACCCCAAATCTTTGACAGCAACTAAATATGAATATGATATATGATATTGTGTATTATTCCAATCTTGCATATTATTATTATTAGTCGTACTAGCATAGTAGCTCTATTATGAATTATTATGATGATACTTAGAAATGAAATGCTCCAAAAAACAATGTTCCAAAATGCTACACCCCAAAGAGATATACATAGATATAAGTTCCTTTCAGCATGACCACTTCCCCATATGCATTGATATGATGATATGATAGGGATATGCGTTTTATTTCCAAACCAGCCTTGCATTACTCCACAGCCAGCTTGGGACTTGGGAGCCCCCCAATGCAATTTGCACAATCTAGGCTCTTTTCTTCTCTTACTATATCTTCATTCAAATACCACTTTTCCCTTGATTTTTTTTTTCTAAAATAAAATATTAAAAAATAATTATTTTCCTAAAACCGTTATTCTAACTTTAATTTCTAGAATGCAATTTTTTTTTGTTTAAGATGACTTTATCTAACTTCAACAAATTTATGTAATTTTATAGAATTCGTCCAATTTTTAAAAAATTTCATCCGAATTCTCTTTAAAAATTAAGTTAAGAATAACTAAAATTTAAATTTTTAAGTTATTATTATCTTCTTCAACAGTATATAGGAAGTATACAAAAGTACACGAAGAACAAACATGACGGCGCTAATGACAATCATTATCATCATCAGAAATATATAGAATTTTTTCTATTATAAATTAAAAAAATCAATATTTTCCCATCAAAATATAACTTATCCCTATATACTCTTGTGTACTCTGGTCTATAAAGACAATAATAATGATTGTTATTGTTAACTTTTCAATTTTTTTTTTCTCACCCAATCTGATATTTACGAAGATATA
>NC_029790.2:25232378-25232895 GCF_000816755.2 Arachis ipaensis | reverse complement strand
ATATTTTTTAATAATTAAGTACTCATAGTAAAATTTGAAAAGAATGCTTTGAGCGCAATGTATTAACTGATGTGTTGTAACCGACTCAGATGTTTTGCTTAATGTATTTTACTAAAAACGAAATGATCAAATAAACGCGTTTGTGGGAGAATATATTATATGTAATTATAATGTATGCATAAACTATGTGTTGTAGTACTATCATGATAGCTAGCGGGTGCTGGCTAAGTTAATATTAAAGTATAGTTGCATGTAAAGTAGATCATAATGAGTATCATCAGTCACGCGTGATTAAACTAAATATATAAATATATATCGTTGCCCTATTGCATATGAATGATATATTCATGATTTATAAAACTCGCTAGCTGATTCTTTCACTTTTAGTATTTTGATTTTGTTTTTATCTTTCCTTAACTTCTCTCATAATTTTAAGTTGATTGAATAAAATATACAAATTTTTATATCTTTATCATATTTTTTAAAAATATTGTTTGTTTTAAAATATATTTGTACA
>NC_029790.2:25231266-25232274 GCF_000816755.2 Arachis ipaensis | reverse complement strand
AATTTTGATGAATATTATTTATTTAATTTTAAAATATTTATTATTTAAAATTTTAATACAATATATATTTCGATGTTCATTAGCTTTTAAAATTATGGATAGTTTAGAATAAAATTCTTCTTTCATCTCTAATTATGTATTTTAATAATGCTAAGAAATTTTTTAATTGGTGCACTAACTAATCTCTAATTATGTTATTTTAAAATTTTTCAATCGGTGCATTGCTTCAGCCTTCAGCCTTCTTTTATGTTGCACTGATTTTTAACTATGTTATTTTAAAATTTTTCAATCAGTGTACTAATTCAGCCTCCAACCTCCTCTCATGTTGTACTGATTTCTAACTATATTATTTTAAAATTTTTCAATCGGTGCACTGATTCAGTCTCCTCTCACACTGCAGATGCTTCTGGAGAAATGACTTTTTTGACTATAGATTCGGATAAACGAAAGAAATGAGAAGAAGATGAATGAAAATGTACTTTGTCTCCTTTATTACAAAAAAGATGTTAGTTCTTGATTAATTACGGTAACAGAACTCTTTATTTATTGATTTTGAAAAAATATCAGGAAATCTGAATTTATTATTTTTTATTATTATTTAGCTATTAATTTAATTTTATTATTCTAAAATTTTTTAATTTAATAATTTAACAACATATTTTATTTTAGTATTTATTATTTAAAAATTTAATACAATAATATATTCCGAACGTGTTAATTAGCTTTTAAAATTATGGATATCTCAAAATAAAATCGTTATTGTTCATCTCTAATTATGTTGTTTTGATAATGGTAACGGTGCATTGATCCTAAGGTTTAATAGAAAAGAATGATGTTACTATATACTTTGTCTCTTCTATTGTAAAACACACGAGGGGACATTAGTTCTTAATTAATCAAGATAAGAGGACTCTTTGTTTATTGATTTTTAGAGAAATATCAGGGACTCAAAATTTATTACTTTTGATTATTATTTAATTATTATTTTAATTTTATTAATTTATTGTT
>NC_029790.2:25230557-25230844 GCF_000816755.2 Arachis ipaensis | reverse complement strand
AGTGGGGTTAGTCATGGATCAAATGACGTTATTGAATTCTATTATGTATTATATTCACAGAGAGATCGTTTATATGTAGATCTTATTTTACTATTTCATGGATGGTCTTTTTAGGTTTTTTTTTTTTACTTTTCACCTCTTGTCTATCTTATATCTCATTCACCCTCCTAACTGGGTGCTCTGTCGATCTTCTTCTCACATGTCCAAATTACCTGAGATGCGATTCTACCATCTTATCCACAATAGGTGCTACTCTCTCTCTCTCTCTCTCTCTCTCTCTCTCTCTA
>NC_029790.2:25228560-25230493 GCF_000816755.2 Arachis ipaensis | reverse complement strand
TTTTTTATTATATCTAAATGCGTATGATCACTCATCCATATCAACATCTTCATCTCCGTCACACTTATGTTCGTGCTCTCCTTTGGCCGCCCAACACTCTGTACCATAAAGCATAGCTGGTCTGATAGCAGTATGATAGAATTTGCCTTTAAGTTTTAAAGGCACTTTTTTGTCACATATAAAACCAGATGCACTCTGCCATTTTGACCAACTTGTTTGGATCCTATGATTTACATCTGGTTTAATCTCTCCATTATCCTGTATGATGTACCCAAGATACTTGATAATTTTAACTTTTCGTAGGATGTGTTTTCCAATCTTCACTTCTGTATTAGAATTTTTCCTTCGACTGCCGAACTTACATTTCATATATTCTGTCTTGCTACAGCGCATACACAGACCATACATTTCTAGAGTTTCTCTCCATAAACCCAACTTCTTATTTAGGTCTTCCCGTAACTCTCTCATAAGGACAATATCATCGGCAAAAAGCATGCACCATGGCACAGGCTCTTGGATATGCTCTGTGATTACTTCCAAAATTAATGTGAAAATGTATGGATTTAAGGATGATCCCTGGAATAACCCAATAGAAAATTCCTCTATCACACCACCTTGAGTCTTCACGCCAGTTGTAGCCCTACGATATATGTCTTTAATTGTACAAATATATGCAATCCTTACTCTCTTCCTTTCTAAAACCTTTTATAAGACCTCCCTTGATACCCTATCGTATGCTTTCTCCAAATCAATAAATACTATATATAGATCCTTTTTATTACTATGATAGCTCTCCACCATCTTTCTTAACAGATATATAGCTTCGGTAGTAGATCTGTCTGGCATAAACCCAAATTAGTTCTCTATTACTTGTGTCTCTTTTCGCAGCCTCCATTCTATCACCCTTTCGCATAACTTTATGGTATGACTCATGAGTTTGATCCATCTATTGTTTTCGCAACTCTTTATGTTCTCCTTATTCTTGTAGATAAGTACCAATGTACTCTTTCTCCACTCATTTGATATCTTATTTGACCTTAAAATCTCATTAAAAAGTTTGGTTAACCAACTGATACCTTCTTATCCAATGCCCTTTCAAACTTCAATTGGAATATTATCAGGTCCTACTGCCCTGCCATTTTTCATCAACTTTAGAATATCTTTTACCTCAAAGTCTCGAATCCTTCGATAGTAATCGAAGTTCTGATCTTATTCTCTCGTACATAACCGACCAAGATTTGGAAGAGTCTTCTATCCTTCATTAAATAACTCGTAGAAGTAGCTCTTCCACCTTTCATTGATCTTCTCATCTTGATCCAAAACATCTCCATCTTTATCCTTTGTGCACTTAACCTTAACCTGATCCAAGTCTCTTATTCTTCTTTCACGACTCTTTGCGATTCTATATGGTACCTTTTTCTCCTTCATTTGTGCCTAAAGACTGGTAGAGACCCTTATATGGTCTTATTTTTACTTCACTTACAACCACTTTTGTCTATTTCCCTTATATTTTTTCCAATTATCTACATTGTGGCACAAAGACCACTCGCTTTAAATCACTCTCTTTTTGCCTTTATCTTTTCTTGCACACTTGCATTCCACCACCATGACTCCTTGTCTCTTAATTCTATCCCTCTAAATTCACCAAAACTTTCTTTTGTTGTTCTTCTAATAGCTTTTGTTATCTCCCTCCACATCTCCTCTACGCTTTCATCTCCTTCCCACTTTGTCTCTTTTTTTACCCATCTTAAAAAGTTTCTTTGTTCCTCAACTTTTATCTGTCACCACTTCATTTTTTAGTTCTTTATATGATGTCTTTTTCTCAATTTTTACTGAATTCGAAAATAAATTATCAATAACATGCTTTTATGACAATCATGATTTATTAATTTATGAAATGTTACTCGCGTTTTAATTCAAGTTATTAATTATA
>NC_029790.2:25227459-25228170 GCF_000816755.2 Arachis ipaensis | reverse complement strand
ATGTGCGTCATTTTTTTTACCACAAACAGAAAAGGTAAGAAAATTGGTGTTAGCTAATGGCTATCTTTTCCCCCTAAAGAACAAACAATGGGGCATTAAGTCCGGTGTTGTAAGCTAATAACCTGGGCCAGTGTTTTGGTTTATCCTAGCTAGCTTGACTACGATAGTTCTGACATACTTTGTGGTTCTAGAGTAATAATGTATCTTCCTTTTGCTTGGCTAGCTCATTTGTCTTGGAGCATCTCCAATTTTAAGAGAAAAGAGAGAAAATAAAATAAAAACCTAAAAGTTTTAAACTTGCAACTATATATATATATGAGAATGTTTTTTATACCTATAAAAATTGTATTAAAAGTAGAAATAGAATAAAATAGAACTTATCTTTTTTATGTTTAAATTTTATAAATAAAATTTAGACACCATAAAAAATATCACAATATATAGATGCACTTAACCATATTATTTTTTTATGCTTAATTTAAAGTCATGATAATTCAACTCAATACTAATGTAAATAATTTTATATGTACTATAATAACTTAAGGTTTAAAGTGTTATATATATATTGATGGTGCTGTGTTGAGATGCAAGAATCTTCGTGGATATTGCTTCGAATTGAGATTTGAAGACGGGAAATTCCAAAGAGACGAAAATGGAGAAAAATTTTCGAACAGAATCCGCAACCTATAAATTCTGAATAATATGAGTTTA
>NC_029790.2:25226630-25227449 GCF_000816755.2 Arachis ipaensis | reverse complement strand
TCAATTATGCCTCATGGTAAGAATCGGGATAAGATGTAAAAAATGTTATTGACATTTCTATGCTACATGATTAAGTTATTTTAGTAACCAAATTTAATTGGCACAATAAAAATTAACTAAATAAGAAAAAAGAAATACATAAAAAAAACATTACTAAACTTAATTATAAAAATAACTTATTTATATACATGTGTGTATATATATTATTTTAATATAATTGGTAGGTAAAATTATCACATATATACATTATGTTTCGAAGAAACAAATTGGATTAGGTTCAGTTGATGATTAACAAAAGGGGCTCAAATAAATTCAACCCACATAATTGTTATGTAAACAGTTGGCGAATACTGATGGCACCCACAATAATTATTATAGTGCTTTACCGTTAATTGATCATTATTATTTTAGTTAAGGTTTCTAAATTGGTGAAAACTCAGGTGTAGTCGACTTCACGTAAAGTTGATAACAGATCAGAGAATCGTTAGATGATTGAATTAATTTGACTAAATTTTTATCTAACAACTCTCAGCTCTCAGCTATCAACTTTACGTGAAGTCGACTACATCTGAATTTTCACCTTTTAAATTTCCAAACCACCATTTGCATTGTTTCTTTTTCGTTCCATTTGTTATTGAGAGAAAGAGAAAAGACAACAAAAATAAGAGAGTTCATTGCAGCCACTCTTTCAAAATTTATCATGTGGTACATGTTGAAGTACAAAAGTAGTCATGAAAAACCTAATAAGATTTTTGAGTTAATATTAGTTAATTTTTTGAAATTGTTTTTTCCTCTGAATTATAAAAATTATCTACATAT
>NC_029790.2:25223979-25226248 GCF_000816755.2 Arachis ipaensis | reverse complement strand
GTTGAGGATATAGAAATTAAATAATGCAATTGAGTAGTGTCACATGGTATAATACAATTATTGTTCTGCAAAAAGAAAATCATAAAAAAAAAGGAAAAGAAAAAAAGGGAAATAAATCTATAAATGAATTAAGTTCGTAAATATTAAGAACCTTAAGAAGATTTTAGAAGATCTTCAGTTTTCCTAAAATATGGTTTCTTGTTCTTTTATTTCATGTGACGAACTAAGAACCCAATTTGATGCCGCAGATAGAAAAATTATTCGTACTTTTTTTTTAATGGATCGGAATATTTTCTGCCATGTTTTCGGATCTGCAACGATAAGAGAACCGATCGAATCTTAGTAAATATGATTGAGTACTAAAATATCTGCCATTTATTATTGGTAGGATTTTTGTCATGGAAGAAAACCATTCATATTCATGAAACATGTTAATTATTACACACTAATTAATTACTAGATTAAATTATATAAGTATTCGTACAAATTATTTATACATATAAGTCTATTTTAATTTCTTTAATCTAATTCACCTCACGCATCACTATCTAACCAATTTTTTGATCAAAGTGCGAATATATAACTGCTTTTTTCAAAAGAATTTTGTTTCCATTTTCAAATTTTTTCAACATTTTTGATCTACATTCTCTTTTTTTATTTTTTGCGATTTCGTTCGTTTTTTACATTTTTGAAATCAAGCTCTGAAATCAGTTTTGAGCAGTTATCTCGTCGTTGAAGATAATGAATGATTTAAGTTTAGATTGTCAATTGAACTAGAGCGACGTGGATTATTGTTTTGAATCCAATCAAGTAACTGAGGTGTGGTTCCATTCTAGTTAATATTTTTGTTAGTAGTTTATGATTCTGTAGGTGAATAATGTTTTTAATTTGTTTGTGAAAATTGCTGTTCATCGTTGATAATTTGAATTGAATGTAATGTAGGATTTTTGCATTAAAGAAAATATTTTTATGTATTTACATCAAATTTCGGTATAAAACTAAGATATTTATGTGAATTTTTAAAGAATTTTCGGTGTTTTGATACTGATAAGTTTGGCATAATTCAAAATTCTTCTTCTTCCTCCTCATTTTCTGCTGTTTCTTCTTTTTCTTTTTCATTATCATCATCTTTTTTTCTTATTCATCTTTTTCTTCTTATTTTATCTTCTCAAGTTTCTTTTTGTTTTACTATTTTAACAAGAATAAAAACAAAAAAAATCAAACAAAGAAGAAAAAAAACACATAATGCTACAAAATTACTTGGAAGAGGATGAACTTACATTCATTCAACTAAAAAAAAGAAAGAAATAAGAAAAAAAAGAAGAAAAAAATACAGCATTAAAGAGAATATTTTTGTGTATTTGCAGCAAATTTCGATGTAAAACTAAGATATTTATGTATATTGTTTAAGAATTTTCGGTGTTTTTGTACTAATAAGTTCTGTATAACTCAAAATTCTTCATTTTTCTCCTCCCCATCTTCTACTGCTGTTGCTTCTTTTTTTCATCAACATTACCATTTTTTTTTCTTTTTTTTTATTTGTCTTTTCTCCTTGTTTTACCTTCTCAAGTTTCTTTTTATTTTACTCTCTTAACAAGAATAAAAACAAAAGAAATCAAACAAAGAGAAAGAAGAAACACATAATGCTATAAAATTATTTGGAAGAAGATAAACTTACATTCATTTAACTAAAAGAAAGAAAGAAATAAGAAAAACAAGAAGAAGAAAAAAAATGCAGCATTAAAAAAAATATTTTTGTGTATTTACAACAAATTTTGGTATAAAACTAAGATATTTATGTATATTATTTAAGAATTATCGATGTTTTTGTACTGATAAGTTCTACATAATTCAAAACTCTTTATCTTTCTTCCTCCTTAACTTCTGGTGCAACTTCTTCTTCTTTATCTTCTTATTTCATTTTCTCATAATTCTTTTTAAATTCAGTTTTAAAACTTCCTTCACTTTTCGCAACGATTTTGAGAGATTTTGATCCTTGTTTGAATTTTGAGCGTTGCGATTTTGATTGAAGGAGAATAATCGTTTGTTATCATGGTTTTCATGCTATTCTTAGGGAAGCGCATATTTACATGCAATCTAAACTAAGGGTTATTTTTGTTAGATTTAGATCAACTTGTATGAACTTTTATACCAAAAAGATTTGTATATATAGCAGACCTATAAATTATATAAGTCTCCTCCATTCATTAATTAATTATCTATTTGTTTCACTTTATTTTAAAAAAAAAATATAAATATATAGAATAGA
>NC_029790.2:25222632-25223598 GCF_000816755.2 Arachis ipaensis | reverse complement strand
TAAAGGAGTAAAAATTTAAATATATATTAATTTTTAAAATTATTAAAAAAGTTTTCAAAACTTTTTAATTTAAAAATTAAAAAAAATAAATTAGAATTCTTGATCATTATATTTTAATTTTCATTCCTTTTTATATCAACTAATAAGGACGGATACATGTATCTTTGAAAATAAGCAGTTTGACTTTGACCACATTCATTTGTCTAAACTTAATGGAAATCAAATAAAGAACTATGTACGTGGTTAAACCACAGCCTTGCACGTGGCAACTCTTGCCCAAATTTTAAGCTTTCGCACCATCTAATCTAATCTAACTAACTAACTATAATTGTGATACTTTATTTATTTATTTATAATCTAATTCCCCTCACTTATTATCTCTTACTCCTAGGTGCCGCCCTTCCATGGTCATAGCAAAAATGCCACGTTCCACACACACATTTAGATGAGGTTTTGTTTTTTCTTTTTAATTTTTGGGATTAATTCTTAGATTAAGAATGAACATGGTGGTCCGCAAAATTTAATTTCAACTAAAATTTCCATATCTCTCTTTAAGTCGCCCTTGTCCTCTGCTAACCAAAGTGATCACATGACTCTGATATTTCTAGTAGTATTAATTAATTAAATCAGTGATTACTTACGTTAACTTCCAAATTAATTATTGATTAATCGGACCAACAAGTGTAGGCCGTAGATTGATTAAAGATTAATTAACCTTAGCCTCCCATATATTGGGAGCAGTAATCAGGGAATATAATCAAGCTTAGCATATAATCTTCTTGTGTGTTACATGAAACGGAACAGCTTTGAATTATGTATATGATGAATATGTGCATTGAATAAAAAAATATATTAGTGTAGTGTTATATTTACACTACCTTGCACTGATTTCAAACTGAAGGCCGCAACTACTTTTTCACTTGTTCATACTACTTTCTTTCGTACAATTCACTCTATTCACTCTAT
>NC_029790.2:25211078-25212777 GCF_000816755.2 Arachis ipaensis | reverse complement strand
GCTGTCGCCGTCGTGTTGGGCTTGTCACTGCCGCTGCTGCCGAGCCGCCATCGATGCAAGGAACTGTGCGTGAGAGAGAGAGAGAGGAGTCATCGAGGGAGAAGAGGCCGCACAGAGGAGGAAAGTGTTGTTGCCTGCGCCGCTGCCTTGCCTCCATCGCCGCTGGAGTTTCGTTGCCGCCACCGTGGTTGTCGCGCTGTGCGGGCTTATTTACATTAAGAAACGAATTTTGTATAAAAAATCTAATTTACAGGCTTATTTTGAGAAAAGATTTTGAAATTGAACCTGATGCCTTCAGATTTATAAAATGATTTGGCATTGGATTTGGATTGTCTAGTTTATTAGGAATGATCTTTGAGAATCGAAAATGATTTGTTGGGACCTTTGAAGGGTGGCAAAATCCGAATTTTAGGCGAAATGCTGTCAAAATTTTTATAAAATTTGGGACTTTATTTGTAATGCTATTTTAAAAGATTTGGTTTTGGAAAGTTAAATTATTTGAGACTTATTTAATTGGGAAAAGAGTTTTGTTTTCAATTCGATTTATTAAGAAAAATATAGTGTTTTAAACTCAATCTTTTGAGAAGGAATTTTACTTTAAGTTATGTTTTGAGTTCGGTTTGATAAGAAAGAAAAGAAGAAGAACGAAAAGTAAAGAAAAGAGAGATAACTAAAAGAATCTCTGCCATAGGAGAGCAGAGAACAAAGATTAAAGAAATATATTAATTAAAGGAATGTCTACCACAGGAGAGCAGATGTGGCATTGTATTGGCCTTAGTGCCAAATGTATAGTGGGGACGCCCACACACTGAGAACTGGTTTTCAGATGTAAGCACATGGAAAGTCACACTGCATGCGACCTAGCCATAAGACTTATAAGCACACTATATACATCTGGAAAGCCATATTTAGAACTGTTGCCTGGGTAATGTCGGGAGCGGGTAGGCAACCGACACATGAGCTCATGGCCTGCGTTAGGGTTAGACATGCATCATGTTGTTTGCACATTTGCATTTGATTGCACTTGCTTGTCTTATTTCTTTGTGATTGTGCTGTTTGCCTTGTTGTTACTTGCTGTATATTGAATTGAATCTCTTGCTTGTACTATTAGTTTGTGAATGTACTAAAATGATTACGAATTAACGTATTGACTGAGAATTAATTATATGGTGGAGAGATGGGTAGTGTGACTAGTTTTATATTTAAAATTTGTTGAGTTTAGAGATTTTATAAGAGGTAATTAGTTAGTTAAAGTAAAACCAAGAGTATTTTCAAAAGGTTTGATAAAAATATAATCTTATTGAATAAAGTTAATTATTTACATTTTATTTCAGTACTTTTATGGTATTTTTATTCCCTATTGAGAACGTGCGGTTTGTTCTCACCCAAAATCTTTCACTCTTTTAGTGACACATGTTCAAAGATTATAAAGCCACGGGTAAATAATTTGAATTGTTTACAACTTAAGTTATTTTTATAGAGTTCTCTTACTTTTGTTAATTAAGATTTGATTTTATACAAAAGGATAGAAATTGTATCTGAATTTTATTTAAATTCGTGTGTATAATATTTATTATCATTAGTAGTTACGTGATTATCATTACTTAATGATTTTTGCTATATGATTTTTGACGATAGCGGTTCTCAATTATCATTTATTATTATGAGTGTTATCAATGGCAGAATCATAGGAGATGAT
>NC_029790.2:25210215-25210473 GCF_000816755.2 Arachis ipaensis | reverse complement strand
GTTAGTGAAGGTGCTAACAAAGTATTTATTTATATATATATGACAAAAGTGAGTTAGTTAGAGCGTGGTGGAGAGTGTTATACATTTTATTAATGATAATTTTAAAAGTTCATGAAGTATGAATATTTGAAGTGAGGATAAAAAAAATATTTTTTTTAGGGATTGAAAGATCATAGTAATGTAAACTACCTGTGTATGTAGCGATTTATGGGAAGATCTTTGATAAGTTATAGGAGTTTATGAAAAAATAACTTACAC
>NC_029790.2:25206985-25210141 GCF_000816755.2 Arachis ipaensis | reverse complement strand
GAGTAATTTAAAAAAATAAAAAAAATCTCTTACAGCAAGAAAAGTGAGCCCATCCATCTAAAGTTCAGCATTATATATCTCTGTTTTCAAAAATAATATTAAAAAAAGTTTCATATCCAAATTTTTGGCCGAAAATATACTGTGTTTGTGTGTATGTAATATCAGTGCGATTAACAGTGTTGTTTCCTAAAGATATTAGTGATTCCAAAAAAAAAAGCAATTGTTTGAAGGTACTTTTTGAATTTTACAGTGTCTAAAGATTTTTATTATGATAATTATATTTATAATACCATCTAGTACATTTTTTTGTTACAATGTAATGGCCTCTAAATTAAAAATATCCAAAGCATGCAGCAGCTAAGAAGAAAAAATACTTTTACCTAATTTTAGCCTATAGGCTTATATATATAACATTAGTATCAATTTAAGTAAAATAAATCCCAAGATAATTTAAAAAAAAATTAATAGTTGGATTAGAAACTTACCTAGATATTTAAAAATATGATAATAAAAAATTATTGAGCTAGATTCGAGTTTAGACACTCTCATCCTTTACTTTTCAATCTTTTTTGTTCGCCGTTTTTATCGCTGGCCACAATTTCTGTCCTCGTAGCAGGTGTCTTCTCTGCAGCAAATGAATCTTATTTCTATATTATCTTAGCCGAGCTATCAGAAGTTCAGATATCGTTCAGTTTTATCATTATCACCATCGCATCCTTTAAGTGAGTGTAAATCCTACCTATTTTTAATTATACATCGTTGTCAGTTTTATCATTATCACCATCGTATCTTTTAAGTTAGTGTAAATCCTGGTTAAGAAAACTCACGTTGAGGCTGTCAGCGTACGGTAGACGCTGTCACTGTAACCTTCCCGCAACTCAACCACTAAATTTAGTTTTTTAGGTAATTTTATATGTATGTTATTAGTTTTGTATTTTTCTTGTTGTAAAATGTAAGTCTATTAAAATTTTAATTTATTTAAAACTTTTGTTTTAAATTTTAGTTTGGGTTTTTATAATTTAAACATGTGGCAGAGGTGATGATTTTGGTGAGTCATATTCTATTAAATTGAAAAAATGTGTTTAGTTATTGAGTCTTCAATACTATTATGTATGAGTTGTTGTATGTATTCTAAAAGCTTTAGTTTGTTAATTTAAATTAGCACAAATTATTATTTTTATTTTTAATGTTTGGAGTAAGTTTTAAATGTGTCCTTAATATTTTAATCGTTCTATTTATAATCAGCCTTTAATCAGCTTTTAATCAGATTTAAATAATCGGTTTAACTAGGTATCCTTTAAAAATAGTACAACATTCAGCCTTTTATTACAATAATTAAAAAAAAAATTAAAACAAATACAACTAAAAATTATGAATAAATTTGCTGTCTTTTTAAAATTAAATACACATTCAAAATACAATCTAAAAAAAACTGAAATTTAAAATTTAAATTTTAAATTTCTGTTTCAGATTTAATATATTTAATTATTAATATATTATAATTTAAATACACATCTAAAAATCAAATTATTCAAAATTCAAAATTTTGATTTTAAAATTATAAAATAAACCTTAAACCATCAAATTATTAACTAAACCAGTACAAAACACTCAAAGAAGAACTCAGAGGCGCACATCGAGAAGTCATCCTCCGCCGTCGTTCATCCGCGCCACCTCCCTCTTCCGCGCTCATCCTCAACGCTGCCTTTCTCCTTCTCGGCGCTCATTCACAACGCCACATTCTCCTTTGTCAACACTCATCTTCGTCGCCGCCTTCCTCCTCCTCGTCACCGTTCGTTCGCATCAACGTTGCCGTTCGTCCACTCCAAAAACTTACTTAAGGTTTGGATGGGTCTCTGATACCATTATTTTTTTACTATTCTGTATAAATTTTGATTTTTTAAAATAAAAAATCAAATAAAATGGCCTGAAGAGATTTTCATATATATTGTAATGTTAAATTATTTTTGCACGTGCAATTTATGTATTTTGAAAGTGTTTTAAAAATATTTTTTGTATAACTTCATAAATTTAGATGTGTTACAATTATTTTTTAATGTTTAAATTTAGATTTTAGATTTATGATTTTAGATGTGTTTTAAAAATATTTTCCGTATAACTTCATAATTTTAGATATGTTGCAATCGTTTTTTAATGTTTAAATTTAAATTTTAGATTTATGATTTTAGATGTGTTTTAAAAATATTTTTTGTATAACTTACTAATTTTAGATGTGTTACAATTGAAAAAAAACTACAATTAAAAATATTTTAGTTTGTGTATATAATTATATTCGACCATTCGTAAAACAGATCCTGCATTTTATCAAAGGTACAATAATTTGAAAATTTTTTTTGCCGATACAAATTAAAATATTAAAGAAGAAAACCGTGTTACAGAGAGAAAAGAAACGTAAAAGAAGGAAATAATAACTAACTATGAAGTGTGTAGGAAGTTAGAGAAATTTTAGTTTTTAAAATTTAAATTAATCTTAATTATAAATGTGTATTCTAAAAAATAGGAATATGTTTCAATTAAAAATTAATTAAATAATATTAAAAGCTGATCAAAGGCTGAATTTTGTTGTACAAGTAGCATTTTCCTTCTATTTATATCTCTGATGATTTAAAATTGTATTAATATTATCCTAATGTTAAGTTTATCGTTAACTCTGTTAAAAATATTTAAAAAAACTTTTAATAAAAAAACTCTCTCTATTCTTCATTCTATGAATACAACAGAAAATACAAAAAATTCCTTTATCCTTTCACTCGCACTCCACCGTCATGCCATTACCATACAAAATGTGCAATCCCACCGGTGAAGCAACCGGTCGCAGTAAGAATGGGAGACGATGGTGCGTGCGTGGCTGAGCTCGCAGAAGCAAAAGAAGGTGACGATATCGGAGGTTGAGGCATGGCTTGACACCAACCTCTTCTCTCCCGTCAGAACTGCATGAGGTCGAAAACCCCAAATCACAAACTTTCATCCTCTTTTAATTTCCCAAATTGCGTTCTCTGAAAGTTCATTTTCTTGATCATTGTCTTCATTGTAACACCCTAACATTCAAATTCTTGTACTCGATTCATAAGTTAATGATAATAAGGTGGTATGACTCAAGGTGGAGTTGTAATATATATATATATATATATATAT
>NC_029790.2:25203205-25206595 GCF_000816755.2 Arachis ipaensis | reverse complement strand
GTTCAAGTTCTTTTCGGGACTTTGGTGGATATGGAGAGCAAGGAATAATGACATCTTTAATCCTCATGAGACTTGGCCTCCGAAAAAAGTGATTTGTCTGGCATTATCTTCAGAAAAGGAGCTTAGGAATATTTTTGAATTACAACGTATGTCCCTTCCCTCTACTCTAAATGGTTTTTGGAATCCCCATCCATTGGTACTTTTAAGATTAATTGTGATTCTAGTTATTTTGGTTCGGGTGATAGTGTTGGTTTTGCTTGTGTTATTAGAGATTGTAATAGGAGTTGGCAAATGGGGTGTTTGGGAATGATTGAGAGTAATAGTATTCTTCAAGGAGAATTATTTGCCATTTGGAGATGATATCTCTTAGCTTGGGATGTGGGTCAACGAGATGTTATTTGTGAGACAGATTGTGTGGAAGCATTTAATCTTGTTACTAATCACCAAGATGGTTTTGGGTTTATTGATCCATTGGTACTCAAAATAAGAGATATCATGCATTGGAATTGGCGTGTTGACTTTCGTTTGATTATGAGAGATGCAAACACGGTGGCAGATACTATGAAAATCGCAGGTGCAAACACACACGCATCGAAATATATAAACTTTCGGAAAAGAGAGGTTCTATCTCTCCCCAAAATACATCAAAGCCTCTATAAGCAATGTTTCAAAAGAAAATATATACATATACATCATTAAAGTTTTCCAAAATAAAAGGAGGAGAAATCTAAGCAAAACACAAAATAGAATTCAAACTAAATTTCGCTGTCTTCCAAACGAACTCCATTTCACTGCAGAGCAGAAAAACAAGGAATATATATCTGAAAAACCATTCATTAGTGGTTCCATCTTAAGTTCTTACTAATCCGTAATTAGACAACTATCATAAGAAATTCTAATCTACTTCAATTTTTTCAAAGTTCCCACAACTCTCCAAACTCCAAACAGAGCAACCTTCAATATCAACCGACACCAGCATGAGGGACCTCTCAGATGTTCAAACACAAACAAGACAAAAAAATAATACACAAGTAGATTCAGGTAAAAAATTAGCACATAGTCACTTAATATACACAATTAAATAAGCCAAGACAAGTAACAATTCCAAATAATTCAATCAAATGCAAATAATGTATGCTTGCCCTATGGCCAATGATATTATCTGTCGGTTATACAGCCAAGTCTGATATGTCCAGTAGCTAACCTTGAACAGTCCTTGCGTGTACACATCTCTCAAGAGAGATTCACATCTCTTGGAGGGATAATATTCGGAAAGGTCTAAGTATCCGGCCACATCTTGCGATGAGGGGTCAACATCTGCGAGCAAGCGGGATAAAACTACCATCCTTACATCAACCCAGAGGATCAAATACAAATTGGGAGCAAGCGGGACAAAGCCATCATTCTTTCATCTACCCCAGGATCTCAAACCATAACCCAGAACAAGTGGAACAATGCCATTGCATCTACCCAAGTAAGTATATATCAATCCAAGTCAATTTCATTATCAAACTCCCCTCAATCTCATTTCAATTCATTCGAAATCATAATTAAAATCAATGATCATCATCTTTTATTATCATACTCATCCTCAATCAAAATCAATCATCATCACTTCTCATTACATTCAATCTAGCTTTCTTCATTTTATTGTCTCAACTCATCAGATCTTACTCCTAACTCCTCTACCCTCTATTACACCAGTTTTAGACTCATAATAGGGTTTACAGAGCTTTAGGAGGCTAGAAAAATGGTTGAAAATTTAAATATTCACTTTCAGCAACATAGGGTGGTCGCGTTCGCATGCACCTTCCGCGTATGCATAAATTCAAAATTTGACAATGTCGCGTACACATGCACCTTTCGCGTACGCAAGAGTACTGGACAGAAAAGCTTGCCCGCGTTGCGTGACACTACTGCGTATGCATTAGTTTCAAAAAGGGCTTTGTCGCGTACGCAGACCACGCTCGCGTACGCGAGACTATTGGCTAGAAATGTTTTCCTGCGTCACATGACATTGCCGTGTATGCATGACTGTCAGATTTTCAAAAAAGCTTATATGATGCAGAAATTCAGTTTTTTAACCCAAACTTTGAACTTTCATAACTTTTTATACAAAACTCATTTTTCAACCATTTTTATCCATTGAAAAGATCATTGAATAAATTTTCTTAAAAATCTAATTTTATTGAATTTTTAACTCCGAAGACCAAGTTACGGCCTGCCAAAGTTGGCCAAAATCACTTTTTACCTAAAAATAGAATTTACCGATTTCCAAGAGATTTACAAGCCACATCAGTTTTCTACATCAATATAATACCTCCCAACTATTCTAATTGACTCTTTTACTATCAACCAAGTCCAAGCCTACTTAATTTACACATTACTACTTTAAATCATTATTTACACACCTCAATTTGATGCATAAATATTCAAAGCATTTCATCAACTTACCAAGCTTACTTTTAACATCCTCCTACCCAAAATTCATCAACTCAACTCATAATTCATAAACACACAATCACCAACTAAAATCAAATCCAACGGTGTATCAATTTTAACATATCAATTCTGTCCAATTACACAATTCAAGCTTATTCCTATGGGCATCTAGCCTAGGATTTCATATCACATTATATGATATTTAAATAAAACTTAAACCATATCTTTAGGAAGCCAATATCAAATCCTCAATTCTTGAATTTTACCGAGTTTAGGCTCCAAGTTCACCTCCACCAAGCTCAAGCACCGCCAATGATAAACTTAATGCCTCTAATACTAATCTACACTACTTTCACATAACATACACAATATTCAATCACTAGGACTTCATAAAACTTCATGAACACATGAAAAAAGTGGCTCTTACCTTTACTCACTGAAATTGATGATGAAATTTAGCTAGAACTCAAGTTAGAGCTCATCCTAAACACAAGAATCACCAAGTTTCATGAGCACACAAGCTAAAAACATGATTCTCATGGGGAAAATGAAACTACAGTTTGGAGAGGGAAATGCTTATCGAAATTTTTGGATAAAAATGAAGAAGAGGAGATAGGCTTCGCGTGGCTGAAAACGGTGCAGCGATCGAAGCTCCAGAGAGAAAGTTATAAGGGATTGAAGTTTGTGGAGGTAGGATTTGTGTTCTTCTTTCTCTCTTTCTCTCTTCTCACTTCATGAGCAAAAACATGATTCTCATGGGGAAAATGAAACTACAGTTTGGAGAGGGAAATGCTTATCGAAATTTTTGGATAAAAATGAAGAAAATGAAGAAGGCTTCGCGTGGCTGAAAACGGTGCAGCGATCGAAGCTCCAGAGAGAAAGTTATAAGGGATTGAAGTTTGTGGAGGTAGGATTTGTGTTCTTCTTTCTCTCTTTCTCTCTTCTCAG
>NC_029790.2:25141631-25201907 GCF_000816755.2 Arachis ipaensis | reverse complement strand
CTGAACTTGTGTCCATTATTGGCGTTATATATGTGGGCTTGGGTCCATTTAAGGCTGGTTCACTCGTTTTAGCCCGTTGGTCCAATTTCGCGCTAAAACCTTTAAGATTAACATTTTAATTCGCATCTTAAATAATTTTACTTCCCCAAATTATCAATTTTGATTTCTTAACTTCGCTCATTCATAAATTAATTTCCTCGCTCACAGTGCCGGACAGATTTAAGTCGGTACTGCTGGTTAAATTACCAGTACGCGTCTTTACCCATTTTTCTACAAAAAATCACATTTTTCCACTCAAAAAAAATTCTATGAATCCAAATCTCATTGTTAAATTTTCAAATTCCTAAGTTTTAAATTTCGACCCTGTCTGGGTGCTTTTTAACTATTTTTAATTTAATAATTAATTATCCAATTAATCCTTTTATAATTTTCAGGTCTTACATCCAATTAATCCTTTTATAATTTTTCCAAGTCTTACATTCATCGCTAGCGCCAGAGCACTGTTGGGCGCGCAGTTCTTCAACGACAATTCGATCTTCTTGATGGAATGCTTTTGCCATTTCGTGAATTGCTTCGATTCCTTGTAATGGTGAGGCTAGAGAAATTGGCAGCGGTAGGGAGAGGAGCAGAAAGGAGGATGTTGGTGTTGACGGTGGTGGTAATTTAGAAAGTGGATGCGGTTTGAGAGTTTAAGAGAGAGAGAGATGTCGAGTTTAAGAGAGAGAGAGGGGGAGAGAGATGTTCACAATCCGCGTGTATATTCCATTAAAGGATTTTAACAAAATTAATAGTAGGATAACGTTGATACGATTTTAAAACATTAGGGATATAAATTGGACGATTAAAATGTTAAGGACAAAAATGATACTTTACTCTCTAAATTATATTGATGATGAGTTTAATTTTAAGATGTTTCTTTTATTAAACAAATACTTTATGTATGTTACATTTATGTTTCAGAAATATCTTTATTAATTTTATAATTAGATTATGATATAATTACATTGTTTTAGGTAGACATTGATGAGTTTGGAAAACTCTAAATTTAATTTAATGATGAACAAACATTATTAACTTAATTAAAATATAAAATTATTAATTTGATTTTAATTCATATGTATTGATTGATAATTTTGTTGGTGCAGATTTTGCATATGGGCCGAACAAAGAAGAAAAATGTTGCAAGTCCAATTATATTGAAAACACATTCAGCATTGATACAAAATTATTTTGATCCTTATGGCTGAATTTTTGTTTTGTTATTTGGGTCAGAATTTTTGATACAAACCCAATAACAAACTTTGCTAAATAGACCAAAGCTTAGTCCGAATCCATTAAGCAAAGAAAGCAAAGTTTCAATGCTTCCAACGGATCCCATTTCTTATTTTGGGATGGATTTCAAAATTTAATTTGCTAGCATTGGAAACATAAATAAGAGAGAGAAAATGATTTGATGGCTTTAATTAATTTGTGATAACACTCATTACTCTTAGCTTTGATTTTTCTCTCTTCTCTCTCTACTCTTTCTTCTTCAAGTTTCGGTCACTTCAACAGAAAATATGGAAGCCATCAGAAGCTACCAATAACAAGAAGAAGAAGCTAGTAACAAGACCATCACAATGATGGCAAGAAAAAAACTAAAAGTATGTTGTGGCTAAGATTCTCAACACTTGTGGTAAGATTTGGTGAAGAGATCTTGGCTTCTCCATACCAAAAATAGTTGAAGAAGATATCGGTCAGAGAAGAAGATCCTTGGAGGGATAGCTTGACTCTAATTCTGCTCAACCATCACAGGAGGTAGCTACAGTGGCTACGTGATGGAAGAGGCAGAGATTGGAGCAGATGAAGCTGTCATCATCAAGCATGCATCAAGGGATAGGAATTCATCTTGGAGTGCAAGATAAGATGGAAGGCTCAGATTGATGATTGTTGGTGACCAAGGAAGAACCAGAGGTAATTGCATGTTGGTTATTGCATTCGGTTACTTCTCCTCTCTCTCTGGCCGAACCGGTTTGCTTGAAGAAGAAGAAGATTAGCTTGGTTTGTTTGGTTTCAACCGTGGAGGATTCTCCCTATAAGTAAGGGTGAATAGCCAGGGCTTGAAGCAAGGAGTGAGAGTGCAAGGCACAGAGTTCTCATAACTATCTAAGCTAACAGAAGTTCTTCTCCTTCAATGTTTTCTGTTTTGTATTTTTCTGTTTAATTTTGTCTGTCTTGAGTCTCATGGAAAAAGGCAAACAGTGAGGTTTGTATGAAAAAGCCATAGAGCGGAAAAAGACAGAGAGTGCAAAATTAAAAGAAAAAGCCATAGATGTCCTTAGAGGTCCTTTGTACATCTGTGTTGTGTTTCATGATTCTGTGGAAATCCCCTTGCAAGTTGGGTTAGCACTTTGCAGTTGGAAGCTTGGCAGTAACCAAGTCAAGTTCAGGATTGGGGTTTAGATTCTGGACTTGTCCCAGTTAGGAAGGGTGGTTCCTAAAAAAAATTGGTGTATGTAATTATGAAGATTATAGTGAAATTCTATCATTGTTGTGATGGAGACTGGATGTAGGCTGCATTGCACTTAGCAGCTGAACCAAGATATATCTTGGTGTAATCCTCCCTCTCTTCTACTCAATTTCTGTGTCTGCTGCTCAAAGAGATAAACTGAAAAATATCTCGTGCTAATCGACGAGACAAAAAGAAAAGTCTCGTGGCTGGGTACAAGACAAAAGAAAAAATCTCGTGGCAGGTTACGAGACAAAAAGTCAGAAAGTCTCCAGAAGTTGTTTCAAAGACCAGCAAGTGTTATTAAGTGAAAAAGAGGCTAAGATTCAACCCCCTTCTCTTAGCCACTGAAAACCATCAATTGGTATCAGAGCTTGGTCTCAAAGAGATCAAGCTTTGCAGCTTGGAGAAAAGAACCAGATGGCAGAAACAGTGGCTCAAATCAAGTGTCCTACAACCTGACCGAAGGACAGTCAAGCAACAGACCTCCTCTTTTCAATGGAAAAAACTACACCTATTGGAAGGAGAGAATGAAGATATTTGTGCAAGTAGTGGATTATAGACTTTGGAAGATTATCCTGGAGGGTCCTCAATATCCAACCATCACAAGTGCCGAAGGAGTTGTCTCTCTTAAACCAGAAGCAAGCTGGACCGAAGAAGACAGAAAGAAGGTTGAGCTCAACACCAAGGCCATCAACTTACTCAACTGTGCTATCAGCTTTGAGGAATACCGATGGGTATCACGATGCACAACGGCAAAGGAAATCTGGGACAAACTTCTAGTTACTCATGAAGGAACCACCATTGTAAAGAAGACCAGGATAGATATGCTAAATAGAGAGTATGAAATGTTTGCAATGAAGGAAGGAGAATCTATTGATGAATTGTTTGAGCGCTTCAACACTATCATTGTCGGCTTGGATGCTATGGGAATCAAGTATCCTGAATCTGTGCTTGTGAGAAGAGTGTTGAGATGTCTCACAAAAGAGTGGGAAACAAAAGCATTAATAATTTCTGAGAGTAGTGGTCTTGACTCCATGACATATGATGACTTGAGAGAAAATTTACTTGCTTTTGAAAATACCTATTTAAAAAAGGATTAAAAAAAGAAAGGAATAGCCTTTTCATCTGTTACTAACCCTTTAGATGATAAATCCAGTAATAACTCATCTGAAAATGAATTTGTGTTGTTTGCCAAAAAATTCAGAAAAATGGTGAAGCTCAAGGAGAGAGGCAAGGGAGGCAGTTCAACAAAACAAAAGACAGATCTCAGCAAGGTGACATGTTACAACTGTAAGGAAACAGGCATTTCAAATCTGACTGCCCTAAGTTGAAGAAGGAAGAAAAGCCGAAGAAAGAAAAGAAAAAGGGACTGATGGCGTCATGGGAGGACCTGGAAAATGACTCAGAAGACGATGAAGAATCTGAAACAAAGTCTCAACCATGTCTCATGGCAGATCACATTGAACAGGTAGTCTTTCATAACCCAAACACTGAAGATCTTCATCTTATGATAGACCACCTTTCTGAAAAAATAAGATATTTTTTGCTTGATAACCAAGATCTTGAACAACAAATCACCATCCTTAAAGCTGAAAATGGTTTTCTCAAAGAAAAACTAAGGGAGGCCGAAACTGCTTGTGAACTTGTTGAAGAAAATAAGCAGTTAAAAGCCCAACTTAGGAGCTGTAAAAATGATCATTCTGTTGTTGCATATGTAAATTATTTTAAGGAAAATGAAGAGTTTCTTAAAGAGGTCAAAAGGCTAAAAGAAGACTTAGCCAAGTTCACTCAAAGTTCTGAAAATCTGAATCAAATCTTGGCTAGTCAAAAACCTCTTTATGATAAAGCTGGCTTGGGCTTCTATAAATCTGTTGAGAAACCTTATTTTGAAAAAATTGCATCATCTTCTAATGATACAAGGTTTCAAAACCCAACAAGCTTTAACAAAACAGCAACTCTTAGGTTTTGTAGACTATACAACCGAAATGGACACTTCCCCATTCAATACTTCTTTGGTGAAAGGATGATTGGTGATAAAGTTTACAAAGTTATTTTTGATTATAATGGATTAGGACATAAGAGATGTTTTAACGTGAAAGGATCCAAGAAGATTTGGATACCTAAGGTCACTTGAGCTTGTTTTGTAGGTGTGCCTAGCATCCAAATGAAAGGAGAATATGTGGTACATGGACAGCGGATGTTCTAGGCATATGACCGGAAAGACAACCTTCTTCATAAAGCTTGATGAGTATGATGGAGGATTTGTCACTTTCGGTGATGATGGTAAAGGAAAGATAGTGGCCGTTAGAAAAGTTGGTAAAAGCTTTTCATCTTGTATAAATGATGTTCTCCTTGTAAATGGTTTGAAACATAATTTACTTAGTGTAAGCCAATTGTGTGATCTAGGATATGAAGTTGTTTTTAGAAAGTTTGTGTGCTTAGTTGTTTGTAAAAAAACTGGAGATATTTTGTTTGAGGCTAAAAGGTGCAATAATATGTATGGACTGACTCTTGAGGACTTGAAAGAACAAAATGTAACATGTTTTACTTCTCTTGAATCTGAAAAATGGCTATGGCATAGAAAGTTGGGTCATGCTAGCATATACCAAATTTCTAATCTAGTTAAGAAAAATCTGGTTAGAGGAATTCCAAATATCAAATTTGATAAGGATCTTACTTGTGATGCTTGTCAATTAGGCAAACAAGTAAAATCCTCTTTTAAACCAAAAGATAGAATTTCAACTAAAAGGCCATTAGAGATGTTACACATTGATCTTTTTGGTCCAACAAGAACTCAAAGTCTAGGAGGTAAACACTATGGTTTAGTGGTGGTAGATGATTACTCTAGATTTGGTTGGGTACTTTTTCTTGCTCATAAAAATGATGCATTCCATGCTTTCTCCACCCTTTGTAAAAAAAATTCAGAATGAAAAGATTTAAAAATTGCCCATTTGAGAAGTGATCACGGAAGAGAATTTGAAAACCAAGATTTTGAAAAATTCTGTGATGATTTTGGAATTGCTCATAACTTTTCATGCCCTAGAATCCCTCAATAAAATGGGGTGGTTGAGAGAAGGAATAGAAGCCTTCAAGAGATGATTAGGGCCATGCTTTGTGAGAAGGAGATTCCAAAATTTCTATGGGCTGAAGCTGTAAATACAACTTGTTACATTTTGAATAGGACCATTATTAGAAAAGGGGTTGAAGAAAATTCCTTATGATCTATGGAAAGGAACCCCTCCAAATCTTAAGTATTTCCATGTTTTTGGATGCAAATGCTTTGTACTTAATAATAAAGAAAACCTTGGTAAATTTGATCCAAAATCCTATGAAGAGATGTTTGTTGGATACTCCACCACTAGCAAGGCCTATAGAATTTATCTCAAGGAACATAGGACAATAGAGGAATCCATACATGTTACTTTTTGTGATTCTAATTTAATTCCCAATACTGTGATAGATAATGATTCAGATTGTGAAGAAGTTGTCAACAAGGGAACAAGTGAAGAAAATCCCAAAACTGCTCAAAATGAAGAATCTGCCAGTCCAGTTTTGTCTCATTAGAATGGAGGATACATTTTCATTTTGTCTCCTGAGCCAGCAGGAGAAACTGGAACAGAACAACCCATAGAAACTCATCAAAGCTCAACACCACTCCGAAAGCCTAGAGAATGGAAGTCCATGAGGGGTTATCCTCATGAATTTATAATTGGTGATCCCTCACAAGGTGTAACAATGAGATCCTCAACCAAAAGGCAATCTGAACCAAGCAACTTTGCCCTCTTGTCACAAATGGAGCCCAACAATGTAAAACAAGCTCTTGAAGATCCATCTTGGGTCAATGCCATGCAAAAAGAGCTTGCTCAATTCGATAAGAATGAGGTTTGGACACTAGTACCTCATCCGAATGGTAAGAAAGTTACGAGTACTAAGTGGGTGTTCGAAAATAAACTAGGTGAGGATGGAAAAGTTGTTCGTAACAAGGCTAGACTAGTGGCCTAAGGTTACGATCAAGAAGAGGATATAGATTTTGATGAGTCTTTTGGTCCGGTAGCAAGAATGGAAGCAATTAGGTTGCTTCTTGCCTATGCTGCCCATAAGGGTTTTAAAATATTTCAAATGGATGTAAAATGTGCTTTTCTTAATGGTTTTATTGATAGAAAAGTGTTTGTGGCACAACCCCCCGGTTTTGAAGATAAAGAATTTCCAAACCATGTTTTCAAGCTCTCTAAGGCTCTTTATGGTCTTAGACAAGCTCCAAGAGCTTGGTATGAAAGGCTTAGTGCCTTCTTGTTAGAAAATCAATTTCAAAGGGGTACCACCGACACTACTTTATTTATTAAAGCATCTAATGATGATATCCTCCTAGTTCAAGTTTATATGGATGACATTGTGTTTGGATCGGCCAATGAGTCCTTGTGTGAAGAGTTTGGAAAACTCATGACTAGTGAGTTTGAGATGAGTTTAATGAGAGAGCTAACTTTCTTTCTTAGCCTCCAAATTAAACAAACTCCTAGTGATACCTTTATTCACCAAGGAAAGTATGCTAAGGAACTTATAAAAAAATTTGGCCTAGAAAGTTCCAAACCAATGGGAACACCAATGCATCCAAACACCAAACTTGAAAAAGATGATGATGGCAAAGATGTGGATGAAAAAAGGTATAGAGGAATGATAGATTCACTCATGTACCTTACCTCCTCTAGACCGGACATTGTTCAAAGTGTGGGTGTATGCTCAAGGTTTCAATCTCACCCAAAAGAATCCCATCTTTCAGCCGTTAAGCGCATCATTAGATACATTAAGGGGACTAGTGATTATGGCTTGTGGTATCCAAAATCTGATGATTTTTGTGCAGTAGGATTTTGTGATGTAGATTATGCGGGAGATAGGGTGGATAGAAGGAGCACCTCCGGCATGTGTTGCTTCCTTGGAAGCTCACTCAACATGTGGTCCAACAAAAAAAAGCCACAGTGGCTCTATCCATAGCTGAAGCTGAATATATTTCTGCATCTGCATGTTGTTCTCAACTAATTTGGTTAAAAATGCAGTTGGAAGATTACAAATTAAAGATCAATAGTATACCCTTATTTTGTGATAATATGAGTGCTATAAACATTTCAAAAAATCCTGTTCTGCACTCAAGAACCAAGCACATTGAAATTAAATATCACTTTATTAGGGAACATGTGCAAAAGGGTACTATTGATATTCAATTTGTAAAATCTGAAGACTAACTTGCTGACATTTTTACAAAACCCCTCTGTGAAGACAGATTATGCACTTTGAGAAAAAGTTTGGGAATGATAGATTTAAGCTCTATTGATAACTTGTGAAATTTTTTACTCTATTTAGTTTTGTCTCGTAGGAAAGCACGAGATAAAAAGCAGGATGTGTTGAAAGGGCTATGATCAAGGGGGAGACTGCGCATATTTTAATTCTTTTGGGCCCACCAAACCTCCATGACCCCACTCTGACTGTTTTGTTAGTTTCACTTTGTGTAAATCAAAATTCCTTTTTTGTTGTCTCATCAAATCTTGTTGAAAGAGGATATTGTCAAATAAAATCTTTTCCCTCCTCTAATCCCTTGATTCTAAGAAACCACTTTTCAGTTTTATTTCAAATAAAAGGTAACTCCCTTGGATAATAACCGCTCATTAATGGTCATTAAACTCCCTCCAATTCTCTCTCCACTCTACATTTAATGCGTCCCTAACCTCCCTCCTCTCTCACTCAATTCGGTTTCCTTCAACTCTCCCACTTCCACCACTCCATTTTCTTTATCATAAAAAAGAAAACCGCCCCTAGAAAAAGTGAAAGAATCCTCTTCTCTCAAAAACCCTCCACACCTCAATCTCACACCCACATACATATCCATTCTACCTCTTCATCTTCTCCCTCACCACCATCCAAACATACAGACACCATGAGGAGGAAAGTAATAGCCACGAAGACATCTTCAAGAAAAAAGAAGGAGAAGGTTCCCGTGGTGGAAGAAGAAGAATCACACACTTCGCCCATCCCATCACCGCCGCAATCACCACCAAAGAAGACTACACCCGGACGAAGTACCCAGAAGACAAAAGGATTCGTGTTGCATAACACCAGGGAGCCAGCAAACTTGGAGTCATTAGATTTCAAAAACAAGTTCAACAAATCACATTCTCATTTTGATCCGGCCAGGTTCAACTCTTATGCCTCTTATGAGTTCCATAAGGAGGTTTTGGAAAAACGCCACCTTTGTGCCACCTATCTCGTCAATCTTGACTTACTCACAAATAAAGGGATCAATATTTCTCCTCTGTTTGAACTTCTTCAATGGACACCACTGCTCCATATTCAGAAACCGGTCTACCCCGGTTTGGTACGTGAGTTCTATGCCAACATGCAACTGATCGATGGTACAATACACTCCTATGTCAAGAAAGTTTACATGACCTTGAATTATGAGACTATTGGAACTGCCCTAGGCTATACGGATGCAGGGCCAAGAGCTTATATGACCGAGAAGTGGGACTCCCAGGTTGGAGTCACCTACAAGATTGTCCTACAACACATCTGTGAAAACTTATCTGGATTGGACGGCACAATTCTGACCCACAAAACCCTCGGTCCTACAAACTCTCTGCTTCACAGGATCATCACTCACATCCTGACCCCTCAAAATGGTTCCCATAACAGAGTAACCTTTTCTGACTCTCTCATACTTTTTGCTCTTGTTACATCTACTCCTATATCATTTGGTTACCTTATGATCAGACACATGTGGGAATCAGTTAAGAGCACCAAAAAGGTGAATCTGCCTTACGACATGTTTTTAACAAGTATTTTTGAATATTTTAAAATTGATCTCCTAAATGAAGCTGTAGAAAATAAGGTATCTATGATCAAAGGAGGAGGAGCCATGAAGGGAACTAAAGGGAAAAAATCTGTAGCCTCGGATAGTGATTTTGAGAGTCGGCCTAAGTCCTCCAAGGCAACATAATCAATCAAAGAAATTCTCACTGAATTCTCAAATATGTCGGAGCTAATGGTACAATCCTATAAGGCGGCCCGCAAGCAAGCCTATGAAAATGAGAGAGCTTGGATGAGGTACAAAGATAGGGTGAGTCTGATGTTGCAAAGTTTTGAGGAAGAGTTGGGTGCTGCTAGTGAAGAAGAGGCTGATGAATCTGAGTTCTACTTATCTGATGATTAATCCCTGTTTCTTTTCTTTTCGTTGATATTTGGCTTGTTTCGGCTCAATCTGAAACTGTAGTAGTTTATTTTGGTTCTGTAGACATATGACACTATGAAACACTCTTGACACTTTGGGTATATTTTGGATATTTTGTTTTCTATGTCATCTTTTGCAGGTGCCCCTTGATGCCAAAAGAGGGAGAAACACTGGAAAATTGAAATTAACAAAACAGGGGATGAAATCCTTTTGAGGATTTATGATCTTCCTTGTTTCTTGTTTCAATATCTTGTTGTGATGGTATGTTTGATGTTGATAATGCATCTGTTCTATCTTGATTGCTGCTGCCTGATGTTTGTAATTTATTTGACTTATCTTGGTAAAATGTTTGTTTGCTGTGTTTGTGATGCATTTGACTTACTTTGATAAAATGTTTGCTGTTTTGGATTTATTTTTGGCAGTTTCTTTAAGCTGTGATATAAAAATAAAGTTTGATAGTTGCTATGGTTTGAGATGATCATGCTTGATCAGAAATATTTTTCTTGCTATGATTAATTTGCTTTGATTGGTTAATTGGAAAATATTTTCAAAATAGCTTGAACAGCAATCTCTTGAAACATTAATTTTTTTTTGGTTGATATGAACTCAATTGCTTTGTATGAGTTTGAGTAGAAAATCAATTTATGATAACAAATGAGTTTTGTTTATCAATCCAATTCTGCTCATAAATCAAGCATTCAACAATTTCAAAATTAATATGTTGAATAACATAGATGCCTCAAGCTTGATTTTAAAGTTACAGGTATAAAGCTTCCCTTGGTAAAATAGTATATATTAAGGGGGAGCCATGTAACATTTGGAAAGGGAAGAAATACTAATCTGCAAAGGGAGTATTCTATACTCTAATCTTTAATTTCTTTCCATTTTAATTTTAATAATGTTTGTCATCAAGGGGGAGATTGATGAGTTTGGAAAACTCTAAATTTAATTTGATGATGAACAAATATTATTAACTTAATTAAAATATAAAATTGTTAATTTGATTTTAATTCATATGTATTGATTGATAATTTTGTTGGTGCAGATTTTGCATATGGACCGAACAGAGAAGAAAAATATTGCAAGCCCAATTATATTGAAAACACATTCAGCATTAATACAAAATTATTTTGATCCTTATGGCTGAATTTTTGTTTTGTTATTTGGGTCAGAATTTGTGATACAAGCCCAATAACAAACTTTGCTAAATAGACCAAAGCTTGGTCCGAATCCATTAAGCAAAGAAAGCAAGGTTTCAATACTTCCAACGGATCCCATTTCTTATTTTGGAATGGATTTCAAAATTTAATTTGCTAGCATTGGAAACATAAATGAGAGAGAGAAAATGATTT
The DNA here is from genome assembly GCF_000816755.2 of Arachis ipaensis. Classification (NCBI taxonomy): domain Eukaryota; kingdom Viridiplantae; phylum Streptophyta; class Magnoliopsida; order Fabales; family Fabaceae; genus Arachis; species Arachis ipaensis. Next base: position 25,190,848 of record NC_029790.2, on the reverse strand, counting down.
GATGGCTACTACACAAAATGATTTGATGGCTTTAATGTAGCTTACGCCGCTGTTAGTTAGGCATTAGGGGGGTGACCATTAGATTTCTGGTTTTTAGCCTCTACTTAACTATGAATAGGCCTACTGTGGCACGTAGAAATAGTTCCGACTTTGCCAGTTTCCCGACCTCTAGGTCTGACAAGTGGTGCCCCCATGACGTGGCGGAAAATTGCCAATTAAGAAATTATAATAAGAACAGCGTTGCAAGTACAGTTCTTAACTGACTAAAAATCCGCTTATCAATTTAAAAAGGATTGTCACAAATTTAGAATAAAAATACTGAGAGTAGAATTCCCAGGTCGTCTCCCAACGACTTGACAAAAGAGTGCTATTTTATCGATCAGGAGTTTTCTGAGAAATTTTAACAGTTGGAGAACAGAAAAATAAATGATTGTAAATTAAAGCAATGAGGATTAATGAGAGAATTTATATAATCAAAATAAAAACCTTGACCGGGAGAAGATTAATTGGAGTTTCTATCATTGTTGGATTTTTCCAAGTGTAATAGTAAGAGGTTGCTGTTCTACTTAGTTATCCCTTACTTGATAAAGGAAAGTCAAGTAACTAACCAACCAACTCTGAGTCCCAAGTCCTAATCCTCTCCTAAGGAAGGATTAGAGTTAGAGACTAGAGAGCCAGCCAACAACTTCCAATCAAAATTAACACTTGAATATTCCAACTCAAGGGTCTCCTCTTAATCAACTCCCAAGTCAAGTTGGAAGTCTACTCCATTGACATGAATACAACATTCACAGGCGTATAAAGGGAATAAAGAGAAGTCATGATAAATTAAATAATAACTGAAAATTAATTAAAGGTAAAAATAGTTCTTTACATTAATAAATTTCAAAAGCATAAACATACGTATCTGAACAGGGTTAATAGGTAATTAAAAGAGTAAAGGAATAAGGAAACAAACTAGAATAATGAAAACTTCAACAGAGGTAGTAACTCTTCTCAATATCCAAATCAAAAGCATAAAACTCTAAAAACTATGAATGTGAAGGAAACCTAGAGGAGGTCGTATTTTCTCTCTAAGATTCCAATCTAAAACTAAAAAACTATCCGAATGAGAATGTGTGTTGAGTCTCTGCTTGTCCTCTGGCTCTAGTATGTGTTTCTGGGCCGAAAACTGGGTCTAAACTCACCCCAAAATCGCCCCTAATGTCTTTTGAGATTTCTGCACGTGGCGCATGTCACGCGTACGCGTCAGTCACGCATACGCGTCGCTGGTCATCTTCGTGTGTCACGCGTACGCGTCAAGTAATCGCATGTGTCACTGTGCAAAACTCCAAATCATGCGCACGCGTCAGGTACGCGCACGCGTCGCTCCTCGCTGGTTATCTCCTTCAATTCTTGTGCTCCTTCCATTTATGTAAGCTTCCTCTCCATCCTCTAAGCCATTCCTACCCTATATAGCCTGAACACACTTAACCCACAGATCACGGCATCGAATGGTATAAAAGGGAATTAAAAATACACAATTTAAAGGTTTAGGAAGCAAGTTTTCTACCATAGAGCAAAATTGGGAAGGAATTGTAAAATTATGCAAATTATATGAATAAGTGTGCAGAGACTTGATGGAGACCACTCAAATTAGCACAAGATAAACCATAAAATAGTGGTTTATCAATCTCCCCACACTTAAACATTAGCATGTCCTCATGCTAAGCTCAAGGAGACAAAAGGAATGAATGGGGAAAAGTAAGACTCGTGAAATGTAACCTATATATGAATGCAACTATATGCTAAGATGTTTCTGCCTACTTGGTTAAAAGTGAACAAGTTCTCCAAGACAAACATAAATCTGATTTCACTAATTCAAATCATACAGTATAAACAAGTAAACTTGTAAGAAGATAGCTCATGAAAGCAGGGAACATAGAATTAAGCATTGAACCCTCACTGTTAGTGTATATGCACTCTAATCTCTCGAGTGTCTAGGGTTGATCACTCTACTCTTCTATAATCATGCTTTCTAAAACTTGTTCTTCATCTAACCAATCAACAAATATTTTGTATACCAATGCAAACATCATGAGGTCTTTTTAAGGTTGTAATGGGGCTAAGGTAAGGGTGAGGATATATGTATGGCCAAGTGAGCTATAATATGAATCTTTGACTAAATTAAGTTCTCACCTAACACACACACTCTTTGTGATTCTAAAATCATGCCTAGCTACCCAAAATTTTCACTTTTGCATCACATACTCATGTTATCAAATTATTCTTTAATTTCACCACGTATGCCAATGCTGCAAATTATTCTTTAATTGATCTCTTATTAAATTTAACATTGGAGTAATTTTGTCCCCTATTTCTTTATGCTGCAAAATAATAAGTTTATTGTTTTTTAGGTAAAAATAATGAACATGAAAGTAAACATAACATTTCAACGCAAATGGATTTTCTGGTTTCACATGAGTAGGTACCCAAATTCCCAACATTTAAATAAAGTAAAAACACAACACATTCCCATTAACCCAGGTTTCCCACAATTCCCCACACTTAGTTAACACACTATCTTAAGCTAACAAAAGATTCAAATCAGGTAATTACTTATTTTTCCGCTTAAGGCTAGTGATGTGGTAATATAAAGAACAAATAGGGATTAAAAGGCTCAAAGTGGCAAACAAAGGTAATTGAAATGGTATGATATTTGGGATAAGTGAGCTAATAACAAATGATGGCCTCAATCATATGTATGCATGTAAATATACTAAACAATGGGCATATAGAATGGAACAAACTATAGGTTGCAATCATAGGGAGGAAAACACACAAGAATAAAATATTATGGTTAAATAATGTAACCATATAATTAAGCTCAAATATCACAGGTTGTGTGTTCTTAGCTATAAACTATGTTCCAATTTACAATCTTCAAACAAGTTCAACACGATTTTCAATTTAAATTAGAGAAATACTGTAAAATAGGGTCTTAAAAAGAAACTCATTACTTTAACCAAGCAAAACATACATGCAAACAATTATTATCATACAATCTATGCTATCTAATAAAAGAAAAAAAAACTATAATGTTAGTGTTAAGAGAGAGAAGTTACCTCCGGAAGTCAAGGACTGACCTCCCCACACTTAAGGCTTGGCACGGTCCTCCGTGCCATTAGTAAGGAGCAAGGTAGGGCTGGAAGCATCGCCTCTGCTGTCTGGTTTGCCATGACTCCCTATGCTACTGGATGAAGGGGAGTCCGGGGTGTCCTTCTGTTCTGGAGGTGGGTGAGTACCAACTATGAGTTCCTTCAGGTAGTTGTAACGACGCTTGTTACGGCGCTCCATTTGCTCCATCCGCCGGTCTTGCCGGTCGAACCTCTCAAGGATCTGAAAGAACATTTGGTGGGTGGATAATTCCTGTGATGTGGATGATGGTGGAGTAGAAGAATGAGGAGTATCCAAAGATGGGCCGACATGCCTGCTCGCAGAGGGAACTGGTGGCTTGATGTACTTCCCATTCGGGACATACTGGTCGGCCCTGGAGATCATGACCTTCGTGTCTCCTGCCCGATAGGACACACCTGCTGCAGAGACTAAATCTGAAATGAAGGCGGAGAAAGGTAGGTTACCCGAAATCTGTACATGGCCCATTGCTTGCCGGATGTGACGGGGCAGGTTGAGTGGTTGCTCTGTCAGGATGCACCAGATGAGAACAGCCATGTCTGCTGTGAAGGTCGACTCGTGAGTGCTCAAAAAGATATAGTGGGACAGAATCTGTGCCCACACATGAGCCTCCAAGGTAAGTGACTGGGCTGAGATACTCTTGGATTTTGACCGATGCTGTCCATAGATCCAGGTGCTGCCAGGTTGGGCTATAACTCCAAGGATGCTATCCCAGTCAAACTGATACATCTGACGCTTAAGAACGGCTTCTTGGTATGCATCCAGCCCTTCCAGGCTACGCGGAAGGTCCAGTGCTCTCCGTATGGAACTCTCGGAGACAGGGACTTGCTGCTGATGAACATAGACAGTCTGCAGAGTAGGCGAGTAGAAGTTGGAGTATAATTCAACTACCCATGATAAGTTGGCCACTCGCGGCTGCCTTCTCAAAATCCCCACTGTCTCATCTCGATTCGGGACTCCACAAAATCAACAAAGTGTGTTGGAACAATAAGTAGATGCTCATTGTTGTAGTTTTGCTCAGCTAGGATGGGGAACATCTGTTCGCAATAACGGTTAGTGAACCGTGTGGAATCCCGTGCGGGAAAAGATTTTTTTGCTTCATCAACTTTAATGATTCTCTTCACCCACTTTGTTGGTGGCTTGACGCTGGTGGATGGTGGCGCCTTATCCGAAGCTCTCTTGGTTCCTCTCTTTGCCGGTGTCTTGTCAATGGCCTTCTCTTTTCCTTTCTTGGTACCCATGCCTAAGGAAGAAGAAAAGAGGGAGAACGTTAAATATAGATAGCTAAAGAACCGGAAGGAGGAAAATTCTAAGTGAGAATGAATGCCAGAGGAAAAATAATAGCTTAAATACATGGTAGCTACAATATGTAGGTAAGACATTAAATAAGAGTAATAAGGCAATACATATTAATTAGATGCAAGAGGGTAAAAGCATGCAAGTAATAGGCATGAGAAGCATAACTCAAGCATCAATTATTAAATGTGCCAAAGTAAAGAGCGTTTGTAATGATGACAATTGTGAATGATAATCCCAATTACATGTGGATTATAAATGTTGTGAAAAAAAGGTATTCAAGTAAAAGGGTAAAAGAAAATATCATGCAAAAAGCCATAAGAGCTTTTTCACAAACACTTGGTGTGCAAGTTGAAATAGGGATGAAAATAATATAATCCAAATGCATATGAGAGCCAAAATTAAATGTCAATTGTCAAATCACTCCTCATAATATCCACAAGCTTAATGATAATAAAGTACTACTCAAATAAAACTCCAATACCAACATAAAAAGGCATGAAAAAAAGAAAGAAAAAGAAACCATAAATAGTGAAGCTAAAAGAAAAATTGAGAAGAAAGAAGAATAATTAAAAGCAATAATTGAAAAGAAGAACGAAAAAGTAGAGGGAGAAAAGAAAAGAACCTGATGTAGATGATAAAAGGGAAGGAAGAAAGTAGTAGATAATAAGAATGAATGAGGAAGAATAGAGGGAAGAAGAAAGAAGAAAGAATGATGAGGGAAAGATAATTAGGATTGGGTGAGGGAAGATTGGAATCAGGCCGTGAATTGGTTTAATTGTGCATCGCATGCGACGCGTACGCGTACGGCACGCGTACGCGTGGGTCGCGCTAATTCCTAGCCACGCGTAAGCGTCAGGGACGTGTACGCGTGCTATGATGTTGTGCGAAAGGCGCAGGCAGCCCCGTGCATGCACAACTCTCAGGTTGAAACGCATGAGGGCCAAAATCACATACGACGCGTGCGCGTCAGCCACGCGCACGCGTGGGTTGCTATTGAGGTGAAAATGACGCGCACGCGTCAAGGACGCGTACGCGTGATGGGGTTTGTGCTTCCAGCACAGTTCCAGCCCCGCTTTAACATAACTCTATGGCCATACCCCTATTTACGCCGATTTCCATGGTCACGCGTACGCGTCAGGGACGCTTACCCGTGGTGGGCTGAAAGCGCAAGCGACGCGTACGCATGAGGGACGCGTACGCGTGGACTTGCTTGTGTGCAAAGCACACTTCCAGCACCACTCCTGCCCAACTCTCTGGCCAATTCCTTTGTATTGCGAAGTCGCGCATGACGCGTACGCGTCAGCGACGCTTGCGCGTCGCACACCCCTTTTTTTTATGCAGAATGAAGAATGCAGAATAATATGCAGAAATGATGCATGAATACTTGTGGAAAACAAAAGAAAATAAAACCAGGAATGAAAAGGAACGATCATACCATGGTGGATTGTCTCCCACCTAGCACTTTTCTTTTACGTCCGTAAGTTGGACGGTCGACACACTCAGTTTTCTTCCGTTGGTGGATCCTCTAAGAGGAATATCTCCAATTCCTTGTTGTTCTTCATCTTCTCACCATGATACAGCTTCAAGCGATGTCCATTGACCTTGATGAATTTAGAACTTGAGGGATGACTCAGGTGGAAGACTCTGTATGGCTCTGCCTTCTCTACTCTATAGGGTCCTTCCCACCTTGATCTCAGCTTGCCTGGCAATGAGTCTCAATCATGAGTTGTAAAGGAGAACTAGCTTCCCAAGTCTGAACTCTCTTCTCTTGATATGCTTATCATGCACCGCCTTTACCTTCTCTTTGTATAGCCTGGAGTTGTCATATGCTTCGAGTCGAAGGGTCTCCAGTTCTACTAGTTGCAGCTTCCTTTCAGCACCAGCCTTCTCAAATCCCATGTTGCATTCCCTTACAGGCCAGAAAGCCTTGTGCTCCACCTCCACTGGGAGGTGACAAGCCTTTCTGTATACTAAGCGGAAGGGACTCATTCCTATTGGTGTCTTGTACGCTGTCTGAGAAGCCCAGAGTGCATCTACAAGTCTGGTGCTCCAGTCCTTCCTGTGAAGCTTGACTATCTTTTCCATAATGCACTTTATCTCTCTGTTAGACACCTCTACTTGCCCATTGGTCTGAGGATGGTAAGCTATTGCTACCTTGTGCACAATGCCATATTTCTTCAGTAGACCTGTTAACCTCTTGTTGCAAAAATGAGTGCCTTGATCACTCACGATTGCTCGTGGTGATCCAAAGCGACAGATAATATGATTTCTAACAAAGGAGACAACGGTGTTAGCATCATCAGTACGGGCAAAAATCACTTCCACCCATTTAGAAACATAATCTACAGCTGACAATATATATAAGAAACCACTAGAGTTTGGAAATGGACCCATGAAGTCAATGCCCCAAACATAAAAAATTTCACAGAATAGCATAAGCTGTTGGGGCATCTCATCCCTCTTGGATATATTCCCAAACCTTTGGCATGGGGGACAAGATTTACAGAAGGCAGTAGCATCCTTAAAAAGAGTGGGTCACTAGAATCCACAGCCTAAAATTTTCCTAGTTGTTCTTTGATGGCCAAAATGTCCACCACTCTCAGAGGAGTGGCAGGCCTCTAAAATTGACTGGAATTCTAATTGAGGCAACACCTTCTAATTATCTGGTCAGCACCATACCTCCTTAAATATGGGTCATCCCATATATAATATTTGGACTTGTTTTGCAGCTTGTCCTTTTGATGCTTAGTAAAATTAGGAGGGAATGTATGACTAACTAGATAATTAGCTATAGGTGCATACCAAGGAACTACTGCGGATATTGCATGCAAGCTATCAAATGGAAAAGAATTATTGATAAGAGTGGAGTCACTCTTAATGTTCTCTAGGCGACTCAAGTGGTTCGCCACTAAATTTTGGGAACCACTCCTATCTTTGATTTATAAATCAAATTCTTGCAGCAGCAATATCCAACCGTATTAACCTTGTTTTGGACTCTTTCTTAGCTAATAAATATTTTAGAGCTACATGGTCTGAATATACTACCACCTTAGTACCAAGTAAATAGGCTCGTAATTTATCCAGAGCAAAAACAATAGCTAGAAGCTCTTTTTCAGGGGTAGTATAGTTAGATTGAGCAGCATCTAAGGTCTTAGAGGCATATGCAATTATAAAAGGGTCCTTACCTTCACGCTGAGCTAGCGCCGCTCCTACCACATGGTTCGAGGCATCACACATAATCTCAAAGGGCTGGCTCCAGTCGGGTGATGAGAGAACTTTTGCGTGGTCTAGAAATTGCGGATAAATCCTCGTTGCAAGTATAGTTTCTAAACCTTCAAAAGTCCTTTCATACAAACGTTTTGGTTGTCACAAGTAACAAACCCCTTAAAATTGATAACCGAGTATTTAAACCTCGGGTCGTCTTCTCAAGGAATTGCAGGGAGGTATGTTCTTATTATTGGTTATGAGTTTGTAAATTGGGGAAATTTGGAGTTTGGGCAATGGGCACAGGTATATTTTTAAAGCAATAAAAATAAATAAATAACTGTAAAGCAAACTTTTGGCAAGGTATGAGAAATTGGAAGTCCAGACTTAGTTATTCTTATCAACAACAATGAAAGTTGAATCTTAATTCCACTTAGTCAACCTTTACTAAAGTAAAGAAAAGTCAAGGGACTAATTAGTTTGATCTTCGAATCCTATTTATTTCCTAAGAAAAGGTTGGGATTATTGAAGCTCAGTTCAATTAGCAAAGATAACAGTTATCAATTATGCTGTTGAGTTGGATAACTTCTGAGTTACTGATTTCTTAACCAAGACCAAAAGGGGAAAAGTAAATCTACTGGAATAAAAATGTCTTCAGATGGGAAGCAGTAATCATGTAAATAAAAGAAAGCAATCATGAATTGAAATACCTCAAATAACATTAATTAAGAAAATTATATGTAACATGGAAGAGTTCATAAATTAAATAAAAATAAAGAACCTGGGATTGAGAGTCACTCCTAAAACTAAGAGAAGTCCTAAATCCTAAGAGAGAGAGGGGAGAACATCTCTCAAAACTAATCTAAATCATGAGAAGTGAATTATGAGAGCCTCCTCATGAATGAATGGATTCTCCCACTTTATAGCCTCTAATCTGTGTTTTCTGGGCCGCAAACTGGGTAAAAAACAGCCCAGAAATCGCTGGACAAGAATTCAAACACGCTGATTTCTGTCACTGCAACGCGGCCGCATGGATCACGCGGTCGCGTCACCTAGCGTCAGGGGAACTATAACATATTATATATCAAATCGAAGCCCCGGACGTTAGCTTTCCAACGCAACTAGAACCTCGTCGTTTGGACCTCTGTAGCTAAAGTTATAGCTGTTTGAGTGCGAAGAGGTCAGGCTGGACAGCTTAGCAATTTCTCCAACTTCTTGTATTCCTTCTACTTTTGCATGCTTCCTTTCCATCCTCTGAGCCATTCCTGCCCTGTAATCTCTGAAATCACTTAACACACATATCAAGGCATCTAATGGTAATAAGAGAGGATTAATAATAAGCAAATATAAGATCAAAGAAGCATGTTTTCAATCATAGCACAAAATCAAGAAGGAAATATAAAACCATGCAAATAGTATGAATAAGTGGGTAAAGAGTAGATAAAAACCACTCAATTGAGCACAAGATAAACCATAAAATAGTGGTTTATCAACCTCCCCACACTTAAACATTAGCATGTCCTCATGCTAAGCTCAAGAGAAACTATAAAGGTGAAGATGAGTAGTAGAATGTATGAAATGCAACCTATCTATATGAATGCAACTACATGCAAAATGTTTCTACCTACTTGGTTAAGAGTAAATAAGTCCTCCAAGACAAATATAAATCAGATTTCACTAATTCAAATTATACAATAAAAAGCAAATAAACTTGTAAGAAGATAGCTCATGAAAGCAGGGAACATAGAATTAATCACTGAACCCTTACTGGTAGTGTATATCACTCTATCTCTCAAGTGTCTAGGGTTAGTCACTCTACTCTTCTCTAGTCATGCTTTCTAAACTTTGTTCTTCATCTAACCAATCAACAAGTATTTAATGTACCAATGCAAATATCATAAGGTCTTTTTAAGGTTGTAATGGGGCCAAGGTAAGGGTGAGGGTATATATATGGCTAAGTGAGCTATAAATTGAATCCTTGACTAGTCTAAGATCTTACCTAACATATACATACTTTATACAATTTTAAAATACTTTACCTAGCTACCCAAATTTTTCCACTTTTGTATTACATGCTCATGTATCAAACTTATTTTTGAATTTTGTTCCATGTGCATTGATTCTTTTTATTTTACATTTGGGGTAATATATTTTTTTCATTTTTTTTGTATCCCCTTATTTAATTACTTAATATATTTTTCTTCAATGCACATGGTAATTTAATTATTTTGATTTCACATGAGCATGCTTCCCAAATTTTCAAATAACTTATTCAATTTAATTCCCTACTTTTTCATATCATCCCATGTTCCCATAAAATTTCCCACACTTAAATTTTACACAATATCTATCTTAAGCTAACCAAGGATTCAACTTGGGATTCTTATTTTATTTTTCTGCTTAAGGCTAGTAATGTGGTTATAAAACAGAAGGGATTTAAAAGCTCAAGGGGGCTAATAAGGGTGATGTAAAAGGTAGGCTAATTTTGGGATAAGTGAGCTAAAATCAAACAATGGCCTCAATCATATGCAAGCATGTAAATACACTAAATATTGGACATATAGGCTGAAACAAAGCAAAGATTGTAATTCTAGAGAAGAAAACACACAAGAATAAATATTATGGTTGAATAATGTAACCATGTAAATAAGCTCAAAATCTCACAGGTTGTGTGTTTTGTTTGGCTCAAAAACCATGTTCCACATACAACTTCAAACAAATTTAACACAAATTTTTTTTTATTAGTGAAATGCTATAAAATTTTTTGAAAAAGAAAATATTACTTCAACCAAGTAGTAACTAAATGCATAAAATCAAATAAACATGCAATTAAATATGCAAATGCAACAACTAACAAGAAAAAATAAAACATTGGTGTTTGAGATAGGAAGGTACTAACCCACGGAGATCGGTATCGACCTCCCCACACTTAAAGATTGCACCGTCCTCGGTGCATGCTGAGATTTGCGAGTGGACGGGGGTTGTGGTTCCTCAGCTGGGACTCTTTTTGTTCCTTTCCTTGCCGGTAGTTTGGGAGTAGCTTTCTCTTTACCCTTCTTGGTGGCCATCCTGAAAAGGAAAAAGGAAAGTGACTTTTAAAGCTAAGGGTTAGAGCAAGGAAGAGAGCGGAAAAGGTGGTCATCAATGCACAATAAAGAAGAATGACCTTAACACACGCTCATGAGTACATGTGAAAGGTCATCAATGAAAAATAGCTAGTGCATATGATAACAATTGAATGCAAGATGTTTATTGGCATGCAGGCAAAGGCATGAGTAGCATAGATCAAGCATTCAATGTCCAAGTTAGATTACCAAGTCTTTCAAACTAGCAACATGTTTGTAATGACAATTATATTGAATGAATATGATATGAAAAAGGGGTTTTGTGAAAAGCAGGCATTCAGAGTAGTAGGATAAAAGATACTGAAAAGCAGTGCACAATGCCATACGGGCGTTTTCACAAACACATAGCATGCATGGTAAATAATCTAATGAAAATAATAAATTGAACATGCAAGCAACCCTTTAAAAAAAATATATATATATATATATATATATATATATATATATAATTGTCAAATAATTCTTCTAATAATCCACAAGTAAAATATAGAAATAATGACCCAAATAAATTTCTAACACCAATGAAAATAATGCAATGAATGAAAGTACGCAAATAAATTAAAATAAAATAAAAAGAAAAATAAGAAGAATGAGAAGGGAAAGAAGATAAGAAGGGAAGAAGAAAGAATTAAGAAAAGATAAGAAAAATAAGGATTAGAGAAGAAACGAGAAGAAAATCGGCACTAATCTGGATAGGTTGTGTGATGCTGGCGACGCGGTCGCATGGGTGACGCGGTCACGTGGTGCGCGATAAGGTTGGGTGACGCGGACGCGTGGGGCACGCGATCACGTGACTCGATTTGTGCTAGTGGCGCGAGTGCAGCCTCGCGGTCGCACAACTCTCTATTCAAAACTCAGTATTGCCAAAATCCAGGGTGACGCGATCGCGTGGGATTGCGATCGCGTGAGTGGCCATTATGAGGATATGACGCGGGCGCGTGGGGCACGCGTTTGCGTGGTAAGGCTTGGGCTTCCAGCACGAGTCCAGCCCAACTCCAGGTCAACTTTCGGCCATGCACCCGGTTGACGTCGATTTTCAGGTCACGCGGCCGCGTGGGTGACGCGGTCGCGTGGGAGGCATGTTTCTCATATGACGCGGACGCGTCAGCGACGCGGTCGCGTGGATCAATTTGTGCCATTAGCGCGCCTCCAGCCACGCTTTCGCGTGACTCTCTGTTCAACCTTATTTTCTTCCAAACGCACATCCGACGCGAACGCGTTGGCGACGCTGTTGCGTCGCGTGAGAAAATCCTTTTTTTTTATCTGAAAAAATGCAGAATGAAGTGTTAATATGATTGTGATGCAAAACTCCAGGTTCAATAAAATAGAACTCGAAAACAAATAAAACTAAATAAAAATGAAAAAGGAACGATCATACCATGGTGGGTTGTCTCCCACCTAGCACTTTTAGTTAGAGTCCTTAAGTTGGACATTTGGTGAGCTCCCTGTTATGGTGGCTTATGCTTGAACTCATCCAGGAATCTCCACCAATATTTGTGATTCCAATGGCCTCCGAGGTCCCAAACTAGGCACATAAAGCCTTTGAGTAGCTTCAAACAGGTTCTTAGGCTCCCGGGATGTTGGATGTCAGAACGGATTCCAGGTTCCCAAACCTTGCTATTGCACCCGTCTTCTTGTTGATCATCATGATTCCATCTGGGTGGCAAGCAGTCTGAATTCTCACTAAAGCGGCCAACCAACTTCCTAGACCCATTCAGTTGAGCTCTACACCAACCTTTGCGTTTAATCTTAAAGCTTCCAACCATGATGAACCTTGCAGGACAATTCTTACCACTGGCCATCTTCCTCTTACTCTTAATGTTACAAAGAGCTCTAAGTTGACCATCCGTCTCCAGTAGCCCATATTCAAGTGGAATTAGAAAGCTAAGGGATATGAATTTTACCCACTTGAATGTTGTGAAGGATGATGGCAACTTAGGGGGAGGCGTTTTTAATGAAATTGCGAGCTCCACTCCCTTGTGCTCTTCTCTGATAATTACCACCTCTTTGCAAGCTTCTTCAATTTCAACCTCTTCCTCTTGGTAGCTCTCTTCCAATTCAATCTCCTCTTTATTGCCGTCCAAGGGCATGGGAGGTTGTGCTTTTTCTTCTTGAATCTCCATCACTTGATCAACCTCTTCCAAGTCTTCAACTGTGATATGCCTTGGAGGTTGTACACCCTCCTCAACGTCAATTGCAACCGTCTTGGAAGGAGGCTCTATGTTTTGACTTTCCCATGGAGGTTCAGCATCTCCTAAGTCTTCAACCAATTCTTCTTCTTCAATAATCCCGGCTTCCTCTACTTGTTCCAGTACAAAGTCATGCTCCGTACTGTTCTTTGGAGTTTCTAGTATCTCCTTCATACTACGTTCTTCATTAGATTGTCCACATGAAGCCATGGGGGTTCCTTGAGTGTCCGAACGTCGGGAAGCTAATTGACGCATTATTGCTTGCCCCAATTGATGAATGGTTGCCTGACATCGATCCACTGTTTCCTTGAGACGATCCTTTGTCTCTTGATGCACTCTCCAGTACAAAGTCATGCTCCGTACTGTTCACTGGAGTTTCTAGTATCTCCTTTATACTACGTTCTTCATTAGATTTCCACATGAAGCCATGGGGGTTCCTTGAGTGGTCCGAACGTGGGAAGCTAATTGACGCATTATTGCTTGCCCCAATTGATGAATGGTTGCCTGACATCGATCCACTGTTTCCTTGAGACGATCCTTTGTCTCTTGATGCACTCGGCTTTCATAAATAGGATCATAGTGCTCTTGGATTGATGGATATGGAGATGGTGAATGTTGAAGTGGTGGTTCTTGTGAGTAATTGGGTTGGAATTGGGGTGGTTCTATATATAGTTCATATGGCTCATAAGGTGGTTGGTATGGTGGTTGAGGGTTGGGGTTATATGGAGGTGAATGGCGGAAAGGGGCTTGTGAGTGTGGTGGTCCAAAGTTATGTTGAGGAAAGGGTTCATAGGCATATGGTGGTGGTTGTTGATAGTCCATTGGAGGTGGTTGTTGCCCTGAGGGTTGATCAAATCCTTGTGGCTCCTCCCATCTTTGATTGTTCCAACCTTGATGCATGTTCTCATTGTAATTTCTTCTTCCTGCAACATTATTGTAACCAGACTCATAGCCAAAGGGGTGAGAGTTCATAGTAGCAAATAAAAATAAAAAATGAAAATAAAAAAAATAATTTTAAATTAAAAGGTTATTTAAATTTTGAATTTCAAAATTAAATTTTGAAATTTTGAATTTTAAATTTTTGAATTTTAAATTTTTGAAATTTGATTTTTGAAATAAGATAAGATAAAATAAAAATTTTAAAATAAAAACCAATAACCTCTTAACTTAAGAAAAAGCAAAAATAAAAACAAATAAACAAGCAAAAATAAAATATTTACAATAACCAATAATAAGGCACACGTTTGTAATTCCCCGGCAACGGCGCCATTTTGATGAGAGAACTTTTGCGTGGTCTAGAAATTGCGGATAAATCCTCGTTGCAAGTATAGTTTCTAAACCTTCAAAAGTCCTTTCATACAAACATTTTGGTTGTCACAAGTAACAAACCCCTTAAAATTGATAACCGAGTATTTAAACCTCGGGTCGTCTTCTCAAGGAATTGCAGGGAGGTATGTTCTTATTATTGGTTATGAGTTTGTAAATTGGGAAAATTTGGAGTTTGGGAAATGGGCACAGGTATATTTTTAAAGCAATAAAAATAAATAAATAACTGTAAAGCAAACTTTTGGAAAGGTATGAGAAATTGGAAGTCCAGACTTAGTTATTCTTATCAACAACAATGAAAGTTGAATCTTAATTCCACTTAGTCAACCTTTACTAAAGTAAAGGAAAGTCAATGGACTAATTAGTTTGATCTTCGAATCCTATTTATTTCCTAAGAAAAGGTTGGGATTATTGAAGCTCAGTTCAATTAGCAAAGATAACAGTTATCAATTATGCTGTTGAGTTGGATAACTTCTGAGTTACTGATTTCTTAACCAAGACCAAAAGGGGAAAAGTAAATGTACTGGAATAAAAATGTCTTCAGATGGGAAGCAGTAATCATGTAAATAAAAGAAAGCAATCATGAATTGAAATACCTCAAATAACATTAATTAAAAAAATTATATGTAACATGGAAGAGTTCATAAATTAAATAAAAATAAAGAACCTGTGATTGAGAGTCACTCCTAAAACTAAGAGAAGTCCTAAATCCTAAGACAGAGAGGGGAGAACCTCTCTCAAAACTAATCTAAATCATGAGAAGTGAATTATGAGAGCCTTCTCATGAATGAATGGATTCCTCCACTTTATAGCCTCTAATCTGTGTTTTCTAGGCCACAAACTGGGTCAAAAACAGCCCAGAAATCGCTGGAGAAGAATTCAAACACGCTGATTTCCGTCACTACGAAGGGCCGCATGGATCACGCGGTCGCGTCGCCTAGCATCAGGGGAACTATAGCATAATATATATCAAATCAAAGCCCCGAACGTTAGCTTTCCAACGCAACTGGAACCGCATCGTTTGGACCTCTGTAGCTAAAGTTATAGCCGTTTGAGTGCGAAGAGGTCAGGCTGGACAGCTTAGCAATTTCTCCAACTTCTTGTATTCCTTCCACTTTTGCATGCTTCCTTTCCATCCTCTGAGCCATTCCTGCCCTGTAATCTCTGAAATCACTTAACACACATATCAAGGCATCTAATGGTAATAAGAGAGGATTAATAATAAGCAAATATAAGATCAAAGAAGCATGTTTTCAATCATAGCACAAAATCAAGAAGGAAATATAAAACCATGCAAATAGTATGAATAAGTGGGTAAAGAGTAGATAAAAACCACTCAATTGAGCACAAGATAAACCATAAAATAGTGGTTTATCATCGGGTTCTCTTGTATGCATACGTTCCAAAGGGACATGTAAAAGTAGTCTTTTTCTGATCTTCAGGAGCTATATGAATTTGAAAATAGCCAGTGTAACCATCTAAAAAGCAGTCGTGTGATTTACCTGACAAACGATCAAGCATCTGATCAATGAATGGTAGGGGGTAGTGATACTTGCGAGTAGCCTGGTTGAGGCACCTGTAATCAATGCACACCCTTCAGAAATTCTGCACTCTAGTTGTCAGAAGCTCTCCATGCTCATTCTTCACTGTTGTGACTCTAGACATCTTGGGCACCACTTGTACTTGGCTGACCCATTCACTATCTGAGATGGGGTAGATGATATCAGCTTCAAGCAGCCTGGTCACTTCTTTCTTGACAACTTCCAGGATGGTGGGGTTTAACCGCCTTTGAGGTTGACGGACAGACTTTGCTCCCTTTTCTAGAAATATTCTGTGCTCACAAACTTGAGGGCTGATGCCTATTATATCCGCCAAGCTCTACCCAATTGCTTTCTTGTGTCTTCTCAGCGCACTAAGCAACTGCTCCTCCTGTTGGAAAGTGAGTTCCTTTGCAATAATAACTGGGAGCTTCTGATTATCCTCAAGGTAAGCATACTTGAGGTGGGATGGAAGGGGCTTCAACTCCATTTTCTGTTCATGGCTAGGCACTTGGTCATCTGGAGCTAGTGATGGTGGCAAGGTATCTTCAGTAAGCTCAGAGGGGTTTCCCACACTTGGACCTTGCTCCATGTGCATCTCTTCTACTTCTTGGTGAACTGCAACTACAGTCTCATCAATGATGTCGTACTGGAAGATGGAATGATCTTCCGGAGGGTGCTTCATAGCTTCATCCAGGTTGAAGCTCACTGCTCTGCCATCTATCTCAAAAGAGTAAGTTCCTGAGAAGGCATCTAATTTGAACTTTGAAGTCTTCAGGAATGGCCTTCCCAGCAGGATGGATGATGGTCTTCCTGAGTCATTAGGGGGCATCTCCAAAATATAAAAGTCAATAGGAAATGTGAGCCCTTTAATGCTCACCAGCACGTCCTCCGCAATTCCGACCACCGAGATTATGCTTTTATCTGCCAAAACAAAACGAGCTGCCAACCATTTTAAGGGAGGGAGCCTCAAATTATCATATACAGATAATAGCATAATGCTAACACATGCGCCTAGATCACACATACAGTAAAAAAATTGTACACCCCAATGGTACACGTAACCATACATGGCCCCGGATCGCCACATTTTTCTGGTATGGCACCCATTAAAGCAGATATAGAGCTACTTAAGGGAATAGTTTCTAAATCCTGTATTCTATCCTTATGCATCCACAAATCCTTTAGAAACTTCGCATTTTTAGGTACCTGGTGAATGGCATCAAAAAGGAGAATGGTTACCTCAACCTTTTTGAAAATCTCCACCATCTTGGGGTCGAGCTCCATCTGCTTTTTGGAATTCCTAGCAAGG
The DNA here is from genome assembly GCF_000816755.2 of Arachis ipaensis. Classification (NCBI taxonomy): domain Eukaryota; kingdom Viridiplantae; phylum Streptophyta; class Magnoliopsida; order Fabales; family Fabaceae; genus Arachis; species Arachis ipaensis. The sequence goes on along the minus strand of NC_029790.2, from coordinate 25,173,681 downwards.
TGTGGAAAGGGGATAGGGATGGCGCCTCTTGTAGCTTTAGCTTCCTTTGGTGCGCTATTCTCTGGTTGAGCTGCTTCTTCATCAACCATGTCTTGTACTAATCCCCCTCTCCAACATCCTCTACCTCAACAATATCCTCAACTTGCATATCTTCCTTTGAGCTTGGCTCCTCATGACTTCTCTCTTGCAGTGTGGTTCCAGACCTCAAGGTGATGGCATTGATTCTACCTTTGGGGTTGGGTAAAGGTTGAAAAGGAATTGCACTGGAGCTTGAAGGTTGATTGTTGGGGGTAGATAATGATTCCATCTGGGAGACGAGAGCTTATAAAGTAGCATTTAAACCGTTTATGGTAGAAGTGAGTGTATTCTGAATCTCTTGTTGTCCTTGAGCAAGAGAGTGAAGTATCTCATCGTTAGAAGAGGAAGGGGGGTGAGTGATTTGAGGGGTCTGCTGTTGGTTATTCTGAGGCACTTGAGATTGCCTTTGGTGAGGTGCTCTGTAAGGCTGGTTTTGGTTTTGCTGTTAGTAGGGAGGGTTCTGCTGTCTGTTATTGTTGTTGTTCCACCTCTGATTTCCACTGTTGTCTCTGCCTCCTCTGTGGTAGTTGTCCCTCCATCTCTGGTTGGAATTATCTCTCCATCCCTGGTTGGAGTTGTCTTGCCAACCTTGATTGTAGTTCCCACCTTGGTTATAATTGCCGACTTGGTGATAGTATCCTTGATTCGGGCGGTCATAAAAATTATGTGTAGCTGCCAAGGTGTTGTCTTCTTGTTGCAGCTGCGGGCACTCATCAGTGTAATGAGTATAGCAGGCACATATTCCACACACTCTCTGAGGAACCAGCTGTTGACACTGTTGTTATGAGGGAGGCTGAGATTGTTGTTGATTCAGCTGTAGCTGCTTCAGTATGTTGGTCATTTCTCCCAGAGTCTGTGTGAGAGCAGCAGTTTCACTACTAGAGGAAACCTCCGCAATAGCCTTGGGATGGTTGTTCCTGTGCCTAACATTCTGGGTAGACTCAGCTAGATCGGTGATCAGTTGCCAAGCTTCTGTCGCCGTCTTGTACTTCTTCAGAGACCCATTACTTGCAGTATCTAATGTAGTCTTATCCTGAGGCTTCATGCCTTGTGTGAAGTAGCTTATCAACACCAACTAGTCAATCTTGTGGTGAGGACATGAGTCCAGGAGATTCCTGAAGTGTTTCCAATATTCGTAGAGAGTCTCTGACTCGCCTTGGATAATGCAGGAAATTTTTTTCCTCAGTCTATCTGTAACTTCAGCTGGAAAGTATTTCTCTAGGAATTCCCTTCTGAACAGATCCCAATTGATAACGACTACTTTAGGTTGAGTGTAGAACCACTCCCTTACCTTTCCCTCAAAAGAAAACGGGAAGACATATAGCCAAATAGTAGTTTCATCTGCATCGTGACGCCTAGTAGTTGAGCAGGCTGTCTGAAAATTCTTGAAGTGCTTGATAGGCTCTTGAGCAGGTAAGCGATGAAACTTGGGCAATAAGTTGATTAGCGCAGTCTTCAATTCAAAATCTGCAGCCAGATTTGGGTGACGTGCTTGATACGGTTGCAGTGTAAAGTCTGGAGCTCTTGCTTCTTGGAGAGTAATCCTTCTGGGCTCCGCCATGTTACCTACACGTAAATTCACAGAATCAGTAGAAAAAGCGCTTGTTTCTCCCTCAAATGGCGCTTCAGATTCACCCTCAGATAAGACTGGTGAATTGGTAAGAACCACTTCACCACCCTCAGAGGCTAACCGACGCCGAACTCGCCTAATATGTGAAATAGTTCTTTCAATTTCAGGATCAAACGTGGCTAAGCTTGGATCAGGTAGCGAACACGTCATTCAATGAAAGAAATATACAGCTCATGGTAATAAAAGAAAACAAAATATGTAAATAATTAAATTTAAAAATATTTACACCAACCAATAATTTAGCACACTATTACAACTCTCCGAAAACGGCGCCAAAAATTGACGTGACGGAAAATTGCCAATTAAGAAATTATAATAAGAATAGCGTTGCAAGTACAGTTCTTAACTGGCTAAAAATCCGCTTATCAATTTAAAAAGGATTATCACAAATTTAGAATAAAAATACTGGGAGTAGAATTCTCAAGTTGTCTCCCAACGAGTTGACAAAAGAGTGCTATTTTATCGATCAGGAGTTTTTCGAGAAATTTTAATAGTTGGAGAACAGAAAAATAAATGATTGTAAATTAAATCAATGAGGATTAAAGAGAGAATTTATATAATCAAAACAAAAAACCTTGACCGGGAGAAGATTAATTGGAGTTTCTATCCTTGTTGGATTTTTTCAAGTGTAATAGTAAGAGGTTGTTGTTCTACTTAGTTATCCCTTACTTGATAAAGGAAAGTCAAGTAACTAACCAACCAACTCTGAATCCCAAGTCCTAATCCTCTCCTAAGGAAGGATTAGAGTTAGAGACTAGAGAGCCAGCCAACAACTTCCAATCAAAATTAACACTTGAATATTCCAACTCAAGGGTCTCTTCTTAATCAACTCCCAAGTCAAGTTGGAAGTCTACTCCATTGACATGAATACAACATTCACAGGCGTATAAAGGGAATAAAGAGAAGTCATGATAAATTAAATAATAACTGAAAATTAATTAAAGGTAAAAATAGTTCTTTGCATTAATAAATTTCAAAAGCATAAACATACGTATCTGAACAGGGTTAATAGGTAATTAAAAGAGTAAAGGAATAAGGAAACAAACTAGAATAATGGAAACTTCAACGGAGGTAGTAACTCTTCTCAATATCCAAATCAAAAGTATAAAACTCCAAAAATTATGAATGTGAAGGAAACCTAGAGGAGGTCATATTTTCTCTCTAAGATTCCAATCTAAAACTCCAAAACTATCCGAATGAGAATATGTGTTGAGTCTCTTCTTGTCCCCTGGCTCTAGTCTGTGTTTCTAGGCCGAAAACTGGGTCCAAACTCAGCCCAAAATTGCCCCCAACGTCTTCTGAGATTTCTGCACGTGGCGCATGTAACGCGTATGCGTCAGTCACACGTACGCGTCGCTAGTCATCTTCGCATGTCACGCGTACGCGTCAGGTACGCGCACGGGTCGCTGTGCAAAACTCAAAATCATGCGCACGCATCAAGTACACGCACGCGTCACTCATCGCTGGTTATCTCCTTCAATTCTTGTACTCCTTCCATTTATGCAAGCTTCCTCTCCATCCTCTAAGCCATTTCTACCCTATATAGCCTGAAAATACTTAACACACAGATCACGACATCGAATGGTATAAAGGGGAATTAAAAATACACAATTTAAAGGCTTAGGAAGCAAGTGTTCTACCATAGAGAAAAATTGGGAAGGAATTGTAAAATCTTGCAAATTATATGAATAAGTGTGCAGAGACTTGATGGAGACCACTCAAATTAGCACAAGATAAACCATAAAATAGTGGTTTATCACCCCACTATAGGTATGGCACAACTCCCCCTTCTGAGGCCCCGTTTTGATCTTTACGCTTGGGTCACTTTGAATGTAAAAGATCAACCTTCCATGGTGACTCTCGAGGAGCTCGAAGAGTTTTGTCGTTCTGACCTACTCTGCGGGGGAACTCCTGAAGAGGAACGCTACCATGTGTTTATTCCTGGGGATGAGGGGGCGAATATGCCATATTAACCTGAGCACCCCCCCGAGTCGTCGACTGGTTGTGGGTGTACAAGTCGATGTTTACTAGCTTGGGGGTTCGTCTTCCCTTTTCCCCGTTTGTGATGGTGCTTCTGAATTGATGTGATGTGGCGCCGTCACAATTACACCCGAACGGTTGGGCTGCCATTCGGTGTTTCGAGATGGTGTGTGAGTATCTAGAGCTGCCGGTCTCCGTGGAGGTGTTTTTATGGCTCTTTGTTTTGACGAACCCTTCCAAAGAGGGAAGGCATAAAAAAGGTACATGTCCTTCCGGGCTTCCCAGGGTAGACGAATCTTTGGGGTCTTTGAAGATTCGTTTCATGACTTTAAGGAAAAAATTTTCCAAAGTGCGGCCTGCAGAAGTCCAACACCCCTTTTGGCTGATCCTGGAGGGGGAACGCCGCATCCCAACCTATTGGAGCTTCGGGGCTGGGTCCAACGCTTTTACCAAAGTGACATACAAAGGGCTGACCCAGCAGAACAAGAATATGGCTGACGTCTTATTAGCCATTTTTAATAAAAATAATGTCAACCCGCATCTTTTGATGGGTGACCGAGAGACGGGTATAAGCTATATAGGTGAGTGGTCGGTTGGTCGTAGTATTGTGATTTTGATTTGTTTACTCATTTAGCGCTATCTGACGAGTTGTTGTGTTTCGTTACTGCAGTGTCTATGGCCGCTGAGAGGACGGGGCTCGAAGGCTTGATGGCCCAGTTTCTTGCTAGGAATAGTGACGATAGCTCTGCCACCTGATGAACGAAAAATTGACGGTGTAGAATTTCACCATTGAAGTCTCATTGTAAAGTATAGTTTCTAAACCAATCAATAATCCTTTCATGCAAACATTTATTTGTCACAAGTAACAAACCCCTAAAATTATAAACCAAAGTATTTAAACCTCGGGTCATCTCTTAAAGGAATTGCAGGGTAGTGTTCTTGTTATTGGTTATGAGTTGTATATTTTGGGGTTTTGGATAAGAAACAAGAAAAGTAAATGGAAATAGAAATGTAAATGATAAAGCGGTTTTGGCAAGGTTTGGTGGTCAAGGATCTCTATCCCTATCACTAACACAACATGAGAATTAGCAAGGATCAACCCCATTAAATCATCCTCTAACTAGTAAAGGAAAGTCAAATGAGCTATGTCAATCCAAGTCCATAAGTCCTAGCTCTCCACCAATTCAATTAGTGAGAACTAGATTCAATGGCTCCTAATCATCAATTACTTGGACATTAGTAACTCAAGAGTTCCTAAGTTACTTTCCCAAGCCAAGAGCATAAAATTCTACCCTAAAATCCACCTAAGCATTTTATTAAACACGTGGAAGGCGCAAAAGGAAAGCATAGTAAATTGATAACAAGAATAGAATCTAACAACAACTATTGCAAGGAATTAATAACAACAATCAAAGGAAACACAATTATCATGAATTACCTCAAATAGAATTGAAAGAAAATAGAATGAACAAAAGTAGATCTACAATAAAGCCTAGAAACAAAGTAGAAAAAATTATAACAAACAATAGAAGAATGATGAATGTAACAATAAAGAATTGAAGAGTAGAAGAAGATGAAAGCAAGAATTAAAAACCTAGATCTAAGATTATTGACCTAAACCTAATCCTAACCCTAATCCTACAGAGAAGTGAGAGCTTCTCTCTCTAAAACTAACTACCACTAGGCCTAATGTGTCTTGTGTGTCAAGTTATGATGCCTTCCCCTTCATTCCTTGGTCTATTTAGCTTTTTTCTGCCAAAAACTCAGCTCCAAATGGGCCAGAAACCCTCCAAAATTGCCAGGCACGAGTTCTTTTTTAAAAATCACGTGCGACCTTCGGCGCATACGCGCACAGCACGCGTACGCGTCCCTGGAGTATTTCGCAATCCGCGCGTAGGCGCATAGTGCGCGCGTGCGTCCATGAGCTTTTTCCAAATCTTTGGTTTTTCATGATTTTTCCACTTTGTATTCCTTTCACTCCTTTGATCCTTTCCTATCCCTTTTCAATCTGAAATCACTAGCAAACACATTAAGGCATCTAGTGGAATCAAAGGAAGATTAAAACTATCAAATTAAAGGTCTAAAAAGCATATTTTCACATCTAAGCACAAATACAGAGACAATCACAAAATCATGCTATCTCATTGAATAAATGTGAGGAAAGGTTATCAAAATGCTGTAAATCCAACACAAGATAAACCCTAAAAACGGGATTTATCAACCTCCCCACACTTAAACCTTAGCATGTCATCATGCTAAACCAAGAATGAAGCAAAGGGTATGACATTTATTCAATGCAACTAAACTATCTAAATGCAAACTATCTAAATGCAACTAACTATATGAATGCATATGGTTGGTCAAAACAAATCAACTTCCAAGAGAATATATGTAAGCACAAGGGTTCAAACAATGGAAATCAAATCCAACCCACAATTGTATTGAATTATCAAAAGGATTTACAAACTTGCATGAATATAGGTGATAGTAGTGAATACACGTAATCGAGCAATCGAACCCTTACCGGATGTATATCTGCTCTATTTCACTCAAGTGTTTAGGGTTTGATTCACTCAATTCCCCCCTAATCATGCTTTCCAAGATTTGTTCTTATCTAACAATCAACAATCATTCAGTGCATGCATACAAATATCATGAGGTCTTTTCCATAAGGTTGTAATGGGGCTAGGGTCAAGGCAGGATCATATATGGATAAGTGGACTAGAAGTTGAATCTTTGACGAGCTTAAACTTTTCCACTAACCTATGTAACGACCTATACAATTAAGTACTAACCTAACTATCCATCCTTCACTTTTCACATACTCATGCATTTCTTTTGATTTTCCAAACACTTATGCATTGACTCTTATTGGACTTTACTTTGGGGCATTTTGTCCCCTTTTTATTGTTTTTCTTCTTTTTTCTTTCTTTTTCTATTTGTTTTTTTTCTTTTGATATCTACATATATTTTTCTTTCTTTTTATTTTCTCATTTTTTTATTTTTTTCTTTTTGAAATATAGTATATACAAAAGTATCAATGCATATGGTTTTACATTTAATTAACACATGAGTATGGACCCAATTCCCAAATATAGAAATACAAAACAAAAACATCCTTTCATCCCAACCAATATTCCCGATCTTCCCAAACTTGAATATAAAATACTCTCACTAGCCTAAGCCAATCAAAAATCCAAACAAGGGACTTTATTGTTTTCCGCTTTAGGCTTGTAATGTGCTAGAATAAAGAACAATTGGATTAAGCATAGGCTCAAAATTGGTTAACAATAGAGAGTAAAAGGTAGGCTATTTGGGTAAGTGATCTAATGAAATAATGGCCTCAATCATATAAATGCATATATACAAGGAACAATAGGATATAAAGAATTAAACAAATCATAGGGAGAGAACAATTTCACACAAGATGGAAAATAAGTGGTTATAAGATTTAACCACACCATTAGGCTCTAAACTCACAAGTTTGTGTTCTTAGCTCAAAAACATGATCCACAAAAATATGAATTCAAGCAAGTTCATCAAAAAAAAAAATTTTTTTCCAATCAATTGGGGTGGTGCCCTATAGATAAATTTCTTAGAAATTCTATCATTTTGACTAAGCCTATCCTAAATGCGATGCTGTGATTGAGAAATTCTAAAATTCCTTAGTTTACCCTCTTTTCTAATCAAAACAATTTCTTTTATACACAAAGGGTTTAACTAAGTTTTCAACAATTCAAAATATTTTTCAAACCACAACCGCAAGGCCAAAATGCAATATATACAATAAAAGTGTGCAACAACCAAAATAAAAGTATCCATACTAGCAAATATATATAATAATCCCAAATTAGTGCAAAATAAAGCAAAATAAGATGAACTAAGTGATAATGTCTGAAAATGTTCACCAAATCCACCGACGATGACGACGGTGACCTCCCCATACTTAAGATAAAGCATCGTCCTTGATACTACTGATCGGGCTCATGGTGAGGGTAAACAGTCACATCTGCCTCCTGCTGGATCTCAGACTGGGGAACTGGCTCCTCGGCATGCTGCGGAGTATCTTGGGTAGCCTGCGTCTGCGGAGGTGCCTCCTGCTGAGTCGACTCCTCAACATGCTCCTCCACGTGCTCTGCCTCGTGATCCCCCTCATCGGAAGCGGGAGAGTCGGGGAGAGGAGGTAGCTCAATGCCCTGTGATACAAACACCTGGTCTATGCGATCGAGACGTCGCATGATACGACGCTCGCTGCATTCCAAGAAGCGAAACAGGCGCTGTACTAGCAGATATGTCGGCTCGGGTGCTGGTGGTGGTGGTAAAGGTGCTACTTCTGGTGCTGAAGAAGAAGAAGGTCCTGCCGCTGCTGTGGAAGAGGAGGGTCTAGCTACCTCTACTGCTACTCTAGCACGAGAACGGCACCTGAATGGGGGCTTCTCGTGCACCCACGTACCCCACGAAATAGTAACCTCCTTCTCGTTGTCGTCTGGGGGTGGTGGTGTCGCGTCATCATCCCTCCATGGGTCACCGGCTAACTCAATCATCGTAGTGACCATGGTGGAAAATGGTAGGAGGCCACGGATGTGTGCTCGCCACATGCCTCGCCTGATCAATCGGGGGTAGTATACCTCCTTCCCCTCCATGACACAGCCAATCAGAAGAAGCATATCCATCGGGATCTCAGAAAAGTGGGTGGTAGGCAGGACATAGTGGGCGAATATCTGCTGCCAAGTCCTAGCCTCTCTAGACAGATAGGTAAATGACATCCCCTCGGGCCTCTTGTTTTCAGAATCCATGCCCCAAGGGGAGTCTGGTGTGGCAATAACGCACTTCAGTGCCTCATAATCAAAGGTCATAGCATTTATTGCTGTCTCTGCCTACTGGTATGCACATGTGTCACCAGTCCGAGGTAGACAATGCAAAACACCCTCAATAGCAGCCTCAGTCACTAAGACCTGTCCGCCTCGTAGGTGGACTGACTCAAGAGTCATGCGGAAGAGGTTGCAGTAGAATTCCTTGACCTATGAAATGTTTATCCTTCCCAAATCTCTATCAACAAATCCTAAGCCCAATTCCTAAATGCGGGTGTTAATGGAACGCCTCAGGTCGTTAGGAAGGGCCAATTTCTTCTCAATGTTCAGCTTTGTCTTCCGATAGGTGGGGAAACGAAGCTCACAGTAAAGATTGGGAAACTTATATGTGTCAGTGGGTGGTAGCAGCTGATTCTGTTTATCCTCTTCATTAAGTAGGTTCTTTGCATAGTTGGTATAAGGAGAGAGGATAGAGGCTTGAGATTTCTTCCTCTTTCTTGAGGTAGTAGCTTTTTCTTTTCCTCTATCGGCCATCCTGAAAGCAAATATGATATGATATAATCAAGTAGGCCAAATAGGGGAATGGAAAGTAAGGTATGACATATTAATATGAAGTGAGTTAAGAAGGAAGAAAACTTGGAGTATAAGTAACAGGAATTAGCATCCAACACAAAAGCCATAAACCAAGAATTCAAGCAATATATGCACAATGCTTGTTCGTTAAGCTCAATGAGCATCATACCCGAAAAGAATGGTTAAAAAGTTAGTTGAAAACTAAAAAGAAAAATCAACAAGTTAGGCAAGTTAAAAGTTAGAAAAACTGGTTCAAAGATCAGGGGTATGATGGTCATTTGCTTAATTACAATGAATCACAAGTATGGGTAACAAGCATACTCACAAACATGAAGGAGAAGCAGTCATTGATGATGAAATATGAAATTGCAAAAGAAGCAATTAATTGAAAGCAAGTCATCAATCAATGTCGCGGTCATTAAGAATGCAATAATTGCTGTTGCAAAGGTTGAAATACACCTCGTGTAACATAAACCAAGTGAGAAACTAATTTGAGTGAAAAGGAGTTGCACAAGTTGAATTTACCAATTGTTGCAAATGCATGAACCATATTCAACAAAATTGCAAGTTAAATCAAATGATGAGTGAAGCACAATCTAAAGGCATTTGATTAACTCGAAAGGTGAAAGCATGTGAGGGTTCAAAGCAAATCACGGGAAACATAATAAACATGGAAAACCAACCCAAAGTTACCTAAGAATTGAGCTTCGTGTAATCAGATGAATAATCAATTCCAAAAGCACGAAGTTCAGTTATAGGTAACATGTTTAAAACCAAAACAATTTCTAAAAAATTTGGGCAGCATTTCGGCAGTAAATCAGATGTTCCCGGATAACAAATAGCAGCAAAGATTCACATATGTATTCAGAAATCGCATCAAGCAAGAGAGAAGCACGCAATACATATGCACAGGCAGTATGAAACATAACTCAACAATTAGAATTCAGCAGGGCAGCAATGAAATAGCAGCAAAGCAGTATCAATATGGATATGGCACAACTTATCAACCACCACTCGGCAAACAAGCATCATTCAGAAAATGAACACAAACAGAGCACTTATCGGGCCTAGAATCATCTAACCACAACCTAGCTACCTAACAACCTAGGATCAACTAATACATACATATCTAACTAGCCTAGCAAACAGATTATTTAACTAATTAATCTACTCTAAGCATAACAAAATTAATGAAAGTAGTAAAGAAACAGAGCAAAGGCAGGGTGTAACCTGGAGTGCAGAAGCAGAAATAGAAAGGAAAAGGAAATGGGTGGTAACAGCGCCGCCCAATAGTGGTGGCGGCAGTGGCGTCACCGGAGCAAGGAAGGTGAGAGGAGGTAGGTAGTGGCCGCGGCGGCGCTTGGTGGCAGAGGACGTAAGGGCAGAGAGATGCGAGAGTAATGGGAGGAAGAGGGAGAGAGGAGGAGAAGAGAGGAGGTATGACATGAAGGAGAGAAGAGGAGGAGTTGTGGCAGTGGCGTGCTCGCTGGACTGTGGTGGTTGTGGGTTAGGGGGAGAGATGAAAATGGAGGAGAGGGAACGTTAGGGGTGAGAGGAGGAAGGTGCGCGACTGCGCTGGGGTTCGCCGCGGGGGTAGGGTTAATCATTTGAATCCACGCGTACGCGCACAGTGCGCGTCCGTGCAAATGGGTGAAAATAGGGGTAGACGCGGAAGCGTCCTGTGCGCGTTTGCGTGGGTGGGAAAATAAGTGAGTGGCGCGGAAGCGTCAAGTGCGCTTTCGCGTAGATGGGGATGTAGGCATGGGCGCGGATGTGTACAGTGCGCGTCTGCGTGGGGTGAGTTGGGCCAGGGGCTTGATGCTAGCCCAGAGCCGGCACAACTCTTGGGTCATTGGCCTGGAAACTGCGTCAGTGGATCGGCGCGCACGCGGCATGTGCGCGTCCGCGTGAATTGCAAAATATGGATTCGACGCATATGCGCGCAGTGCGCGCATGCGTGCAAGCGGTTATGCGATTGGCCTAGTGTTGGCGCGAGAGTGGCCCAACTCTCTGGACAATGTATGGGCCTGTATCAGCGTATGGACGCGCACGCGCATAGCGTGCGTACGCGTCCTTCACCCCTTTTTTTTCAGAGTTAACAAAAACAGCTCAAAATTAACTCGAAATACAAAGCGACAAAAATCTTTTTTTTTTTTTTTTGGCTTTTTGAGAATCTTCAAATATAAGCAAGGGATACTTACCCCACAAGTAACCTTCGACCAATTTATTGAAACAGGTATATGGAAAGAAAACTATCTACAATGGTAACCCAATTCACTTATTAATCAAAAATGCAAGAGGGTGGAAAGAGTTTACCATGGTGGGGTGTTTCCCACCTAGCACTTTTAGTTTAAATCCTTAAGTTGGACATTTGGGAAGCTCTTTGTCATGGTGGCTTATGCTTGTACTCATCCTTGAATCTCTAAGGATCTTTGCTCCTCAAATGGTTGACAGAAGTTCCAACCATCTTCACCAAGTTTGGGTGGAGTTCTACCCAAGATATGAGTTCTCATAGTTGGTCTTCGTGCTTCGATCTGAGGTCCCATATCTTATTTTTGCACCCGTCTTCGAGTTGATCTTCATGAATTTCCCATACGGGCGGTTGACAAATAGAATTCTCTCTAGCATACCAAGTCTTCTTTCTAGACCCATGTGAAGTAGCACTCATCCAATCATGGTCTCTATGCCTTAAAGCTTTGACCTCAAGGAGTCTAATTCCCAACTTCTAACCACTACACAACTCCTTCTTACTCTTAGTTCTACAAAGAGCTCTAAGTTGTCCATCCGTTTCAATCAAGCCATATTCAAGTGAGAAAGTGAAGCTTAAGGGTAAGAGTTTTACTCACTTGAATGTTGTGTTGGATGGTGGCTTAGGGAGGGAAACCTCCCCACACTTAGACAATGCAGGGTCGACTTCCTTATGCTCTTCTTTATGTATTTCCACCTCTTGACAACTTCTTTCATATTCTTCTTGCTTGTTGACTTCTTCCAATTCCTCCTCATCATCAATCAAATCAAACTTGAAAGGTTGTGTGAAATCGACTTCCATATCAATTTCACCTTTGATGGAAGAGTCTTCAATGAGATTATCAACATCATTTGGTGTTGAGTTGTATTCAATAGCTTCAATTTCACTTTCCATGGGAGAGGATTCAATTATTGATAAGAAATAATTGATGATTGAGTCCATCTCTTGATCAACCTTTTCATATTATTCAATCTTGATATGCTCCGGAGGTTGTTGAGATTTCCATGGTGGTTCTGCATTTCCCAGATCTTCAACCACTTCTTCCTTTTCTTCAATGACCCTTGGTTTCTCCAATTGCTCCAATACAAAGCTTGACTCTTCCTTCTTCTCTATCGAATTCTCCAATCTCTCTTTCATGCTTTGCTCCTCTTTTGATTTTTCACATGTGGCCACGGAAGTACCTTGAGTATTCAAGCATTGGTAGGCTAAAGTGTGCACTACCTTAGTCAAATTAGTCACAAACTCTAGGGCGTTCCTTTGCATATCCGCTTGTCCTTGAAGTAGCAAGATGAGAGAATCATCTATTGGGGCTTGGGGTGGATAGGAAGGTTCATTATTTTGGAGAAAGGGTTCATAGTAGGAAGACGGTTCTTCTTGGTAAGGGTATGGAGATGGTGTGCATTGAGGTGGTTCTTGGTAATAATCACAATGGAATTATGGTGGTTCTAAAGGTTCGTGCTCATAATGGTCACAAGAAAATGGCATGGGTGATTGGTCATACAATGGATGTGGGTCACAAGAAGGTGCTTGGTGAAAATGGGCTTGTGAGCATGGTTTATAGTCATGTTGAGGATGAGGTTCATAAGCATATGATGATGGTGATACTTGATTATCACAAAAAGAGTCACCATAGCTATTAGGTTGGCATGCACTAGGATATGAATTATACCTATAAGTATCCGGAGGTTGTTGCCAATAGGAGTGATCAATTCCTTGAGGCTCCTCCCATATTAAAGTGTTCCATCCTTGATACATGTTGTCATTAAAGTCCACATTTTCTACAACATAGTGAGAACCAAACTCATAGCCAAAACGATAATTCATAGTGGAAGAACAAAATAAAACTAACAAAGTCTAGCAAACAAGCAAAAGACAAACCTATTCACAATATTCACATATATACAATAACCAATAACATAACACCATTGCAACTCCCCGGCAACGGCGCCATTTTTGATGAACAAAAAATTGACGGTGTAGAATTTCACTAGTGAAGTCTCATTGTAAAGTATAGTTTCTAAACCAATCAATAATCCTTTCATGTAAACATTTGTTTGTCACAAGTAACAAACCCCTAAAATTATAAACCGAAGTATTTAAACCTCGGGTCGTCTCTCAAAGGAATTGCAGGGTAGTGTTCTTGTTATTGGTTATGAGTTGTATATTTTGGGGTTTTGGATAAGAAACAAGAAAAGTAAATCGCAATGGAAATGTAAATGATAAAGCGGTCTTGGCAAGATTTGGTGGTCAAGGATCTCTATCCCTATCACTAACCACAACATGAGAATTGGCAAGGATCAACCCCATTAAATCATCCTCTAACTAGTAAAGGAAAGTCAAATGAGTTATGTCAATCCAAGTCCATAAGTCCTAGCTCTCCACCAACTCAATTAGTGAGAACTAGAGTCAATGGCTCCCAATCATCAATTACTTGGACATTAGTAACTCAAGAGTTCCTAAGTTACTTTCCCAAGCCAAGAGCATAAATTTCTACCCTAAAATCCACCCAAGCATTTTATCAAACACTTGGAAGGCACAAAAGAAAAGAATAGTAAATTGACAACAAGAATAGAATCTAACAACAACTATTGCAAGGAATTAATAACAACAATCAAAAGAAACACAATTATCATGAATTACCTCAAATAGAATTGAAAGAAAATAGAATGAACAAAAGTAGATCTACAACAAAGCCTAGAAACAAAGTAGAAGAAATTATAACAAATAATAGAAGAATAATGAATGTAACAACAAAGAATTGAAGAGTAGAAGTAGATGAAAGCAAGAATTAAAAACCTAGATCTAAGATTATTGACCTAAACCTAATCCTAACCCTAATCCTAGAGAGAAATGAGAGCTTTTCTCTCTAAAACTAACTACCACTAGGCCTAATGTGTCTTGTGTCAAATCATAATGCCTTCCCCTTCATTCCTTGGTCTATTTATCTTTTTCTCGCCAAAAACTCAGCTCCAAATGGGGCCAGAAACCCTCCAAAATCGCCAGGCACGAGTTCTTTTTTAAAAATCACGTGCGACCTTCGGCACGTACGCGCACAGTGCGCGTACGCGTCCCTGGAGTATTTTCCAATCCGCGCGTAGGCGCATAGTGTGCGCGCGCGTCCATGAGCTTTTTCCAAATCTTTGGCTTTTCATGATTTCTCCACTTTGTATGCTTTCCTTTCACTCCTTTGATCCTTTTCTAGCCCTTTTCAATCTGAAATCACTAGCAAACACATCAAGGTATCTAGTGGAATCAAAGGAAGATTAAAACTATCAAATTAAAGGTCTAAAAAGTATATTTTCACATCTAAGCACAAATACGGAGACAATCACAAAATCATGCTATCTCATTAAATAAATGTGAGGAAAGGTTATCAAAATGCTCTAAATCCAACATTAGATAAACCCTAAAAACAAGGTTTATCACCACCCAGACCGCTGACACAGCGACTGCCCCTACTCCTGAAGTTCAGTCCACTCCTCCTCCTCCTCCAGGTTCGGTTGGCCCTAGTGCAGCTGCTGCTCCTGGCAGCAGCGTGATCTCACCTACCGACGATCAGCCTGCTGATGGGGCCGGTGGTCCCGACCTGTCGATTGTCGAGAACCCTCGCAAGCAAAAATCGACCTCCAGCCCTGAGGGGTCGCTTATAGTTATGGAGAAAACTTTCAACGCTGGGGGGTTTATCAACTCACAGCTCATGCCGGGCACCAACGAGTTCTTCCATGGGGGGATCTAGGGGCCCATGCCAGGTGGATCTACCGGTGTATGCTTAGACCTGCGACCATTGCAAGGAGGGCGGAGCCCGTCCTAACCCAGGCTGGGGTGTTGGACGGGAAATACTGCTTGTCGTTGCAGGAGGTCGCCGGCTTGAAGGCAGAAGTGGAGACCTTAAAGAAGAAGTTGGCAGATACCGAGGAGAAGTTGAAAACCTTCGATGCGGCTTTGGCATGCCTGGCTAACCGCGAGATGACCTTGGAGAGCCAGCTAAATACCTCCCGGGGTCAGACTTCTTTGGCGAAAGCCAAAGTTGCTGGCTTGGAAGCCTAGTTGGAAAAGGCCGTCAAGTCAGCAAGGGATGCCAAGACCGAGGTCGCGGGGCTGAAGGGGGAGGTCGCTGGTTTAAAGAAGAATAACAAGGAGATAGTGAAGAATGCTCGTGAGGTGATTTTTGGGACCGAGGAAGCGATTAAGGCCCAGATCAAGCTGCTTTCTCCTGACTTCGACACCTCCACAATTGGAGCTTTCAAGACTATCCAAGATGGCCAGATTGTTGACATCCCGAGAAAGTGATGTGTATTTACTTGTACTTTTTGGGCCGTGCTGGCCTTGTAATGTGTTGTTTTGAACTCTTTGGTAGCTTGTGTAAAAAACTGTTTACCGTTTTATTCGATGTTGATAATTAGCAAAGCCGACTCGTGGCTTTTATGTTTAGCGTTCACGATTTCGTTGGCTCATGGGGTGATCAGTCCCGTGAGGCTGTAATCTTACTAAATTGGTTAGTTAACAAGGCAAAACAACCGAAACATGTATTTGAAGGCGGTAAATCGGAAATAAGCAAGAAGTGGTTTTTATTTAAACAAAGCATAATTAAAGCATGCTAAGCGATGATTTAAATAAACGGTAAGTAAATAAGAGCAAATGAACATGAAATAAAATAGGTGTTACTGAATCGGGGAAGCGGGTGGTCGCCGAGTCTGCTTAGGCCTCTAAGAGTAGAATCTTTTTATGTTCACCACATTCCATGTCCTTGGTACCTCTTTTCCATCCAGTCGTTCCAGCTTGTAAGCCCCGTTGCCGACTACTTCTTTTACCCTGTACGGGCCTTCCCAATTGATTGCTAGTCTCCCTTCTCCGGGGGTCGGCAGGCCCACGTCGTTGCGTCATAGAACCAGGTCGTTTGGTTCAAAGCTCCTCTTTAGCACTTTGGCATTGTACCATAGGGCTATTCTCTACTTTAACACCGTCTCCGAAAAGTGGGCCATCTCCCTGGTCTTGTCGACCAGATCCTTCTCCACAGCTTCCTCAACTCCACCAAGGAGTAGCCGTGGGCTCGACTCTCTCACCTCCACGGGAATCACTGCATCGAACCCGTAAGTCGGAAGGGGGTTTCCCCGGTGGAGGATTGTAGTGTCGTTCTACAGGACCATAAGACTGACGCGAGTTCGTCTGTCCACGCTCCCATCTTCTGGTCAAGCCGTTTTTTGAGGCCTTGGAGGATAACTTTGTTTGCAGCTTCAACTTGGCCATTGGTCTGTGGGTGCTCCACTAATGAGAACCTCTGTTTTATCCCTAGGCCCGTAAGGAACTCACCAAACTTCTTATCTGTGAGCTGCATCCTATTTTCTGATATCACGACCTCTGAGATTCCGAATTTGGAGATTACTTACCTCCACATGAACTTGCGGCAATTTGCTGATGATATGCTGGCCAGCGGCTCTGCCTCAACCCACTTCGTGTAGTAATCAATGTCCACAATCAAGTATTTAACCTGCCCAGGGCCCACCGGGAAATGTCCCAAAGGTCAACCCCACGTTGACTGAAAGGTCGGGAGGCCATTAGTAAACTTAACTTGGCTGCTGGGGTCCTATGGAAGTTGGCGTTTTCTTGACACTTCTTGCACTTCTTGACGAACTCCTTGGAGTCTGACATCATCGAGGGCCAAAAGTAACCGGACCTAACGAGCTTCTAAGCCAAAACCTTTCCACTGATATGGTGGCCGTAACACCCCTCATGGACTTACCTCAAGACATAGTCCATCTGGTCGGGGCATAGGCACTTCAGCAAGGGTTGGTTCAATCCTCTCTTGAATAGTTGGCCCTATATTACTACATACTTGGCCGCCTCCCTCCTTATCGCCTTCGCAGCCTTAGCCTTGTAAGGGAGCTTACCGTTTTCCAAGAAGTCGGTAATCGGATCGATCCATGAGGGGACGATGTCTGCTCGGGTCATGCACAAGGCAACTGTTGGTTCTTTTACCAATCCTTGAATCAAGGACCGGTTTCCCGTCCCTGGCTTTGTGCTGGCCAGCTTCAATAGGAGGTCGGCTCGCGTGTTCTTTTCACTTGGGACATGCTGCACCACGACCTCATCGAACACTTTGCTTAAACTCCTGACTCTTTCCAGGTATTTTTGTAACAGGGAGTTCCTGGCTTGATAGGTTCCATTGATTTGGGAAGTAACGACTTGAGAGTCGCTATTCATCTCCGCTCTGGTTGCCTCGACCTCTTTTGATAAGAGCAAGCCACCAATGAGGGCCTCGTATTCTGCTTGGTTGTTAGAGACCGGGAATTCGAACTTGATAGACTACTCGTATACCATTTCGGTCGGGCTTTCTAGGATTATCCCTGCCGCCCCCCCAAAATGTTTGGTTAGAAGCTCCGTCCACATGGATTTTCCACCGCGTGTCCGGGGCCTTGTGAGGGTCTCGGGTTACTTCAACTAGGAAATCGTCCATTGCCTGGGCTTTAATTGCGTGTCTGGGCTCGTATTTCAGATCATACTAAAACAGATCAACTGCCCAAGTCATCATCTGTCCCATCAGGTTAGGTTTTTGCAAGACTTGGCGGATCGCTTGATCCGTCCTGACGGTCACTCGATGCCCCTCGAAGTATTGCCTCAATCTTTGGGACGAGATCAGGAGCACATAGGCTTGCTTTTCCAATTTGCTGTATCTTAGCTCTGCGCCTTGTAGCGCTTTGCATATAAAGTAGACTGGCTGTTGGACCTTTTCTTCTTCTCGGACAAGGACAACTGCCAAGGCTTCTTCTGTTATTGCCAAATACAGAAATAGCGTCTCGCTGGCCTTGAGCTTGCCAAGGACTGGTGGTGCTGAGATTATGCTTTTGAAGTGGTTGAAAGCCTCTTTGCACGCTGGGGTCCACTCGAAAACTATTCCTTTTTTTCATGAGGTTGAAGAATGGAAGGGCTTTGGCCGCCAACGCACCGAGACAGGGACGTGAGTCTTCCAGCCAACCTCTGCACATCCTTGATGCATCCCGGGATCGTCATTTGCAAAATAGCTTCACATTTTTCAGGGTTAGCTTCAACCCCCCTCTGGGTTATCATGAAACCTAAGAATTTCTCGGCCTCCATGGCAAAGGCGCACTTGAGGGGATTAAGCCTCACGTTGTGCCACGGGAGAGACGTGAACACAGTCTCTAGGTCATCGACTAGGTCTTCCGATTGGCCGGTCTTTACCAAGATGTCATCCACGTACACCTTTACCGACTTTCCGATCAGGTCGCTGAAAACCTTGCTCATTAGCCTTTGATAAGTCACCCCCGCATTCTTCAATTCAAACGGCATTACCCTATAGCAATAAGTGCCACCTGGCGTTATGAACACCACGGTATCTAGTTATACACAGAATACGCATCCATGAAGCTCAGAAAATGATAACCCGCCGTCGCATCCACTGAAGCATCAATATTGGGAAGGGGGAAGGAGTCCTTAGTGCATACCTTGTTGAACTTCTCCAAGTCTCCCTCAGGTTCGAACCTCGGTTTGTCATCAATCCTAGCGTCCAAATTGGCTAGGAAGACCCCAGATGCCTTCTTCGACTTCTTCCTTAGGGAGAGGCTGGCGTTGTCGCACACAACCACCATTTCTAGGTCTCCTCTAAGGAATCGCACCGACCCATCGTCGGCGATAAATTTCATGACCAAGAGTTTGGTGCTTATTACAGCAGAGAATTCGTTGATTGTTTTCCTCCCCAAGATGACGTTGTAAGCCGTGGAGTCTCTCAGAATGACGAACTCCGCCATCAGCGACCTCTTTTCTTGTCCCCCTCTAATGCAAACCGGGAGGGCAACTATCCTGTCAGGTTTTATGAAGTTATCCCCTAAGCCGACCACCCCGTGTTAGTGGGTCTTTAGGTCGGTTTCTCGGAGACCCAGGGCGTCGAAGACATTTCTGAACATGATGTTGGAGTCGGCGCCGGTGTCAACAAGAATTCGTTTGACCAGGCCTGTTCCAACTCTTGGCATGATCACCATGGGGGGTTCTCCGGGATGTCATGGAACCATTGGTCTTCCGGTCCAAACGATATTGTTGGAGTTTCCCTGGATGAGGTTTTACAATTGCTTGATGATACGGCCAAGATTTTAGCATCCTTCTTGGTCGCAGACTTAGACCTGGGGGGTGTGTCCCTTCCTATTACAACGTTAACAACTGTGAGGCCATGCTCGTAGTCTTCGTTGGGCTCTTGCCTTGGCTTCACGGCTCGGCCTTTGTTCTCTTTAGAACGCTCTCGCTCTCTCCTCCTGGGTTCTCTTATGAATTGTGAGAACTCGACGAGTTTTCCTTCACGAATGGCTTGTTCCAAAGCATCCTTTAAATCGAAGCAGTCTTGGGTTTTGTGGCCAAAGCCTTTGTGGTAGTCGCCGTACAGGTTCTTGTTCCTGCCTGTTCTCTCCTTGGGTTGGCGGGGTTTCGACAAGATGCCTTTGTCAGCTATTTGTTGGTATGCCTCAACAATCGGGGCCGTCAGAGGGGTGTAGTTTGTGAACTTTTCTACTCGGGGGAAAGGCTTGAAAGGTTTAGTCGATCCTCCATCCTTGGAGAACTCCTTGGGCCTTTCCCCGCACCCAGGTTGGAGGGGAGGATGGTTGGTAGGCTGTCGTTTGTTGGCCGCCACCACCTGGCTGACCTCTTCATCGTTGATGTATTCTCTTGCCACGTTCTGGATTTCTTGCATGGTCCATACAGGTTTGGTGGTGAGGTGTTTCCTAAAGTCTTCGTTCGACAGCCCGTTCGTCAGACACAGGCTGGCCACCGAGTCGGTCAGGCCATCGATCTCCAGGCATTCATCATTGAACCTGTTAAGATACTTTCTGGTCAATTCCCCGTTTCTTTGGGTTACCCCTAGGAGGTTAATCGGGTGCTTGGCTTTAGCAATGTGCGTGGTAAATTGGGCTAGGAAGCCATGAGTTATGTCTGCGAAAGTCGTCACGGACCCTTGGGGGAGCGCGTTCAACCATCGGATTGCTGGTCCCGCCAGGGTTACGGGAAAAGCGCGACACTTCACCTCGTCACCCACACCCTCCAAGTTCATCCTGGCCTCAAAGGCCGTTAGGTGTTCTTGGGGGTCCTGGGTTCCGTCGTATCTCATGTCCATTGGCTTGTCGAAATGCTTCAGCAGCCGGACCTTGAGAATGGAGTGGTAAAAAGGGGTTGCTCCCATGATTATAGGGTTTCGTCGCCTTCTCAATCTCTCCCTGCTCTCTTTTCGGTCTTCTGCCTTAGCATGAGTCGCGAAGGGCCGAGTGTAGATTATGGGGTCTTGTCATCTTCTCGGTATTTCCCTACTTTCCCTTGGCCCTCGGACTCCGTGCGGGTCGAGGGAATCGGGAGCCCGTTGTACGCCTGACGTGGTTCCTCCGGGGACTTCTTCCCCGGGTTTCCCCTCTCCTTTGAGGAGACCAGGCGCGAGGTTGACTCGGGCCGGGTCAGTAGCGCTCCCTGACCGCTAGCTCCCTCTCAAGGTTTTGTACTCTGTGGCGCAACTCCTGCATGATTCTTGCGTTGTCGCCCCCCGTCTCTCCGAAAGGACGCCTTTCCCGGGAATGGGAGGGGAGCTCGTCCCCGCGGTAGGGGGATCTCGTGCATTCACGGGAGGAAGCTAAGGAGGACACCCTACTGGTTCGGTGAGCACCCTCTTCCTCGCGCGGCTCGCTTTCCTCTCGCCCTTCAACTGGCCCCAACAGGAAATTCATTCATGCCAGGGATCCCCACAGACGGTGCCAATGTTCTGTAGCTCGGGTCCTGAACGGGTCTATTACGTCGAATATCTCGAGATGATGGGATTTGGGCTCGGATCACTCTTGTGTGAATGGATCTCACGGGCTGATGTGGAAGGGAAAGCATAAGGGCTCGAGGTTCTCCTGGGCTGGCGATGTGACGTTGGGGGAGCCACCTGCAAAAGAGACTCCGACGCTCAAATCAGATCCCGTACAAGGGTGACAGAAAAAGTAAGGGACAAGTGTCGTACTTGGGGGAGGGGTAGGGCCTTCTCCTTATATAGGCTGCACTAGGGCGGGTCCCACATGGACAGACCCACCTTCCAAAAAGTTTCCTTCACTCAGCTGGCAAATTTCACGCAGGGACTGGGGAGGTGACGTGTGGCTCACTTCCCGTTTCGGTCACGGCGTGTTGTCGGATCGACGGGTCTCCCGATGTTGGATTTTTGGTTCGCTGGACTGGGCCAAAACAGATACATTAAAAGAATTGGCCCAATAGCAAAGTAATTTTGTGGTGTTTTTCTTTTTTAACTCGTATATTGAAGTAAAATTTTTCGTAATTTTATAACTACCTATATAAAATACTCATTCAGTATCTAAAGACATTGCGTGTTTCTAAATTATAAAAGAATAAAATCTCTGACAAAATAGCTTTGTCCACTTCTATCCTTTATCCTTATCTTTGTATGACATATTATTAGAATTTACTTCTTATTCATAGCATATAAAAGAAGTTATATTTTTTACTGGCTGACATATTAAATCAAAGTGTTTAAATCGTTCTTATTTTCATATACAAAAACACCTTGCCAAAGACTCAAAATATTTCATACACTTTCTACTAAGTATAACAACTTATACTATAAGAAACACGCCAGCAATCATCGGATTTACCAGCAAACAATTTTGGACGATAATAAACTTGCCAATAACGAATTATCGACAAATTTTTTAGGAATTACTCAAATGAAGATGTCAAAAATATCTTTTTATAAAGATATTTTGTATAAAAGTATAATTTATTTATTTGACCATATTTTAAATAAAAACAACACTTTTACAATATATCAAAATCTAACTCTACAATTTATCATCCAAAAATTAAAAAAAAAAATTTCACATAAAGACAATTATAAAATCTTCATTAGAACATCCACCAACTTTTTAATCTGCTACTAATTATTGGTAGATTTTGAAGTGGCTTTAATCTCATAATTGGCAAATATTTGAGTGTTATTACTATCGAAAAATTTTTGTGAATAACGTTGGCGCCAATAAAGGAGGTTTCGCACATTTATTATAGACAGATTTATCCTATGATAATATATTATTTATAAATATTATTTAAAAATTATATTAATTCGTACCAACGGATTTATACAATTACAACCTGATATATCATAATTAATATGTCAAGAATCAATATTCAAATTTGAATTAATGAAAATCAAATATTATTTTTAATTAAAATAGTCAACTACAATCTAACAAATGTACATAAAAAAAGTCAAATAGATAAACAGAAATATTGTCAACAAATCAAAACAAAACCCTAATGACTACAAGTGCTGATAAGCGT
This sequence comes from Arachis ipaensis, assembly GCF_000816755.2. NCBI lineage: Eukaryota > Viridiplantae > Streptophyta > Magnoliopsida > Fabales > Fabaceae > Arachis > Arachis ipaensis. The sequence continues at coordinate 25,151,045 of NC_029790.2, read as the reverse complement.
CATTGTCGTCCTCCTGATCTTGTTGCAATAGCCGACTAGGTGGTGGTGTCAATCCTTGTGCTGGTGCCTACGCAGAGGACGAGGAGCCTCCTCTAGCAATGATGCTGCTACCAACTCGCATATGTTTATAGCATACGACCATCTACTGCCGCATTCATTGGATCTATTCTAGCTCCTACTTGAACTCTTATCTTAGAAACTCTATCTCTGCATCTCAAACATCCTTCTCTGTCATGCGTGCAAGAATCTCATTATACTTCTCCTAAGCCAGATGCAGTTGTTGACCCTGATTTTGAATGCTTTGATTTAGGCTATAAACCTACTCATACAAATTGACATTCTCAAAATATGCAAGACTGGTGGCTGAGGTGGACGAAGCCCTCAAGGTGGAGATGCGTCGGTTACTTGAGAAGAATGATTCTAGCCCGTAGACATTATACAGATTAAATACGGTCTGGCACCACACCGCGCATCAGGATCGACTATGGAAGCAGATGAATTATTGTCGTCCTTCCCATTCTGCTAAAATTGTTGGGTCGCGACCTCCAAATTCTACGTATATAATTCCTAATACATGATATACAAATGTTAGGATGACAACTATATATAGTCAAACATTAATTGAAAATGATTATATGTTATAAAATAAATTAAGACAATCATTCACATAATAATTCGCAGATCACTAATCAGCAAATCTCTCTTTATTCTCCTTCAGCATGTGAGTATATTTGAAGATCTCAGACATCATTGCATCACGGTACAATGACTTAGACAACACATATTGAACGAATAGGTTAAATCAAGTGAATTAATTTAAAAATTAAAGATAAAATGAACTTAATATATTAAAACAAGTTATATACCATTCTAGCCTTTGTTTTCATAAAAGTAGTTGAATTGCCAATATACTTAAACACCCTAACTGATGCTTTATTGGCCTTATTTGTGGATTGGCGATACTTGAACCCATCATCATTCTCTAAATTCTCTAAAGGATTTTGAAAAGGGCTATTATTAGACAACTTTTTTACACTTTCATCCTAAAACTATGTCCTAGACAAATTAAGTTTGGCATAAAACTTAAACAATTTAATATATTCAAAGATAAAAAATTAACTTAATCACTGCATAAAAAATTCACAAAATTAAACGTAACAGCATGAAGAACTCTACCCCAAATTCAAAAACAAAAACAAAATCCTGAAAAGAAAACTAAGTAACTTTACTAAAGTATATAAAATAACATATTGAACCTAGATAATCTTAGTTACCTTAAATTTTATTAAAATCCCATAAATAACATAATCTAAAGTAAATAAAAGTTTTAATAATTGAACAGAAATCACAAGTCAAATCAATATATAAATTTTCAAAACAAGAATATACCCAAAATTACAATATAATTAAAATTTTGATGCATTAAAATATTAAACCTAAATAATCCTAATTCTATAAATAACATAATCTAAAGTAACTAAATTTTTATTAAATGAAACAAACTCACAACTCTAATCATTAGGTAAATATTCAAACAGTAGTGCTACGTTACCAACTTGGTATCTGCCAAGATCTGCCAATTTGAGTTGGGCTAGACCCTAAAGCCCAATAAAATTTAGAAAACCACAGTAAAATTAACTTAGGTCAATTCTATTGTCCCTCATTTACCATTGTAAACCTAAATTGACCACCTCTTTCTACTGTGCAGCCACATCCAAAACTCTCCACCTTCAGCGTCGCGCAACCTCTTCTTCGTGCAGTCTTCGACGGTCGCCACCATCAATAGTAGTCAACGTTGCCGGACCGTCAGACAGCAACCATCTCGATTTGCTCCGCTCAGTCGCCCAAGCGCCGCCGCTTCTGTTGCATGTTGCCATCGCGCACCGTTGAAGACGCATCCTCCTGTCAAGCCTACACCACTCCCCCGACTGCGCCTCAACACACGCCGCAGCTGAAGTTTACCTGCGCCCCATTGCTGTTCGACTTGTGAGTCCCCAGCAAGCGCCGATCCCTGCCTCGCGTCCTAGCCCCGTAGCGCACCGTCATTTCCTGCTTCGCGGTGGAGCCCCTTCATGCAACCTGTCTTTCCTTCGGCGCCAGTGTTGCAATAAGAGATAAGTGCTACTTTACGATTTTTAGAAACCTAGAATTTTACAGGTTTCATATGTGAGCATGTCATTGGGTATTACATTCATATAACATGGTTCATTGAAATTTTGGCTACTGTTAGACAAGGAAGAATGGAAAACTAATTCCCTTGTGTTTATATGTCTTGGATAAAACTTATTTTGAATGTGATAAAGGTATATTTGGTATTGAAAATATCAATTGTATACTTGGAACGATGTTTTGCAATGCTAATTTAAAAGGAGAAGGAAAAGGGAGAAAAAGTTTTTTTTTTTTTTTTGTAATTGCAGCAATTGAATATTACTACATATGTGTCTTTAGAGTGATTGTGTGTGCTAAATTGTCTATTAGTTTTGGTTTTGTATTGCTGAATTGTTAATTGGTTGTAACCCTTGGACCTTTGATTGTTGTCATTAAGCAAAAAGAAGTAGTTTGATTTTCTGAAAGCATATGCTAAATCAAAATTTACTCTTAAGATTCGCATATTTCTTTTTTCACAATTTTATATTGTATGTAAGATTTGTTGAGGAATAATAAGAGAAGAAGTAAAGCATAGAAAAAGCAAAATAATAGGTTGTATTAGTATGTGTCTTTTACTACAAAGTACTGACATATATATATGTTCCTTTGTTGTCATTAAGCAAAAAGAGATGTTTGAGTTTTTTATTTGAACCTATTTTTCTATGTTATTGTTCTGAATGTTTGTTAATTTTTTCTTGCATAAGGTAGTGTACATGTATTAAGATATATTTGAAATTGGGTTTGATTTTGTCCATATAAAATTGTAGGATTAAGAGATATTTTTGGAGAGTTTTTTTGGTTTTTTCTCTTGATATTTTTGGTTTTTTAGCTATATGCTATGATGAGTTTATTGACTTTTAATTGATTATAAGCTATAATGGAAACACCATAGAATTGAATTTACTAAAAATCTATCATTATTAAACACCAATTCACTATGATGAGATGTTGAATTAATCATGAATGACTAGTCTTTGTTTATAACTATGGTGAATTTCTTCTGTTGTTGATTTAGGAGCAAAGTAGGAGCTTGTAAGTGGTTGATCACATGGTGTTTGACATGAATTTCTGAGAGAAGGATTGTTCCAATTTTCTGGGAGATGCATAGATGGAGAAGAAACAAAAGATTGTGCAATATAGAGAAAAATTTGATAAGACCCTTTCCTCACCTTATCTTACAAATGATGAGATGCTCCAAAAACTTGTCGAAAGCCAACTTGTATGTTCTTCGGAATAAGAAGTAGAATGTCATAACATTCTCTTGTGTCCTTTGAATTCATTTAGGCAGAAATGGTACTAGCTTGGTGGAGCCATTATTTTTCGTTAAATTATTCTTTTATAGGTTCTTAAGATGCTTTGTTTGATTAATTATCATACAAGCAGAAGTTGTTAGAAATGAAGAGAGTAGATTTATCTAATTTTCATGATATGTTAAGGAGTGCTTCTTTAGAAGATATCATTTTACTTTTGTTAAACACTTGTTTTGTTTTAACCAATTAATACTTGGATATGTCTTTCATGGATGTGTCTTCTGTTAGATGTGTCTTTTGTTTAAAACTTATTTGGATGTGTCTTTAATTAATGTGTCTTCTGTTGGAAGTGTTTTTAATAGATGTGTCTTCTGATTAAATGATTTTCATAAACAGGGATGTGTCTTAATAGATGTGTCTGCTGTTCGATGTGCCTTTAATAGATGTGTTTTTAATAAATGTGTCTTTTGTTTAAAACTTACTTGGATACGTCATTAATTTCATAACTACTTTAAATCAGGTAAGGTTTAGATTTGCTCCGGCGCACCCTAACCTAAACTTTGAATACAATTCCAAACCTTTAGTAAAGAAGACTAACTTTATTTTAATCAAGACTACAGAAATAAAAATGAAATAAATAATTATTTGTCATATGATCTGAAGATAATTGAGTACAACCCAAAGTTCACCGTTCATGAAACCAAACAAAACAATAAACTTGAAGGTTATAAATTTGAAGTGATGAAGTAATCTGTCAATAAACTTGAAGGTTATATGATTCGGACCACCCATGTTGTTTGATGACAATGGAGTATTCTTCATATACATACCTGTAAATGATAAATGTTACTCAGTGCTAGAATGGTAAAATCAAAAGATGAGTTCAAAGTGACTAACTGTTGTTAAATGATTGTGCATCCTCTTTGGGAGTAAATGCTTCTGCCAAATGCATTGGAAACGCCGGAGTAATCTGTCTCTGATCTGGAGGTATCCATAATCCTGCATGAAAAACCATTCCATCCAAATGATCATCGTGAAATTAAAGAACATGCATATGAGAAGAATTTTTAATATGAGCACCAAGTATAATCAAGACCAAGTTTAAAAAATTGTTATATCATTAATATATAACTAGCTAAACAAAAAATAACTTTCTATCTGCTACACTTGGATCACGTCTTTAGGAGCTCCCCCAAGTGTGTAACCTTGTAATTTGTCACATTATCAAAAATGTCCTTAGGCCTTACCTTCCTAAGACAAATATTGGTTTCGAATTGCACTGCCATGCCCCAAGGAAGGCACCATCCATTGCAATGAAACATAGGACCTGTCCATAGATACATCGGGAAGAGATCCATTCGAAATAGTAGAACTGTCACGAGCGACTTTAAATACGCGCCTCTATGGCTATAAACTACTCCTTTAGGCCTTGTGTGGTTCCAGAGGTGTAATTAACACTTATAGGATCTATTTCACTCTTTGACCTAACTATTTCAAACCCTTTGTCACCATTTGCTAGTAGCATCTTATACTCATAACTAATTGAAGAAGTGTCAATTGTTGAATCAGAATCAGAGTCAGCAATAAGGACTAGAATTGGCAATTTTGATGATGTTCTTTTGCATAGCAGGTCCAATGCGCTGTGCGCGACTTCGAGCAGTTGGTAGTCTACAAAGAGGATCTTAGCTTGTGAATGCTCCAGCGGGACTGAAACCATGGATGCATTGAGGCGCGAATTCAAGGTGAAGATAATGGATCCAGCCATTAGGATTGCAAAATGCAGCTCATACTTCTGCTAGAACATTAGGTGATAATGTTGCAACCTGTTTTAAAACAACATTGAATATATAATAGCATCAATGATTGAATCCATTCACCTTAAAGAATTTAAGGATGCTTCCTAATATTTTTCTTAGTACAAGTTTCAAACACTTTTGATGTGTCTCACCCCATTTATACTCCAAAAGAACCATAAACAAGTGATTTTCTCTCCCTGTAAAAACTTGCTACTCTCTCCAAGAACCTTATTGGAGTCAGAGGAACAAGATTTGCATAACAGTAGAATAGACCCTCCATTGATTCCCATGATCCTTGATCCTTACGATCTTTGGAAAAGTTGCAAAATTTAAGTGATCTAAGAAGTTAATATGGGCATACTGTCTTAGAAATTAGCTTGCACAAATCATATTAAAATATGGAACTGCAAACAAATAATTTGGTTTAATTTATAGCAAAGCTAATAAGAAGAAAATTGAAATTTCAAAACATACAAAGATCGCAAAGCCAACTTAAAAAAATCCAATAACGTAAAAAGAACACCTGAAGCCTAGTAAATGAAATAACTATTTACTCTGAACTGACAAAAAAATAGAATTGGAAAATTACTGACATGAGGAACATAAAATTTGAAAGTTGAAACAGCACTGCAAAGAGGAAGTAGTTACCATGTTGGTGGGCGTGCGTTGTGGCGAGCAGGGTCGCAAGCGCGGTGGCAAGCGGGGAGGAGGCCATCGGGCAGCTGGGGTGGCGAGCGTGCCTTCGATGAAAGGGCGGCGCGACGATGCTGCGGCAGTTGGGCCGCGGCGGGTGGAGGACTACATGAGGAAGGACGCGCCCACTGAGGCACGGTTGAGGAGAGCGACGTGAGGGTGGGTGGTGCGGCGTGATGGAGGACGCCGAGGTGAGGGAGAAAGAGGCGACGCCGGCGCTGAGTAAAGTAGCGTTCTCAACGAGACAACGTCGGCGCTGAGGAGGGAAGAAGAAAAGAAGAAGAAAAAGAAAAAGAAGGAGGCACAACGCAGAAAGGATAAGGTTTAGGGATGGGTGAAAGCAAAATAGAATTAGGGTAAATTTTGAACAGAATTATTCAAATTCAGATTTTTTTTATTTTTTAATTATTTATTCAATAGTGTTATTTTTTTAATTATTAATAATTGTTGGTAATAGTTGGCAGACTTAAGTGTTGGTAACGTATACTTTTCCATATTCAAAACATAAATATACCCAAAAATTAATTAAAACTTTGATTAATTAATACATGTTGTTTCAAAGAGAGAGAGAGGGAGAGGTGAGTTTCAAAGAATAGGGGGAGGGAATTCCTCACAAACTCTATTAAGTTATTCAAATTACCGGATATTCTGGTAGAAAAATTTGACAATAAAATTGGTTTCATTAGATGAAACAGTACACTCCATTAAAATGAGTTGTTGACGATAAAAGGCGCACCAATTCAAATTGAAAAAATCTAGGAAGCCAACAATTTTTATGTTTTGTGGCCAACATTTAACTATTAAAAAAAAAGTAAGTAATTTCCCACCATTAAATGTAATCTCACACCATTAAAAAGATTATTGATGGCTAATTGATGATTACAAAACACAAAAATTACTGGCCTCCACTACAACAATATAGATTATTTTTTAGGGTTATAATGTGTAAAAAAAATTTAAAATTTGTCAAAAAAATAAATTTTGACACTATTTTAACTATGAAAATATGTTAATAAAAATTTTGTCAAAAATAGTATTTTTAACATATAAGTGATTGTGAAAAAAAATTAAATCTTATTTTGATAAATATTGACTGTCAAAAATAATTTGTTAGAAAATTTTGAGAACATATTTTCTGTGATACTTATTAATTGTCAAAAATACTATTTATTTTGACACTTATTGACTATAAAATATTCTCAACAAAAAATTTTAACAAAGAATGAGATGAGATCTTGAAACTAAAGAATAACTTGAGATTTTGAAGATAAAGAATGAGTAGTATAATCCTAAACTGAGAGCAGTGTGATGTCAAAATTAACAGAGCCAAAGAAGAAGAAAAATAGTGGAGTAAATTGAAAACAAACGAGTGTCAAAATTGATGAGTAATTTTCTACGGTCAAATTATTCATCAAGAAAACATAGAAAATTTGACATTTATGATATTTGTCAAAAATATATATTAATTTTGACATTTAATTATGGTGTTAAAAAATAAAATATTAAAATAACTCTATTTTCTTGTAGTGCTCCTAACACTCCTCATTTAAATACATTGCGTAGTGTCTGTTATTGTCAAATTTTTTAACAGAAATATAAATCCAACGATAATATTTCAATTTTAAAAAAATTAAATATCAAACCGTCGCAAAAATCAGTAGTAAAATTGTCAATAATATCCGTCGTCAAATTCGACACTAATCCACACATTTCTTGCCGTGTTAGTAGAAAGAACTTTTATAATTCTAGAATGCATTTGAAAGTGACCTAATGGAAAAATACTTTTAATCTTTTCTATCTAAAAAACAATAATAATGTGATTCATATTCTCGCAACGGGCTCGTCACAAAGGTATCAATAAACATAATAAATAGTATATTTGCATATAAAGATTATTGATTTTCATTTTCTTTTTTATTTCTTTTTCTTAAATTTGTTTTGTTTACTTGTAGTATTTGAGCAATAGCAGCAAATAAATTATGGGAATATCTTTCAATTCATATAGAATTATTATGTCACTATTTTTCTACAGTTTATCACATGACAATCATTCAACCAACTCTACACTACCGAATGATTTCGATAAGAATTTTTCTATTTCAATGATTTCTATTCAATCAAAAGCAAATTATTAGTAGTTTTCTTTCTATATATCTTTAATTTAATTTATTTATGATATCAAATATATATAACTTCTTTTCTCAACTACCAAAAATAACTACTTCATAGGATATACATTGAATATAATATCAATATAATATTTTCGGTGGAATAATATACTAATATATACACCAATTATTAGAGATACAATAAATTTTCTCATTATATAAACTTTATAATCGATTTTAATTACAATAAGTACTCTATATTATAGAGGAAGACGACAAAGAGACACTATAAGGTAGCATTTGTTTTGAGATACTGAAATAAAAACTGAAAGATTAAGATTCGGTATCATGTTTGTTGGTTTAGAGATTAGTATTAAAATTTCTGTCTCTATCTTTAAAATTTCAGTATTTTAGTACCTCCAAAAAGTGAGGACACAAAGAACTAAAATTTTTAGAGATAGAGACTGAAACTTTAATATTTTATACCTAAAATACCTTTATTCAATTAATTAATTTTAATTCTACTCTTTGTACAAATTAAATTAAAATTTTATTTTTGTTTTAATTTCTATCTTTCACTTTATACCAAACAAAATACTAAAATTTATTTCATTCTCTATTTCTTAGTCTCTGTCTCTAAATCTCAATTTTTTTTTTTTATTTTTGTCTCTCTGCCAAATATTACCTAATAGTGGCTACAAAGATACAGCCTCACTAGAGAGAGATATGGTTTTCCTATTTGTCGGATTTAAATTTGACCAACTTAGTTTATAGTTTATTAGTTTAATTTAAATATAGAAATTTGCAACACCTGTTTAGATTTGTTCCTATTGACTGCACCTACAAGGGATCATTGATCTCTATAATGGTAGCATCTCTTTAATTTATTATATTCTTAATTACCTTTGTTTAACAAAATATAATAACTCTCACTACATAACATATAACAAGGGACATGTCTTGTATGGTATACACTGTTGACTTAGTCTTGTGTTGTTTTTTTCTCCTCAGAGGTTTATAGACTTTTCTAGTTTGGGAATATATTATTTAAGTGTTTATTTTAATTAATGATGTAAAATATATTTTCGGGTATTAGATATTTTTGAGAATTTAATTTTTATATTTGCAGATTTTTATTGCCATTCAAGAGTAGATTGAGAGTAAATTCCTTGACATGAGAATTAGGTTTAGTACGTAAAATTACTAAAATACTAATATAATAATACAAAACATATAATTGAATATATGTACGTAGAGGACATATTAATAACTATAATATAGATTCCCTGAAATTTGTATAACAAAAAAAATCTTAACTAATTCTCAAGATTGTTTTTTAAGTTTCTAAGAATTTTTAATATTAACAAAATTTTTTTTTATTAAAATACGCCTGCTAGAAATATTATTCTCAACTATAAA
>NC_029790.2:25136807-25138906 GCF_000816755.2 Arachis ipaensis | reverse complement strand
ACTGTTTTCCTAAATTGAATTTAAATAAATATAAAATAAATGTAATATTTTTATCAAATAATAAAATAGTAATATATTAGATATGCAATACAAATTAAAAATGAGTATACAAAATTTTTTTCCCTTTAAAAAAAAGCAAAGAGATAGACACAACAATCTATTTTCTTCTATAAACTAATTATACAAATCTCAACTAGAAATAGAACAGAATCTGAACGTGACCGGCCGTTTACCAAAATATACAAAGCAAAGATCATGGAATTATATTAGGAAGAGATAATATAGGTGCTTATATTGTCATGAACATCTAATCATAATAATAATAATAATAATTATTATTGTTAGCTATTTTTTTTAGTTGTCTATGTTTTTCAGCTCATCAACGGGTTAATTAAGGATTAATTTATTACGGATCTAAACTCTATTTAAGGGTCTACTAATTAATAAGTTGTTACATATACAAAATAGAATTCGAATCTTGGACATTTATTAAGCAAACGAGTAAATTAACCGTTCGATCAACTTATTTATTATATTGTTAACTACTCCTAGTATTTCTACTTGACTAGGTACATTTATAAATGTGGAAGTGAGAAATTAAAGAAGAGATTAATATGATGAGAGGGGAATGTGGACTCTCCTATGAAACACATGAGACCACATGCAAGGCTGCTTATTTTACAATTTGGAATAATATTTGGACTTTGCATTGCATCATGAGTTCATGAAACTGTTAGCTTAAAAATTGTAAGTAAAATAATAATCAAATACTGCCTTTGACTTTGACTTGAATAGCAGCTTCCATATGATTCGTTAGTCAATGCAACTACACATCGTATATAACTCATTTATATATCACTGGTGTAAAACCATAGACTTATTACTATCACTAATATCATGAATTATATATGTACCAACACCATGGTTAAAATTAAATGATAAATATTTTAATTTTTATTAACTGTTTTTTTTTAATTTTAAACTTTGATAATAGGAAAGGAAAAAAAAAAGGATTGATTCAATTAAAATAGAAAATATAATTATTATATTCTTTTTTATAATAGGTATATTTTTGTCACTTTAATGTGTTTTGTTCTATTTTTATTATTATTTAAAACATGCAATATCTAATCATCATGACTTTAGTATTATGAGATTGGCAGAATGCAAGGTCAATTTCTATCTTTAGAATGAGAAAATGTGATGGACCCTTCCCTTCACATGCATTTTTCTGAATCAATTCAAGTAAAGTGATTAATAAAATAAAACAAAAATTACGGTGGCCATATATATATGGAATGTCTCGTAATTCTTGTAGTTATGAGCAAGAATTAAGGCCTACCAGATAGTGAGTGTTCTTCCATTCCCAAATATCTCTCAGTGTAAAAAAACAGTGCAAATTCTGTGTCTGTCTTCAATTATATTGTTTCCTGGACCCAAACCATAATTTTATAGGGCACTCTACTGTACAGATTTGAGTGGTATAGAGAGAGAAATGAGAATATAATTTTTTTTATAATTATTTTTTATTATTTTATTATTATTCAAAGTGTGAATCTTACCTTTTCAATTTCTCTTTCATCCCATAAAAAAAAAAATTATAGATATAGATATAGACATAGATAGGGACGTTATATTTTGGAAAGTCGTGGCGGGGGATGCATATATTTGGAGGCATGTGCAAATTGAAAATGACAAAATTGGAGTTATTCTAAGAATTCACAATTTATTTAATTATTATGAATAATTAAGTATGAGGAGAGTAAGACAAAGCTAAGAGTACAATATATATTATTGCAATCTCTAATAATATATAATTATTGTGACAAGGAATTTCGTGATAGCGATATTGCTTGATAAATGCTGCTGCCTAGCTAGTTCGTTTTTATTATTAATGATTATTGCACATAATCATTTTGACAAAAAAAAAATTTCCACACTAACCTAAATCAATGATCACTACTTACTGGGCTAATTAATACCAACAAACAAGCCTGATCCTTTTAATCACTTGACATGTCCAAGATAATTAGCAGTTACTTTCATTTTTTTTTAATTTTGAATAATAATAATAATAATAATAATAATATGTTAGGAGT
>NC_029790.2:25136197-25136768 GCF_000816755.2 Arachis ipaensis | reverse complement strand
TTTTTGACTTTTTAAGTGAAAAATAAGTAGATGTGTTAATATATACTTATTTTAAATTCAAACAATTCATATTAGTAATTTTTCAGTAATACTGTTTAATTAAAAAATACAAACATTACGAAAAAATTCCGTAATTTCTTTATTGTTTCTTTTGCCCATTATCGATTTCGTCTAAAAATTACTATCTTTACCGTTTTTTCGTAATGTTTGCGGACATAATAGTAATTTTTCAATAATACTGTTATGAGTTATTACTATCTTTACCAACATAGGTATTGAGGTAATTTTGGAGGCACATAATAGTTTCAAAGAGAACCAATTTAAGTTGGTCGAGTGTCAACTCTCGTTTAAGTAAGTATCGAAAATAAGCTTGACAAGAAAAGAAATAGTGGCAGTCATTTTCTTAATTTTTGTTGGTATTTATTTATTTGCCTTTTTGGGAAATCTTTTTCCGCGATTTTCTTACTTTGTTATAGATTCTTGTGAAGAAGCTTCCACACACATATTAAATGGTTCAATTGGAGATTTTGCATAGTACATAAAATGAAAGCTTGTCCTCTATAAAGAACTT
>NC_029790.2:25135004-25135980 GCF_000816755.2 Arachis ipaensis | reverse complement strand
GATGTAATGTATGAATGAACAAACTAAAACATATAGTTAGTTTTTCTTTGTAGTATTTGATGCATATGCATGTAAGATTTTACGCACATTTTAACTTTTAATTATGTCTGCATTGTTTCTTTTGCCCATTATCCATTTCGTCTAAACACTTGATAGGGGATAATCCATATATTTTTGGACTATACATACATACATACTACTTAGACAAGCTTTCACTTGTGAATCCATATTTTTGAAAATGTATATTTTTTTTTTATAGTAAATGATGTTTCGCTGTGTACGTTGCTTCTTAGCTTAATATTTGCAAAAATAAACCCATTTTAAAATTAATAAAACAGAATTATAATATCGCCATAAATGTTAAATAGTGCACAAGGATAAAAAATTGATTTAGCTTAGTTGGTAATAATTAGATTCTTTTATTAGGTCTGCAGTTGGTCATGATTAGATAAACGTAAGAGTGATAATAAAGTTTAATCTCTATGTATATTATATTGTGGTTCTACTCTTAATATGTGAACATAAAAATGATATAATTTTAAATAATAATTTATTATTTTTTGAGTTTTTATATAATCTTTATCAATTGCTATTTATTTATTACGAATCCTACTAAAATATGTGAAGTTTTACTCCAAAAAATTATTATCTAAATGATGATCTTTCATAAATAGACACATCTCAATGATTAACGATACATATAAATACCATTTGTTTATTATCATAAAAAATCAAATTAATATTTTTTTTCTTTAAAAACTTAATTATCATTTTACCCAAAAAAAAAAATATTACACCAATGCCGTTATTAACACGCACAATGAAAAAAAATAAAAGCATTGTAATCCTGTTATCCATGCAATTTTTTATGGTAAACATTATTTTGACATTAATATTTTCTTAACAATTAACATACATTTTTTAATTTTATTAATTAAAAAAGTTAAATATGTAATTATTTAATTAATTAATAATA
>NC_029790.2:25115868-25134999 GCF_000816755.2 Arachis ipaensis | reverse complement strand
ATTATTTTTTAAAATTATTTTTTAATCTGACATGTTAAGAACTAACCTGTTACAAATCAGAATTTAATTTAAAAATTTGTATACACAAGATGAATTTAAATCTCTTATACTTATTTTAAATGAATAAGTGAATTGATTAATGATTATTCTATCAGTTAAGTTGGTTGGAATTAATATAAGGTTTAATTATTCTGTCGGTCTCTATAGTTTTGTCAAATTTTTAATTAGGTCTCTATACTTTTTTTTTTTAATTGTTACACAAATTTTTCTTTTTAATTGGGTCCTTAAATTTTGTTTTTCTTTTATTTGGGTTCCTGTACTAATTTTTTTTTTACTTGTGTCCCTATTAAATTAAACCAATTACTGTTAAGAATGACTTAATTTAAAAAAAAATTAATACAGAGACCAAATTAAAAGAAAAAAATAAAAATCTAATTAAAAATTTCGCAAAATGATAAAGAATAAGAGAGTAATTAAACCTTAATATAACGTTATTATCATAAATAAAAGTGGGCCAAAGAAATGGCAGATTGGCATATACTAAAGAAATTGAAATATGGGCAAAATGTGAATACAAATGGAATTTCCACAACTAGGGAGTGCCTATATATAGGATAGTGAGAGAAATTGATTTTCATAGGGTGGAGGACCTTAACACCATTGGGAATGGACCAAAAATTGGTTTGCATTTCAGGTGAACCTTGTGGACTACTATTATTTCTACAAATTTTGAATGGACCATAATAATGACAACAAAACCTAGAACAAACTCTTTTATCTGTTTTCTCTTTGTCACCAAAGCTTATCCAAATCAACAATCATAATTTTTGAGGCCCAATTATCATGGACCGTGAGATCATCAACATTAATAAAATTAGTGAGATTACAGTTGTGATGTCTATAAAATGTTAGATAACTATAGGGGGGGTCCAATACCATATAGCATGGTCCCTAACTTTTTTATGTTTTTTCTTTATTTTTTTTAATTGGGTGTACCTATTCTTGGATAATGGGTATGTAATGTAACCCTTGTGTGATTGTGCTAGTGGTGGAAACTATTGGGGCCAGAGCCATGTGAATTCCGAATGGGTTTGGCGGAACAAATTACAAAAGTTTCAATCTTAAGACTTTGTGATTTTTAATCAAATTATATTAAATTAAATATATTTTCTTTTTTGAAGGGAAGTTCCTATCACCAGCGGATTATATCGTAGCAATTAGCAAATAAGTTGCGACTTCATTTTCATTCAATTTTAGGTTGACTTACAAATAACACAAATCATTGTTAGGATAAACGAATGTTTGCACTTTTCTTCATGACATAATAATAAGAAAATCAAAACAACCCATGTGTTCCTCTTGTGATATATGCAACTGAAGCATTTAGACCACAATTTTTCATTCCATATTTTTAAAATTTTATTCACTCAAAGTTGGGCGTTTTTGGTATGAAAAACCCAACTGGTGTACAGTTTCTTATCCAAACAATTGATAATGCAGCATGACAATGTCAAAGATTTGATTCAAGGTTAAAGCTGAAATCCAATTAAAGTTTTGATTGAGTGGTTAAATATGTTTTTTTCTTAATATATTATACCCAAATTAAATTTTGGCGGGTGATCAAATAGTAAATAGAACCCTTAAATATGTTATGTATGTGTGACTGTGTGGTATATGTAAGTGTGTGATGCCTAAGATTGAGAGCTATCTAATATCTAATTCATTCATCGGACAAAAAAAAGAAAAAAGTTTGAAGCATGCAGCAAAGAACTTGAGGAAATTGAAGCATACAATATTTGCAAAGTTAGAAGGCTCTTAATGGAAATGAATATCTCAATTTTTTTCATTAATTATCTGGTAAAATGTGATTTTTCACTTTATACCTTTAAATGAGACTAACACTTTGTTTGAGATAATAAAAAATAGAAGGAAAAAAATAAGAAAAAAAAGAGTAAAAAGAAAATAAAAATAAAAATAGATTGTTTTATGTGTTATTTAGATAAAGAGAAAATGTATGGAAAAAAAAATAAAGAGAATTTTTTTTATTTAGATGAAAAAAAAATGTGAAAAGAGAAAAAATTATAATAGAAAAAAATTACATTAATACCCTTAAAATATTTTTTTTTTATTAATCAAAAGGTGAATTAGTAATTTTATCCTTATTTACATATTTTTTCCTCATTTTTATCTCATCTTTGAGAAGAAAAATTTTAATGGGTCTTATACTTTCCTTCTACCCCATTTTACTTTCTCATCCAAACAACAAAAATTCATATTTTTATCTATTTTTTTCTTCACATTTTTTTTCATATTTTCTTTATACAAATAATGTGTAATAGAAATCATGTGAGAGAAGATATATTAAATGATAAAAAGTTATATTTTATTAAATAATTAAAAAAAAATTAAGAAGATCTACTCTCTCTTTTAATCCGTAATAAATTTTTTTGAATGGTTAAGTTTGCAATTTTATTGGCAGTTACAAAAAATAAGTAATGACAAGAAATTTAGTGATACACCTAAAACTCAAGATATATAAAGAGGGGTAATAATTTTCAGCCATTAATACAGCTTTATTTTTCTTTAACCTTCTTTATAAATTGAAAGAAAAAAAGCTCTCCCAAATTTTAGTAGAACTAGAAAAAATCTAGTAAGAAGAGTTAAGTTCTTTAACTAACTAATGAATCCAATTAGTCATGTTGCCCTTTCAAATAGTACTATTTTCATGTAGTTTATAAAGCACATCCAAGATTGGATGCTCATTGGACACCTAAGTACACAACCAAACACTTTTAAAATTTGATCTATTGTTTTTATGTTGAGTTAGAAATTAAGAATCTCAAAAATTTTTTTAGAGAAAATAGTTAAAAGGTTTAAATATAAATAATTTAAACACAAATATAATCGATACGAAATAAATATAAACAAAAATATATCAATTGAAATTGAAAAAAAAAAAAAGAAATTTCTTAACCTAACTTGCCTATACTATAGTTTGTTGGGAATTGAATTGAAAGGACTCACTCAACTTCACTTGTTCACACTATAATTTCATCACGAAACTAAAAGAGAAGGGGGGAGGAGAGTTCACACCTCTAATCTCTTTATATAACGACTATAATAGTTTAGGAAGTATTTATAGAGAATTCTTTTTAAATAAATAATTTAATTATTTTAATTACCGAAATATGTAATTTGTACCGTATTTACTAATTTACATCGCATTGATTTATCTTGTTTATAATATAAATGAGATATATAGAATTTGAAAAAAATATACATATCTCGTTTACACTTTAAAAAAGTTGGTAGAAGATATTAAAATGGATATGTTTGATCAATTAGTACTCAAAAAGATTACATAAAAAATTTTAGATTAAAATATGAACAAATTAGATTGATTTAAATTTGAAAAAAAAAATTTACAAGCAATAAAAAGTTACGTATAAAAATTAAAACATTGAGTACTGAGAGAATATTAGGGATAAAAAGTAATGTATTCAAGTTCTACAATGAGAGAATATCAGAGATGAAAATTTACGTGTTCTAATTTCTTGATGAGAATAAACGTGGTTATTTGTTTCCAAGAAACACAGTTATCTCTCCCACACATTCTCACTTGTTCTGGTTTCATGGTGAGAAGAAACATGGTTATTTCTCCCAATTTTTTTTATGTTTTATTTACCCATCAACTCTACACTTCTTTTAATATAATAACTGTCTATCCCATATATTCTTTCACGAGTTAAACTCCAAAATAATTTATGAGATTGGTGTTATGCATTAAAATTGTCCCTGAGTTTCAATTGCACGAATTACATTTCTGAAATTGACAAAAGTGCATCATATTAGTCCCTGATCTATTTTCATTAACAACTTGATGATATGGCCTGACGTGGGCTATTAGTAATACGTGTCACTCCATGGTTTAGCTATGTGTAATAGTATGACGATGTGGTGACCAGTGACACGTGGCATGCTGATGTAGATGGTTGTGTCACGTGTCACAATACTATTTGGCTACGTGTCTGTTTGTGCCACGTGTCGCAACAGTATTCGTCCACGTGGCATCCATTATGTGATCATTGTAGATATACCAAATTAGTCCCTTACTTGCATTAAGTGACTTGTTTTAGTTCCTGAAATTGAATGTCGTGTACCAAATTAGTCTCTTTATTAGTTTTTTCTCCTTTTTTTTCTATAAATTCAAAATTCTCAATATTTTTGAATGCATTAACTTGAATTCTATTTTTTCACATGTTATTCAAATACAAGTGCTTTTATAAAAATACTTTTCTCTTGCGGATACCCTAATCGCCGTCTTGGAGTTGACGTGAAGGCATTTCAAACACCCTAACTACGATCTTCGACCTCTTTCCGTGCTTTTATGAAATATTTTTTCTTTTACGGATATCCCTAACCGCCATGTTGGAGTTGACGTGAAGGCATTTTAAGCGCCCTTACTACCATCTCCGACCTCTTTCATCTAGACCGAAGAGGTCGGAAATGATAGTGAGGGTGCTTGAAGTGCCTTCAGTCTAGCCTATTTATACACAATGGAAACGTGTATTTCATAAGAACAAAAAATGTTTATTTTAATTATCTATTTCTTGTTAAAAATATATGTTTTTTAATGAAAAATATGTCTAATCAATTATATAATTCTTTTTTTATAATAACATACTTATGTATTACAAAATTTTTATGAAAGCACTTATATTTAAACGATATATTAAAAAATAGAATTGAAATTAGTGTATCCAAGAAATTGAAAATTTTAAATTTAAAAAAAATAAAAAAAATCGGTGAAGGGACTAGTTTGGTGCACGACATTCAATTTCAGAAACTAAAATGAGTCACTTAATGCAGAGTGAGGGACTAATTTGGTGTATCTACAATGATGACATAATAGACGACACGTGGACGAATACTGTTGCGACACGTGGCCAAATATTATTGCGACACGTGGCATAACCATTCACGTCAGCATGCCACGTGTCACTGGTCACTACATCATCGTACCATTACACGTGGCCAAACCATAGAGTAGCATGTGTCACTATAACCGTCTACGTCATCAAGCCATGTCGTTAATGAAAAATGGGTCAGGAATTAACATAGTGCACTTTTGTCAATCTCAAGCACGTAATTAGTACAATTGGAATCTCAGAGACGATTTTAGTATATTACATCAATCTCATGAATCACTTTAGAGTTTAACTCATTCTCTCACGTACTAAACATTTCAATTATCATGTTTTTTCTCATCATGGAATATGAACATGGACACGTATAACTTTTTTTTTTTAATTAATCAATCTCATTCGATCTATTTTTGTATGTACTCTTGTTGAGTACTAATTTAAATGGGTTGATTTTTAAAATAATAATGTACTAATTTCAAATGAACAGTTTTAAATAACTAGTTTTAAATACGTAGCGTAACAGTTTCAAGATATAACTTTTAAAAATTAGATTAATTTTAAAATAAAAATTAAATTAATATTAGTTTTATTGTAATTTTTTAATAATAATACACATATCTCGTTTACCATGTAAACAAAATAATTATAAATGTATCTCGTTTACAGTGTAAACGAGATATATATAATTTGAAAAAAATACACATATCTTATTTACAGTGCAAACGAGATACATTCATAATTATTTTATTTACACTGTAAACGAGATAAATCAATGTGATGTAAATGGGTAAATACGCTACAAATTACATATTTCAGTAAATAAAATAATTAAATTATTTATTTATAAAAAAGTCAGTATTTATACATCTTATTAGGTTAAAATAAAAATCATAATCCCACGAACATAAAGTTCAATTTAGTAACTAAACAAAATCAAAATATATCAAATTAAATTGAACATTCTAAAATATGAACTAATAACTTATAAATAATATTTGTACTCTTCATATCATAAATATTTGAGACATGTATCATTTTCTTTCTCTTCAAAAAATATTCGTCCTCGAATCTTATAGTTAGAAAAATAATGTATAAAAAGGACAAATACAAGAAAGATATTTTTTTCTTGTGTTTTTTTTTTTGGCACCGTATGTCTTTTTATGTTTTTTTAAATAATGAAATTAATAAGAATGACAAAAACAATAATGAAACATAAATAAGAAAGATAAGGACGACAAGAACATAAAGAATAATGCAAGAGGTGTTGTAATTCTTTTTTTTAGAACATAAGAAGAACAAATAAGGATTAATACCAAATAATACGAAATAAAGATAAAAAAAAGATATGAATTGAAATTGCATTAAAAATATATTAAAATTGAAATCAAAACAGAAATGACGGGTTGAAATTGATAAAAAAAAAGAAGCGCTCAATTTTTTATCCAATTTTTTGATGTAATAAAAAAGGGACTTTCAAACTAATTTGCCTACACCATGGTTTTATCACGAAATTAAAAAGTATTTTGACACTTCTTTAATATCTCTAAATAGTTTAGTAGGTATTTAAACCTCTTAGTAGGTTAAAATAAAGAAAATTCTAAATTCACAAGCATAGATCTCAATTTAGTAACTAAATAAACAAAATTAAAATATATCAAAATAAACTGAACATTTTAAAATATAAATTGATAACTTTTAAATAATATTTAAATTTTTTATATCACAAATATTTAAAATATGTATCAATAATTTATGATAAAAATAAATGAGTTGATGTCACATTTGCATTTAGTTAGGAACTTGGCTAAGACATTAGTTTTCACGTAGAAGTATAAGAAATATATGATTTTATTATAGGTAATATGGTGAAGAGTGAAGATTTACTTCTTTTAAAAAAAGCCGACAAAAAAATTTATCAAATGCAATGCACATATTGATAAATTTAGTTAAAATCTTCACTTTTTACCCCATTCTAATTTTCACCGAAGAAATTCCCTTGTGTCATTTCTAGACAAAGCTTGCACTAACTATTCTAGTTCCTCTTGATTGACTTATTAATGGGCCTATCAAAATGCAAAGAACCAGGATATGCAACATCTGTGTCTCAATCAAATGATATTGGTTGAATAAATTGTATTTGGATTAGTTTAAGAGCCTATTATCAAAATTACATATTTATGAGAACTGAGAAGGCCATGGACATAGGTACCAAGATACTTATTTGAACTGAATAATATTGTTGTTTTCTATTATGTCTTGTAAGTTTCTGTGACCTATTCATACTCTGCAATTTGCATCTTGCTCCTCTATTTTGAGCTTGACACAAGGAAAAAACAACTATAGCAAAGTAAATGAATGATCAGATAAATAAGGTGGGGAAAAAGAAGTTCAGCTGAAATAGAACCTATTCATTAACATATTTTTAAATTTTGTAACTTTACATAAGTAAAAAATTGGTTGGAAAGCATTTTAGATTTACCAAAAGAAACCAATTAAAGCTCCTTCACTAATCCTACCATATATTATATATCCCTGCCCCTAGAAATGCTGAAGATTTGAATTTTTACAATTGAATGCCAACCAAAGAATGAAAAGAATAAATTTACATGAGGGGCAAGATGATACAGGGAATCAGGGATAAACCAAAAACAATAAAAGAAAACATGGCATTTACAAAGGCACCAATGGCAAGGACCAACAACAAGAACCATTTGTGACTATGCCTACTACTCATTTAAAAATTGGAAGTCTGGATTCTCGAGAAGCTCCTCCGCCAGTTTCATGTCTGAGAAATCCTTCTCTTGCAGTGATATAGACAGGTCATCCACTGAGAAAGGAATGCTGTGAAAGAAAGTCTAGTTAACATCTCAACTTTAGGCCAAAAAACTGAAAGATATGAGCCTGCTATACAAGTTTTCACTCAAAGTTCATGTTCTGTTATTAAATCTCATTCCATTTGGAAGCAATCTAACCTGGAGCTATCATCCAACAAGAAAGAATCATTCTGAGCGTTATTGGAGTCCTCGACCATAAGCATCCTCATGCTTGAAAGGACCTGAAGAAAAATTGGCATTAATCGAATGCGTAAACTTCAGCTATGCCCCTGTCACTGAATTCAGATGCAATACAGATACAGACTTACATCAGGAGATACGCTTCGAGTATTGTAGTTAGCATCCCAGTAAAGCGAGCATATTCTATACAGCTGCTGGATACTTAGGATCTGCCGTAATAGTACCAAGAGTTCGTGGAAAAAGACATGAGAGACATACAGAAAATGACAAGACACAGATGAAGAGATAAAAAGAAATAATGCTTTCATGATCATATGCATAAGCATAATCTCAAAGCGCCTTCATAACAAAAAGAAAAGGAGGAAAAAAGGCACTATGAAGATTGAAATGGATAATGACTTACAGGGCATAAATCATTAATGATTTCATCATAGGAAATCCTATACTTCTGATGAATTACCTGTATATTGAAAATGACAAGGATTAAACTAAAACAAACGAAGATTTAACCAACAATGAAAAATGTCAGATTATCAAACAGCAAACAGTTACCAAGAATCCAACAGCCTGTCTTATGTGCTTGAGCTCATCCCAAGATGACCCTGCATACTGCACACCAAAGGAGATTAATTTAAGAGCTTTTCGGAAGATTTGTATGTTCCTAAAACTACGGAGAATGGCAAAGGTCATCATATTTCATTAAAATAATAAATTCCAATTGATATATGTACTAACTCAACTCATTACAGTCAAACAAAAACCAAATACCTCTTCCTTGGCCTGACAGCACCACAGTTCTAATTCAGCTAATCCAGCTTTCACATATTCCCCATTGCTGAACGTACAACAATCACGGCGCAGAAGAAGACTAGTAATAATATACAAAAACTTGTTAGCATTGCCACATTTTAAGATGAAAACATCATAATGAAGTAGGTTTCTTCTATGTTTAAATGATGTATGTGAAAAAAGGGGGGTAAATCTACTTACCTATTAAAGAGTTGGACATTAATATACGAGAATGTTTGACTGAAAATCTTTTGGATAAGAACTTGAGGCACCTAAAACCCACATCATGTTTCAGCATATTCAGAAATCGCATGGACAAGTTAATGGAGATATTGATAAATATTCAGGAATTGGAAAGTTGCTTCTTACAAAGTTCTCTTTCAGAGTACAGAGGAGGGTGTTGAGGGATTCGATAATAGTCAGCCAGTGAACCATAGGAGAATCTTTACCATAGGATCGACCAGAAGACCGTAACGTTGCTTTTGATGTTCTTGGTGCCTGCAAGGAAAAGAACCAAAAGCATACTTGACTAAAAGCAATAAAATGACTCGAATTTTTTTTATTTTGAGTTTACTTTTTAATGCTTCTAGAAAGTATATTAAGAATGAAGTATGTGGGGTCCAATGAACGAGTACTATATGGGATGAAACATAGTATTGGTTTAAAGCTCGCACCTGGATACATAATGCAAGCATTGGTGTTAACTCCTTCTTCAAGTTGTCCCGAATGATGCCATAAATTTTCTCCAAATAGGCGGTGAGCTGTTGCTTGAAAAGTAAAGCCGGGTATTTAGCCTCTACCTTGCGTACAACCTCCGATGCAGGGGTGGCAAGGTTTGCAGAAGAAGGGGATGAGAGAAAACTCTGCAAGTATGCCATTAAGTACATAAGCGAATCTTATAGCTAAACAAAAAATTAGATTACTAAGAATATAAGGAAGATACTTTACCCTGGTCATTCTTCCAAAGAGGGATGTTGGATTAGGTGGTTTTTTAGCTGGGGTAGCAGTTGATGCACCATGAGATTTAAGGCTTTGTTCGAGTAAAAATAATAACGCAGAGGTATTAGACAACCAATAGGCCATAAGATTATTTCCATCTTCATCCTGTATGGTAGAAAAGAGAGCAAGGAAGAAGAAGATGAAACTTATTTTCAACAAGTGCTTTCATAATACCATTTATTAAACCAGAAAAGTAGCATAAATAGCCATAAAAGAATTTCATTTTTCAACAAATACACATATGGATGTCCATATCTTTAAAGAAGTGGATGGAGGGATAACTGGAACAACAAACCATGAAACTAACCAGTGCTAAATGTATTACTCATAACAAGAATAGTGTCATGTAGAAAATGCATCCTAGAAACAAGAATTAGACTAAAACACACCACCAGATCCACCATTAAATTATTCAGTACGTTGCGATTATGATGGTAAGTATATCCTTACTTTCTCACTAAAGAGAAGTTCACTTTAGAGGAAACTTACCCAACTAAGTAAATTAAAATGCAAGTTTGTCAAAGTCATTAAAGAGCCATGTCCAAACTTTTACTAAGCTTTTTTCCATACAGTATCATGTATTATAGAGCATACTTCAGAATTTAGTAATAAAGTTACCTCAATTGCAGAACCAATCATCTGGATAAGGCGATCAAATACATTAGTTCTTTCGGCTTCAAATGATTTCCAGTGTAGAAGACATTTGTAAATGGTAAAAGCAGCAATAGGCTTTTCATTATTGAAGCCAATATTTTTCATAACACAGTTGACAAGTAAATCAACATTCTCCTACAATGAAACAAGTTTAAAATTGAGAAAAGTACTCTCAATTGAGAACTAACAAAATTGAGTTTGAGATTTTCAAGCACATACATGTTGTCGTTCAATGTAAGACCTCCTCAATTTACTGTCAGAATCTGTACCAAATAGTTTCACAGGCGTAACACACGTTTCCTGTAAAGAAAACTCATTTTAGATTCCACTAAACAGGCATACAGGATGGATCAGACATAAAGAGTAGCAAAAAAATGCACTTACAACAGCTTTATGCTCTTCAACGACATGGTGACCATTTTCCAGCTTCTGTAGATAAAAATGTCAGTCTTCCAAAAGTGCACACACAGAGAAAATGAGGAACTGCATAAGAAAGTAAGTAAAATGACCTCCTCTATAGGTGTTGCGATGTGTTCTGCTATTGTTTTCACAGATGAGTTTAGCTGAGATTGTTTCTGAAGAATATGGTTTGCAGATTCGATATCTGAGAATTTCTCTTCAAGCCTATCAATATTAATGGAAAAAATGGTCATCAATTCTGAGTATGTATGAAGACTGTTAAATTACGAAGCAAGTCATGATTCAAACGATATCAAGTTAATCACAAACAAAACCTTTGCATAGCAGTCTTCAGCTGGATTACTTTCGATTCTGCATCCAAAGCTTGCTTCAACCTTTCTTCACCAATTCTATTTGCCTCTTCATACCTTTTCTCTGTTTCATCAATTTTCTTTTCCAGTGAATTCACCAAGTTCTGTAACATAATCCAGGAAGCACTTAATTAATTATACGAAATGGAAACCTATCTTATGCAAAAGACGAGAATATTTTAAATATATCAATAAGCCTTTCTTTCGAATATAGTGCCAACATCTAACAACCTTACCTTAAGTTTTTCATTTTCACTACTAAGCTTCTCCAACAAAGAGTGGTCAACAACTGGAACCTCCTGTATGACAGGTACAATCTCCATTGCTCTTTTTGCAGCCTTCTGCTCCTTTTCAAGAAGTACTTTAGTTTCTTTAAACTGAAGTTGCATCTCATCCAAAGCAGATTGTAATTTTTCATTTTCCCGTGTTTTCGCTTCTTCCATGTCAACCTATAAATAATATTGAAGATTTAAGAAACTTTGCAAGGAATGATGTAAATAGCACAGATGTGAAATACATCACTGTTACATTTGTCAGAAGATAAGGAGAGACAAAATCCATTTCTATCAGTTACACAAATCAAGTTTACTCAACTAAGAAAAGTTTTAAACAAGTTTTGCTATTGAGCAAATAGAACATGCTATTGAGCAAAAGAATAGTCATTTACCCTCAAACGTTTTTCCAGCTGCAACCTCAATGTAAGGTCTTCAACTTGCTTTTCAAGCTTATTTTTAGCAGCTTGGAGAGCTCCTGTTTCTCTTGCAGCCTACAACAAACACAATGATAAGAAAATGGATAATATATGCATATAGAAAGACAATGCTGAAGAGTAAAATTGTTCACGGTCCGAATGTTGCCCACTGAAGTTGAGATTTCCAGATCTAAACCAATGAAGTTTTGGCAGTAGAAGTAAACCATAAGGATCAATGCTAAGCTATGATGGGATTCTTCCACTAACCTCAATGTCAATACAGCTTTGATTTGTTTAATTCTAAAATATTGAGGCCTAGGTAATCGAGACCTACAATTTTATTTTAACATATCTCATTGATGGATTCAAAGGATTACCATCTTGAGTTTCCGCAGTTCTCGCCTCGCCATTTTTCCTCTCCATGCACATTGTGTTGCAATTGCTGCCTTCTTTAATTTCATAAAATCAAGTTGTGCCAAGTACTTCTTGCAATGGCTCTGGAATACACAAATTCATTAGAGTTGGGGCGGGGACTATTTGAACCAAAATGAAAAAAAAAAAAATCAAATAAAACAGAGAAAAATTAAGCAACAATAACCGTTGTATGGAATTCGAATATTTGAAAAAT
The DNA here is from genome assembly GCF_000816755.2 of Arachis ipaensis. Classification (NCBI taxonomy): domain Eukaryota; kingdom Viridiplantae; phylum Streptophyta; class Magnoliopsida; order Fabales; family Fabaceae; genus Arachis; species Arachis ipaensis. Next base: position 25,122,529 of record NC_029790.2, on the reverse strand, counting down.
ATGAACAGTAGAACTGTTAAACATATTTTTATAATGATGGATTTTAAAAATATTCCCTACCTGAATGATAATCGCTGCTCTAGTACGCCTTCTAAAGCATAGCTCACAACGAGCAGCCATTACCCGCAAACCAGTCTGAATACAGACAGCAGACATATATAATTCTTCGTATGCCTTCTTAGCGTTATACATGCGGAAATATCTCTGAATCACCAAACTAGAAGCCTGCTGCCGCATTCCCTCGTAAACATGCCGAGAAAGTTGTCCTGCAGTCAGTATAAAGAAACTTGTCAGAATGATCAGACTTTCACAAGGTTTTCACCAAATCCATACAGCGAGCTAATATTTGAAGAAGCAAATCTAGCAGAGACCTCTGCATGCGGCTTGTATCTGCACAGCAGACAAACGAAGGGAGACAAAACTCTGGCGAGCCAAATAAGAGCGGATTTTCCGCTGAATAATGCTTGCTGAGCGTCCTAAGATCTCACTTCTGCGGGTGTCTAATTCTGCTATTTGACCAGCTCGAAGAAAAACCTTTGTTTTACCAATCTACAGCAATAAATATATCTGCTATAGTTAGTTGCATAGAATAAGCCTTATGTTGCCACTCTAATCAAACTGATGTGATGTTAAACATCATAGCATAGAGTTTTTCAAATACAAAGACACTGGAGAAAGAGTACTTAGAAGAATATATAGTTAAGGGATCTTTTGAGGAATCAAGGATTAACCAATAACCATGTAATTATCCAAGTTATTCTTATTTACTAGACTGTTCTTTGTGCCCCACTACCCAAACAAACTTATCCCTACGTCCACAAATCAAACTATAATATAAAACAGGATAACATAGCAGTGGTTACCTGATAGCCTTCAAGTCCAACATTCTCCAGAATCCTCTTGCAAGCTTGAACTTCATCGGAGCTGATAACGAAAACATGAGATAAGTGGTCATTTTTAGAATATGACATGCATGATAAGGAAGATGAACAACTTAGATACCTTCCGACCAAAGCATCAGGTGCAAGAAGGCCAAATCGATCCACAAATTCATCAAAGGTTTTCCGAGTGGGATACCCAGCACAGCTAATCCTAATTGCCTCCATAACTCCCTACAACCATACATACTATTTAATAAGCATAAACTCATTAATCTCAGGTTAACCATCAATTAAACCATTGAAAAAATGCTAGCAGTCTTACCCCACAACGGAGTTGCAGCAAGACATTTTTATTCTCAAAAATTGCTGGCTTGAGAAAATTATTGGGTTTCACACAACGGATGTAATGTGGCTCAGTGGAACTGAGAGTTTCAAGCAAGGATTGCAATTGTTGCTGCAGGACATATGATACGTCAATACCACAAAGATTAAGCAAGTCAAATAAGTTCTGTCGAACAAGGGAAAAAACTAACCTTAAATCGTGAACCAATTGAAGAGAACTTTGATTGTTTGGATGATTCTTCAGGAGAAGGTGGAAACAAACCCGATACAAAGGGGCATTTAGAAGCATAAAGAAGTGCTTGGTGTTCAGCTACAACATAATCTTTGTTCTTGTCGAGGAATAAATCAGTTTGATAAGTGACCTAAAATTGACACAGATTAATTGCAAATGTTCCAAAGAAGAAACAGAAGACATGTAGCATTATGGCCTTATATTATACCATATGTGTGTTCTATTTATGATATGAATTTAATTTGTATGCATCATCAGTGTGAAAAAGTTCTTCACAAACATCCAATCATTGAATGACAATGTAAAACTTTTTTATATTGATAGTGCATAGCAATTAAACTTTTATGGTCTGATGTAACTGATCTGACTTACATCACCAGCATAATGGCAAATTGTGAAGTCACTAAGTGATAACTTGGGCTTGCTAAACCTTTTATGGTTTTTGAAGGTCTGATACAGCTTTTGAGCAAAAGTTTCATGTGTTGATCTAGGAAACATGCTGCATAACACACACACACACACACACACACAGAGTGATGCAGAGCTATCAGAGCATGAACAGAAATACTTTAAGAAATAATTAATTTTAAAAGTACTTACCAAGCTTCATCCAAAAGAGCAATAATGCCACCAGGTTTCTGAAAACGAATGCATAAAAATTATTTTAAAAGAAATACAAGCACAATTGCATCATTTGTATGCTAACAAGAATAATGACAATGGAAGTAGTTCAACATTTTATTTCACTCTTTAAGGGGAGGGAGATAAGAGTAAATATGTGTACGTACGTTCACATAGAAATTCATTTCCTGATAATCAAATCCAGTAATATAATTTTTCCCCCTCTTTTGAGAAAAGGCTGTTGATACAACCTTGTCTCCAGACTGATAAAAATGTTACTGATTACTAAGTTTCCATTCCTTTAAGCTACTGGGGAAAAAAAGGAAGTCCATTTCATGTCTCTTGTTTGATTTCAAGAAAATAGTCAAGCACCTTATTTAACACATTAAGATCATATACCAAAATGCATGTTATAAGAGACAATCAACGTTAAGAATTACGAATAAAACTATGAACCTTTTCAATGAGATCTAGAATATCTTGATTGTCAACAAATTCAATATAACTCCAATCGATCTCCTCCTTCTTGTATTCTTCCTGCTCCATTTTGAAAACATGCTGGAGAACAAATATTTTAGATCATGAGTACATGTTTAAATTGAAAAAGAAGTAATGGTGTTTATCTTTCAACTATACAAGCAAGAGACACCAGCAATTATAAACAAAATAATATCTCTATAACAAACAAACCTGATTAAAATGTTGCTGAAGCTTTTCATTGGTCAAATTAATACAAAATTGCTCAAAACTGCAAAGTACACATAAATAATATACCAAATCAACAATGCCACCTTTGCAGATGATAGAACTGCAACTTGAATGGTAGTAACGAGTGAACACAAGCAATGGCATTTCAATAAAATGTATTTAGTAGGAAACAAAACAAAACAAAGGTTGTAGGAGTTAACACACCTGTTGATATTAAAACTCTCAAAACCATAAATATCAAGCACACCAATTAAGGATTTTGAGTCAGTATCTTGTCCAATTGAACTATTAATCTTGTCAACCAACCTAAAAGAGCATGAGATAAAATTACAGAAATAGAGATTAATACTTGGATCAATTTGATCAAATTTTCCAAAGTGTAACCAAGGTTCAAATAAATACATTTTCATGCAATCTGGTTATAGGCTTACCAGTCAAACAACCTTGCATAAACGATCTTAGCCAAAGCATCTCGGCTGAGTGCAGCAGCTTCTGGATCCAGCCATTTTGTAATTGTTTCATCACGAGTAACAATTACTCGTTTGCAAAGAGAATCTTCAAGTGCCTTAGCATCACACCTGAATTAAATTATCAGCCAAGGTTGACAAGATATGAAATGCAAACCTTTAGTCGATGCAACAGTGCAATATTTGCTCACATGAAAAGCTCAGCTGCGGTCTGTAGATGGAACCGAGATTTCTCATCTTTTGGAGCAGATGAATCTATCTCCTTCCCTTTCATGAACTCAATGTTGCCAAGATGCAAAATTGCAGCAACAACTCGAAATATTGCATCCTGAAGAATGACAGGAAAATGGAAAGGCAAAGCATTGAAGCACAGGTAAAGATTTAAGAATCTAATCATGAACTTAAAGAAACTTCCTATAAAATACCTGCTCCTCAGAACTCATTCCAACAACATCCATTGCTCTCCTTGTAGCTATATATTCTTTATGTTCGTCAATCCCTTCTAACTCATAGCAATTTGATTGATTCAGATAGTGAAATGTTTTTGGATGTCCTAACTTGTACTTCATAATCTCCTGTCAAAACAAAGTCCTATCATGCTAAATTTCTGTTACCCCATTCAAATTATCAGCTAGAGCTAATAGCAAGACCAATAATGAATAATGACGTGCTCTAAGCTTCTAAGCACTGAAAAAAAGACCACAATGAATAACAACCGCATGCATTACCATAATTAAGCAAAAGGGCATAATGTACAACGAACACTGTATACCTAACAAGAAGACAATGATAGGGAAAGGAAATGATCTCTTATTCTCTATCAAACACTCTAGAGGTCCTATGTCGGGGATTTTTGTTTAATTATCAGTCACTCAAATGTGTGATTTCATCCAGAAACAAATTAGTGCAAGAAAAAGAATCCCACTACCTCCTGCGGTGCAGCGCAGAGCATGTAGAAACAGTGATAATTCCTCTCTGGGTCTGATAGCTGACAAACACGCGATCTTTCCAGCAGATATGTTCTGATAGCAGCTCCTGAAATTCTTCCCCTCTGATCAAATTGAATCTCCACAAACTTACCAAAACGACTGCAGAAGTCACAAATTATAGTAAGACAGCATGGCATAAAAATAATGCTATATAACTAAATAAGAAGAAAACTTACTATTATTTCCCACCTTGAATTATTGTTCCTAACCGTCTTTGCATTCCCAAAGGCTTCAAGAACAGGATTGGACTATAAATCACAAAAGAGCAAAAATGTTCATGTTTATATTATTCTTATGAAAACTAGGTACTAGAAATTATTAACAAAGAAATAAATTTACGGCATTCAAATGAGCTTGCGAAACTAAACTCATGAAGTTTGATTCTCTTACCTCCAAGACTTTTTGCTCAACAGTTCTACCTTCAGCAGCAGCTCTCCCTCCCATGTAGGCAAGATACCGCATGAGCAACTTAGTACTTTCTGTTTTACCAGCTCCGCTTTCACCGCTGACTAATATTGACTGGCTGATTCCCTCATTTATCATAAGCCTTTTGTACCACAATAATTTATATGGTCAGACTTATAAAGTAGTAGTAGTAGTAATAGTATACGCCATTTACAGTGCAGCAAAGAAGATTACCTATATGCAGCATCTGCAACAGCAAAGGGATGTGGACTTAGCTCACCAAACACTGCTCCTTTATATTGTGCCATCATATGACTATCATATAAATGAGGAAGCTTTACAAAAGGGTTCACCGCAATCAATATATTTCCAGTGTAAGTCTGGAAGCAAAGTATTGGAGTAATTAATTAGCATAATATTCCACATTTCCAACCATACAACATCATCAAAATATGAAATACATACGTAAATTTCATTGATATCATATCTTGATCTCAGATTTTCTAGTACACCAGGTTCGTGTAGGTATGCAAGCTTTGTCATATCGTCTACTCCACTTGGCGGAACTTCAGTGTCTTTATGATAAATACAGGACACTTTAACAACAACCTGAATTTCAAGGCAAAATTAAAGGGAAATTCCAAAATTTGAGTTAGCATTACACCGAATAAAGCATGGGCATATTGCAATACAAGAAAGGACCCTCACCGTCTTCCCTGAAGTGCAAGAGACTTTAACTTCTTCTCCATTAACCTCCAAGACTTCACCATCTATCCATGCTACTTCAGAATCCTCAACCCAAACATGGGACCCAACTATAGGAGTGGTAGCAGCAACCTACAGTGCAGAAAGTGTCCAACTTTGCTTAACTAATCATAGTAGAATTCATTTGCCCCTCTAAATAAATTTATGCATAATCAAGCAACTAAAACAAAAGGCATTCACAGAACAGACTTGGAATTGACGAGAAAAGACCAAGAAATAGATACCATTTTGATAATGGGGATGGTATCAAGAACTGAGCTTGCAACTGGATCTACGTGCAATGCATCAAAGGGCAACTCCACCACTTAAAAAAGAAGAGTCTTGGCACTGCCCCTCCACGTTCACAAATGTGTGCTCGAAATGGTGAAGAAAACCAAACGGTGCCTATGAAACTGATTAAAAAAGAAAAAAAGAAGGAGATAAAAACGCTTCAAGAAGACCACAAGTGTTGGAGATGGGATTAAGCGCTCTCTGCTTCTGCAATGGGGTTTATGTTTATTACTCTTTTTTGGTTTCCAAGTCTACAGGTTGTTATGGTGTGTTTCAGTTCAGCTGCTGCTTCTTTTTCGCATTTTTCACCCTTCTTTTCCATATTCAGATCATGTTCATTTTTGTCAAAAAAGACTATTTATGAATGTTGTATATAAAAAATTATACTTCATGATATTATCTGAGTAACTAAAGTGAAATGTTAAAATCATTGACTCAATAGATAAGAAATGATTTTTTAGACATGATTACATAAATATAACACAAAAATAAATGGACTTGGAAATTTATTTATCTATCGCACAAAGAAGCAAACTTAAGAAAGGCAAGAAAATAAAGATGAAAATATAAATTTTTTTATTTCTTAAAAATAAAGACAAAAAGTATTTTATCTATGTCATTAATATATATTTTCTAATTAAAAAATATAATCTATACAAAGACTCAAAACATAAACAAGTCCGACACAAAAATAACATCAAGTAGAAATAACAAATATAAATCCGACAAAATATACCTCAAATTTGGATTGAGTTTCGGTTTAGATCGAATTTTGAACACATTTAAATACAATCATATATTTAAACACATAGTAGTTGATATCCTGATTCTAAAAATCATATCGTAGACGGTTTGACTTGATAAACTGAAAATTAATTATTAGATTGATTTGGTTTAAAATTAAAATTGCTTTATAAAATAGGTCAAAAATTGAAAATTGATTAAAAAAGTAGTCAATATACAATTTTTTAGTTATTAATC
>NC_029790.2:25098034-25115829 GCF_000816755.2 Arachis ipaensis | reverse complement strand
ACTCTAATTAAATTTTAATTAAAACTTTAACTTTAAAATATTTAACTATACTAATTTGTAATCGATTCGATTTTCAAAACTTTAGTTGATGCTCTTTTTTGTAACGAGTGTTCAAGATTTGAGTTCTTGAATGTAAAATAATTAATAGGGCAAAAAACCGTAATAAGCCAAGGCTAGTTTCAAATTACGCATATCAGCCAAAATGAAAATCGTTTCAGCAATGAGCCAAGGCATAATTTAATGTAATTCGAATCAGCCTGGTTCGAACTACATTCACTAGTAAATCGAACCAATCTAGTTCGAATTAGGGTGGAAATCGTTGAACATAATTCGAACCAAGGTGGTTCAAACTCTATATGCTCATAATTCGAACAAGGCTAGTTCGAATTATACCTATGAAAGCTAACCAAGTAATTCGAACCAACCTGGTTCGAATTACTCACTTTTTGGCTCCAATAGTAATTCGAACCTACCTGGTTCAAATTACTCATTATTCGGCTATATAAGGAGTTCGAATCAGCCTCATTCGAACCATTGTTCCTTTTCCCTACCCCACCAAATCCCAGAGAAAATGACCTAGATTCGATCCGACAAAGACCTGATCGGAATACTCTGCCGATGGGGACGATCCGGCAAGGTTATATCGGTTGGACGGAGTTGCTCATATAGCCGGGGTCATCAACGACGAGGTTAGTACATAAAAAATTTCGTGCTAGCGGTATATGTGAGTTAGTGGTTTTGCATGCGGTTTTAGTGGCGGTTTATGTTAGTGGTTAATCGAAGTGGTATTGCTAGTGGTTTAGTTGAGAGATTTTGCATGCGGGTTAGATGGTGGTTTAGTTGGTGGTTTATGTAAGTGGTTTGTGTTAGTGATTTATGTTAGTTGTTTTATGTTACCTGTTTTACGTTAGTGGTAGGTGTTGGTTGTTTTATGTTAGTTGTTTTATGTTAGTGGTTTGTGTTAGTTGTTTTATGTTAGCTGTTTTATGTTAGTGGTTTACGTTAGTTGTTTTATGTTAGTGGTTTATGTTGGTTGTTTTATGTTGATGGTTTATGTTAGTTATTTTATGTTAGTGGTTTGTGTTAGTTGTTTTATGTTAGCTGTTTTATGTTAATGGTTTAAGTTTAGCTATTTTATGTTAGTGGTTTAGTTGTGTGGTTTATGGTAGTTGTTTTGCATGTGGTTCTCGTTAATGGATTGTTATGCGGCTTTATTTTGTATGATGTTTTCTTGATGATTTATCGTCTTGGTTAATTAAGTCATTGGTTATGAAGCTGGTTCTAACAATGCGGTGCATGTAATGCGCAGCCACAGCGATGCATCAGGAGCATGCAGCGGCAGCAGGGCATGCGACTCGATGACAGATACGTTCCGTACTTGCAGATGGCCGGATTATACCATCTTGCAAGGCTGAACGATAGATGGTTCCGGTTAGATGAGGCCCTTGTCAGTGCCTTTGTTGAGCGATGGTGCTCGGAGACGCACACGTTTCATATGCCGTTCGGAGAGTGCACGATCACACTTCAGGACGTGGCGTACCAGTTGGGTTTGCCAGTGGACGGGCGTTACGTGAGCGACTGCCTATCAGAATTCCAGATATACATCCAGGGTGGCCGTCCAGCTTGGGTGTGGTTTCAGGAGTTGCTTGGAGTGATTCCTCCTCCGAGCCATGGTCAGAAGTACGCAGTAAACTGCAGCTGGTTCCAGGAGACTTTTGGAGAGTGCCCCGAGGGAGCCGATGATGAGACTGTGCGGCGATATGCCCGTGCGTACATCATGATGTTGTTGGGTACGCAGCTATTTGCCGACAAGTCCGGCAACCGCATTCACATCAGATGGCTTCCCTACGTAGCTAGGCTTGAGGAGATGGGATCCTACAGCTGGGGGTCTGCAGCACTGGCATGGTTGTACCGGTGCATGTGCCAAGTGGCGAACAGACATGTGGTCAAGTTAGCGGGCCCACTACAGCTACTTCAGTCTTGGATCTTCTGGCGATTTTCTCGGTTTAGGCCTGCAGGGTATGAGACGTTCAGCTGGCCATTGGCCTCGAGGTACTCTATTCAGCCTTCTCTACTTCAATTTAATATACATAACTCCATGTTCATTAATAATGTATTACAAATCTCTCACACGTTTAATTAGCCATAAGACACATGTGAGATGCAGGTGGTCAGGTTACAACCCTTCCGGTAGCGAGAAGGGTCCTAGAGTGCAGATTTGGAGGCTGAGGATAGACAGGTTACAGGACAGGGAGGTGAGTACGCTACTTACTAAGTTGCTTTAATTAACCACACTTTATGAATTGCGTCCATGAGTTGCCCTGACAATGTTGAGTTCTCTGTGCAGTTTATCTGGATGCTGTATAGCAGCCCCGACGTACTTCAGGTTGTGCATCCAGAGGCTTTGGAGCCTCGGCATATGGAGTTGTGGCGGTCTGTGACGTCACTGATATACTTTGCCGTCATAGAGTGGCATCAGATCGATAGGGTTCTTCCGCAGTTCGGCGGGGTCCAGCCCCGTCCGCATCCCGCCCTAAACATCGACTTTCTGATGTCGAAGGACGGCAGAGGCGGCGATCGATAATCAGACTCCACTACCTTGTACTGTACCCCTCGCCGGATGCTGTAAGTCTTCACACTTAACAGGGCCTCATCTTTATCCTGAAATTGATGACCAACTTGGAACTCTGTCAGACCAGTAGTCCCTTCCGCATCTCTAGCTCCGAATCCAACAAAGTGCCCAGAAACCCCCTCCTGCCTCATGGCATCCAAGTCCAAAGAGGAAAAATGTGGTGGATACTGCTGTGTGCCAGAGCTAGAACCACCTACCGCCAATGCAGGCTCACTCGCTCCGATATCATCGCTGCTGTCATCATCAATCATATCCGGCTCGACGTCATCCTCCTCTGCATCACCTAACAATCCGTCTCCAACGCCAAGCGGTGCAACGCCCTGTAAAGCGTTCGGCAGAAATTCCCTTGATCCTACCTCGTCGCCTACACTGCCATTGAGATCAACAGCAAAAGACGGGGAGGCGACAGGTTGGACCGCTGGCTCGTACACAGGGACAGAGGAAGAAGCAACGGCAGGCCTGGAACTAGAACCGGCTGCCATGGCCAAAGTGGTGGTATTCCGGTTCGAACCCCCTGAGCTGGATACCACATCAACCAGCTTTGCCAACAACTCTGGTGTCCTCTCCTCCGAAAACTGCCGCCGACAAAGAAACATGACTTGCAAGTCCTCATCACTACCAATCGTGAAACAATCATACTTCACCGTATCCTGAAGGACCGTGATTGGAATGCGATAGAAAAACTTCTTAACCTGCTTTGCACCTTCCAGACCAAGTTTCATCAATACAGATCTAACAAGGTCATCATAGCTCGTCGTAGGACTCACTACAATACAGAGAGGATCCTTATCTGTGAACTTCACCCCAGAACGAGTTTTCCTCTTAATGGATCCTCTGTGGTGAACCAAAACAACAAAACTCTCCTCACTAGCCATCTTACACCCTCTAATAAGAGCAACTCACGTTTACAACCATATATATACAGCTCTGTCTCTCACTAATTCGAACCAGCCTGCATCGAATTATGGTTTGTGTAATTCGAACCAGCCTGGTTCGAATTACTTTGGCCAGCTTCTCTCTCTATAATTCGAACTAGCATGGTTCGAATTACGTGCGTTACTAGTTCGAACCAACCTGGTTCGATTTACGTTGATCTCTTTATTGGTAATTCGAACTACTCTGGTTCGATTTATTACTAAATGCAGTTCGAACCAGGTTGGTTCGAATTATATTAAAGTATTATTTGGCTCATTACTGAAACGATTTTGATTTTGGCTGATATACGTAAATTCCAAGTTGCATTGACTTATTATCGTTTTTTGCCCTAATTAATATATCAAAACTTGTTATACTCAAATATAATTACCTATATATTAAAAGATTATCACAATTTCTTAATTTCAACGAAACTAAAAAAATACAAGATTCTTTCTATTAGTGAATCATTCTTCTGCAGATTGAATTGACATTTTAAAAACGGTTAAGTATTTTTTTTTTAAATTTTGAGTCAAAATGAAAATTGTTTTCGATATATTTTTTATTAAAATCATACTCAATGTTATAAAACGTTATAAAATCATCATTTTGTCTACGAACAACATTTTTTAGACAATTTTATCCTTAAACAAAAATAAAAAAAAAACTTTAAAAATTGGGTTCCACCAGATCCATCCCCCTTTCCACCCCACACTCCCTCACTTTTTTCAGAAGCCGCAAGCTCTTCCCTTAGCTGCGGCACCTCACACTACGGTTACCACCAGCACCACGATGACAATGACAAAGGATCCAACTCTGCCGCAATTTCGACAGGAAGAACCGACTATAGCAGAAAACAGAGAAGCTCGTGGATCTGCTGAACGGGGCGGAGGCGAAGAAGAAGGAAGAGGCGCTGGTGGAGCTGAAGCGAGTGGTGAAGGACCTACAGCACGGAGAGGACTTGGCAATTTGTAATTTTCTAGGTGTTTTAGAGTTTTTGCCATACCTTCAAATCATACTCTCAACACACCAAAGCTTCAAATCGTACTTTCATAATGGCGGAAAATGGCATCACCGACCCGCTATTCCCTCTATCCTCCTCTTCTCACCACATAATCCTCAACCTCTCCAAATCCCAATTCCCCCATCCCGTTTAAGTTCATCGGATGCTCCGAATCCCCAGTTATTTCTCCTGCTTCAATCGTAGACTCCTTCCGAAACAGCACACGGAACGTAGAGGGAATGTACGAGTGGGTGAAAATCCTTACCTTTGGCGCTAGTTCAAGTGGTGGTGTTCGGAGCGTGCTTGATGGTAGGGTACTTGGCAACGAAGTTGTTTAGCTATTTTAAGGGGTTCTGAGTTCATCTTTTTCAGGTCATTAATTGGAATTTGATTATGGTAACTTCTGTTAGGAAAAGTATTGGGTATCAACAAGTAATCTGCCAACTTTTGACAATAATAATTAATATTTGTTTTTTTTATTTTAAAAAAAATCTAAAAAAAACCCTAACCCCATCGTCCTTCCTTTCTTTAATCGTGCTCCACTCACACTCAAACAAAGTGTCTCCATCTTCCTCCCCTCGAGCAGCGGTCGACGTCATCGTCATCCTGGTTACTATCGCCGCCAGCGTGTCTTCACGCAGACCAGCCATGTCGCCGCAGAAACCGCCATTCGCATCTTCGACCACATCCAAGCACGCATCGCATCCCGTTCCCGTCTCGTGAAGCCATCGCGCCACTCGCATCCCAAGGCCAAGCTCGCGTCTACGCCGCCGCGACCTCCACTCAGACAATCCTCTGCGCAGCATCGGTCCCCTACGCAACCAATCCCGTTGCTGCAAAGTGCGCTCTGCATGCGCTGTTTCCTTCTCTGTAGGGCCATGACAGCGCCATCCCCTCGCGATTCGTAACGCCGCCGGCAACCGCAGCGTGCTCCCTCTCTCGTTTCTACCTTCTCAATCCTTTCTACTTCCTTTTTTAGTGAGCCAATTCATCTTCTTTTACTTTTTCTTTTCTAATTTCCTTTTTTCCTGCAATTTAATTTAAAATTCAATTTCTTCTTTAATTGTTCCGATTGTTCCAGTTTGGGTATTGTTTTTGTTATATATTATGATGATGAGTATGGTAGACGGCAGATTTGGGTCAAAATTTATTATCTTATTATTATTTTTTTGGTTGTTGGTTCCTTTTGGAATTTGCACTATTTGTTGATTTTTTAGGGTTTTGTATTCTATTATTACTAATGAAGATTTAGGTATGCGATTATTCTTAGAAATTATGATTCTATTTTTGTTGTGAAGTAAGCCTTGGATAATGTTTTGATCTATTGATATCTCAAGTAAGCTTTGGATAATGTTTTGATCTATTAATATTTAAAGGCCTCATGTTTAATTGTCAATCTCATTATTCTGTATGTATGATTTCAAACTTATAACAAGGCCTTATTGTTCGAAGAGGAGACTTGATCATTACCAAGTTCTGAGACCATTCATACTTTAGAGGCTTAAACACAAGGTTCATTAATAGTCCAGCTGCCTAATATTACTAAGCTATTGCTTCTAAGTTTTTTTTTTTTTTTTTTTTTTTCCATTCGTCTTGTTTTATTCCTTAAAAAAAGGAATGAAAGTTTATGTGGCTTCTTATTTTTGTTATGGTTCATATACTCATTATCAATAATTTATTTTTTAGATTCTTATTTTTGTTATGGTTCATCTATTGAGAGCACCATAGCTTTCCACTGGTTGAGGACATATGCAGGGCACCAAGATAAACCAAATTCTTAGAGAGTTGTTCTAGTTGTTCTATGTTTTAATTTTTGTTACTTTTATTTTGGTGGATTAATTTACTTGTTTGGAGTATGGGTGTGTGACATTTTAATTTTTCTTCATCAATGATTGTATGAAAATATATGAATTTGCTAGTGATATCATGCTAGCAACCTCTTGATCACGGCTCCCTGGAGTTTCAGTTCCTCTGCCTGACCTGCTTGAGAAACCAAGTTAGTGGTAGCTTTCTTTATATCTTCCAACTTCTCATACTTAGTGCGAGCAGCCGCAATTTTTCTCTCTTATAACTAAAGACACATCTAAGCATTGAAGACACATCCAAGCATTAGCAGATCATATGCTGGGAGGGGCAACTGAATCAAATAGATCAAGGCAGCCTAATCCATCTGAAGAACCTGTGGTGCCCTCTGATGTTGAGCCTGACTAAAATAATAACTAATTGATTTATTTTTAAAATGTTTCTTAAATTCTTTAGTCAAATGTCCTGCTTTTTGCATAGATGACTGTGAAGCTATCAATATTTTGTTGAACTTAGATGCCTAAAGTATGATAACTACAATGTATAGTGGTGTTGCTTACAAGTCTTTTATTCAGGTATGTTGTTTGCCCGTGTATTATCAACTTCGGAATATGACATAATATTCTTCTCAAATTTGAAGTTTATTGTTTAGTTTCATGAACTGTGAACGTTGGGTTGTAGTAAACTATCTTAAGATTATATGACAAATAATTATTTATTTCTTTTTTACTTTTGTAGTCTTCATTAAAAGTTGGTCTTCTTTACTAAAGGTAAGGGATTGTATTCAAAGATTAAATTAGGTACCCCAGAGAGAATTTAAATCTTACCTGATTTTAAGTAGTTATGAAATTAATGACACATCCAAGCAAGTTTTAAACAAAAGACACATTCATTAAAGACACATTTATTAAAGATACACCTCTGTTTGAGAAAACTGTTTAGTCAAAAGGCACATCCATGAAAGACACATCCAATCAAGTTTTAAACATAAGACACAACCATGACAGACACATTCAAGGAAGTTTGAAACAGAAGACCCATCTATTAAAGATACATCTAAACAAGTAGTTTTAAATAGAAGACACATCCTAACAAGTTTTGTAATAGAAGACACATCCAAGCAAGTGTAACAAAAGACACATTCATTGTAGACACATTCAAGCCTTAAAAAGCTCCTCTTTAGCCACTTTTAAAAGCACTCCTAACTTCTAGAAACTAGAAGCACAAACACATAAACTTTTTTTTTACCAAACACAAAAACAAGATACCTGTGTTTTTGAAAAAAAAAAAAGCACCTCTTCGAAAAGTTTACTAAACCAAACCTCAATGTTGGCACGTTATTTTCATTTGTATCATTATGACATCATGGTAAATAAACAGATATCACATTACTACTGTCAAAATCATATTCCTTAAGCTTCTAATTTGAATCATTGAATGCCACCAACATATAGTACTAAATCCTTCAATCATTTATGCTAGTTTGTCTTTGGCTATAATGGGTGGAAAAAATTTGTAATTTTCAAGAGTCTAGTCAAAGATATGTCCCATTCTCAGAAGCTTTTCCTGCAAGACCATACAAAGGAGGATGATCCTATTATTCATTAACAAGAATCAAATTTCACTCGTCTCTTTAGAACTGATAAAGCATAGACACTGCAACATTTTTCTTATTGTCGAACAAGATCCAAATCAAACACACAAATTTCTTATTTGCAATTAGCTTTCTAAAAATTGGATTTTATCTCAACAAAATCATATTTGAAAAAAAAACACGATTTTTAAAATGGGATAAATACTTGTGTCCCTTGATAATTGCATAGCAACAAGAAAACAATTCTGTTTTCCATTAAGCTACATGTAGGAAACAATGAAAATGCATCAAATCATGATTCACGTGTATAAGAAATGATTATTGAAAACAGGAATAAAACTAAAGACAATATCCCTGATATCCATCAACAAGGAGTTGAGTGCAATAGATAGAAAAAGTCATACCTCACTAGATTCTGCACCAATCATTTGTAGACCAATAGGAAGCCCGACAGTCCCACCTCAACAAATCCACATGACAAAATACGTTGGATGATTTTATCTTTTTTGATGATATCTTACCCGAACTTGTTTATTAACTACATGAACAAAGATTAAGGAATCAAATAAAGAGGTTGAAATGATGCTTCAAGAGCAAAGGTGTGCCCTGTCTGCAATAAGATTGGAAAAATATTTTCTATCTTAAATATGCTTTGATGTCTTTGGTAATGCATACTCTTTATGTATACAATAGCATGAAACATAATAACAACTAAACTGAGAGTTTTTTACATAAGAATCTCTCAGCCAAAACTAACATCATGATAGCAAAATAGAGTATTTAGAGTATTAAGAGTATTTCAAGTTTTCATCCGTGATCATCAAAACACAGTTTAAACTAAGACACTAAAAGCCTAATGTTATTTATTCAGCATGCATCATTGATAACTTTTTCCTTGGATGCTTGAAACCAGGATTTGAAATAAATTGGAACATCCTTGATACAGTACCCTTACTGGTAGCTGCCATTGTTTCAGTTGATACCCTTCGAATTGTTGTAGGTGGTGGAATCGGTGGTGGAATGCTCGACTGAATGTGGGGTGGTTGATGTGGCCTGATGATAGGTTGCTTGGTTCTGGCACTAGGTGAAATTGGCGTTTGAAAATTGGCCTGACCTCGCGACGACGGTGGTGTCATAGTTATCTACATATAACGAGTAACAACTTATAAGATTGTTAAATTATAAACCTCTGTATTAGAAGCACAACATATTCACTATCTTTTAACTTACCACGTTAGGCACTAAACCTGAATATGGTGTTTCTTATAGAACTTGATTTGCATTAACATTCACATTCTACAAGAGACCAAATAGCAAATCAAATTGTAGTCCAATAAAAAAGAAAACAAATACCACCACAATGATCTCAAATTAATTTGGTTGAATTTGGTTTTACTTGTGCTTGTGGAGCTGTTTGAGAGACATTGATCTATTCGACGTTTTGGTTTAAGGTTCTAGAACTAGAACCAGCTCTCGATGTTATTCTTCTATTTGGATTGGCTGGTCTTCTAATTGTTGTTTCTGGTGGGCCTTTGTAGGTCTTGTAGTTGTGGCCAGTCTTTCCACACTTGCTACAAGTGACCCTAAATGTTTTCTTCACTTTGGTGCCGTCAGTTCTGCTAGCTTCAATCTCAGATAGGTCTTTTCTCCTTTTCTTCACGGGTCTGCCTACTGGCCTCTTTAGCTTTGGTGGAATTAGATTCATGTATATTGTCTTCTCCCAATATTTCTCCTGGTTGAATGCAGTGTTGATATGTAGCTAGTGCTGCCCCAATCTTCAGCAGTAGGTGCACATATATTTCAGGTCTATCCCCTCTTCTAGCAATGGCAGCAAGTGCTAAACCCTAAACCCTTCTACAAGACTCTAAATAAATGTATAACTTGCTAAATAGTGGAGGTGATTGGGAAATTGGTGACACATTCAAAATTATATGGCTCCCTGGGTTACTCCTCAACAACTCAGCCATGTATTCTCTCAACTTACTATATTGTGCCCTCTCATTGCCAATCAAATGCTCTCAAGCCTCTTTCAGAGTCCTATATACCATCTTCCCATTTATTATGACATTGTAATCGATTTTGATGTGCTCATATGCCTCACTAAGGGTCATGTGAGGTTGAGTTCGGAGCTTTTTTTTCAACTTCTTTGCCACTCATTTCTAACTTGCCATGTTGCTGCCGAATTCTCTAGCATAAGTCTGCTAAGAGATATAGCTATTTATTTGGTAACTCTTCAATTGAGTATTCCATGTACAATATATAAGGCATGGGTAAGGTGACTCATTGGCAAGCCCACTATTGGGCCCATTTTTAGGCCCATTTTCATTCAAAACAGTAGTAGTTTCAACCTCCATTGTTGGATTGGACATCATCACTTTCATTATTAGTTTGGGCATTTCCATTAACATCTTCACTAGCATCATCTTCTTCGGTAGTCTTGTTCTCCATATTCACATTCTCTTCAGCCCCATTCTGCTCATTTTTATCCTTTCCATTTGCATCATCCACATTTCCTTCTTTTTTATTCTTTGATTTTCTCAGTTTCTTAATCCTCATAACACCATACTCACAGTCACACCTAATTCTCCTTTAGTCATTCTTTATGTATCTTATCTTTCTCCCTTCATATATGATATAGTCCTTCAAAGCATTCCTGAACGTTTCAATGGTTGGAAATTCCATTCCTAATTCGAAATAAACTTCACCAAATCTAGCCCCTTCATTGAATTGTGGAAATTCATATCTCTCCCGCTCATCCTTAGAACTCTTAGGAGTTAATAATGTCTCACACTCGTAGTCAAATGCAGGTCCTTCTATCTCCTCCTCATACTCCTCATCCTCTTCATTAACATTAATGCTATGAACTCCAACACCAGGCTTAGCAAATCTTGTTGTAGTACCGCTAGGCCTACCAGCCTCACTTGTCCCACCAGCAACACTAGATCTAGCAGAACTACTTAGCCCAACACCAATTAGCCTAGCAGCAGTAATAAGCCTAGAAGCACTACTTAGGTCAGCACCAATAAGTCTATCTTTATTCTTCCCATATTTTGGGCTACTCAATTGATTCTTCCTTGTAGTTATGGTCCTACTTTTAATATCCTTTTTTGTCTTCTTCTTCCACATATTTTTTTCATGGTTTGTTTTCTTTTTCACTCTTAACAGTCTTTTTCCTTATCACCACACACTCATCTTCACTACTATCAAATTGATCACACTTCAAATCATGGTCTTCATCCTCAAGTGGAGCTAACATTATTGGGTGATCAAAGTATAACTTAAATTCTGGACTCTCCTTATTCTTTTCTTTATAAGTACGTAGCTCATTGATCTGAGCATCTCCTTCTATGGGATGTAATTCAGACTCGAGCTCAGAGGCAGAAGAATCAAATCAATACATAGCTTTGTAATCATGATACCCCAACCCTTTGAATAGAGTTTTCAAACCAAAGAAACACAGCAAGTCAATGTCCATTTTGAGAAATTTGTCTACTTTTCCATCAATATGTAGCAACAAACCCTTATGATCTCGCACAAAATGACCTCTATGGTGAAAAACGGGAACCACAAAATACTCCATCTACAAACAAAATTAAAATAGACCAACATTAACAAAATCAAAACTACAAACTCAAATATACCATTATTTGTTGCTTATAACTACTGAACATGATATATTTTTCTAACAAAAACAAAACCCATATAGACTAAACACCATTACAACTTACAAATTTTTACCATCACTAAACCCTAACCATCCAACAAAATTAATGGATTAATCAAGTAAAGTATTATTGTATCCTATAAATTAGCCTAACAAAGATTATGTACTCACCTGCTACTAGGGGTGTTCAAAACCGACCAACCGATCCAAAAAAATCGATAACCGAATAAACTGAAAACCAAAAAAATGAGTTTTTGCAGTTTTTTCTGCGGTTCGGTTAGGTTTTTGGTTCTGATTAGGAAAACCGAACCGAACCGAACCAAACCAATTTTATAAAAAATCCTAAATTAAACCTACCCCCAAATGACCTAACAGCCGTAGCAACAACATAACCCTAACTCTTCTTGCCCCTTTGCATCCAATTCTCTGAACCCTCAGCGCCTTTTGCTCTCCCTCTCCCTTCCTCTTCCTTCTTCTACTCCGCGCCTCCACCATTGCTGTCGGCCTGCCACTGGACAACACCAACCATGACTCGCGTCCCGCGACCCTGTTCTCTCCTTCTCCCTTCCTCGTAGCACTGCTCTCTTTCTGTCGTCCTCCCCGGCACGGCTCCATGCAACACGTTGTCGTCCTCTCCCATGGATCCACGAAGGCTGCAGTAACATGCCGTCGTCCTCGTAGCGCCTTTCTCTCTGTCGTCCTCTCTGCCCTCATCCAGTCTGTCTGCATCAGCAAATCATCAAGAATGGAGCCTGAGTCAGGTTGGTTCTTCTACTTCTGATCCAGCCTCTTGCTATTTTTTGCTTTTTGATTTTCTATGTTCTATTGATTTTTTACTTCTTGATTTACTATTCTCTCTTCTTCTAATTTTTGCTGGCTGCTGCTACTATTATCTTTTTTTTTAATTTGTTAATTATTAATTTTAATTTGTTAATTAATTATTATTATTTCTACTACTACTGTTAACTGTTATGGTTTGTTGTAAGTTCATATTGTAGGTTCATATTTGTTCACTAGTTTGAAATTGATATGAAGCAAATCATGAATAGTGGTTCTTGCTACAGGAGTAAGGGTAAGTGGCAGGTTAGACCAATGAATTTGTTTAATGCTTCTTTTTAAATTGTGAAGTAAGGGGAAATGATTACAATTTAAAGAAAAAATGACTACCTAGCTGAAAATAGTTATGTTAACCAGAAAGAATTTTGAATTTACCAATTATGGAGATTTTTAGTGGTTACAGTTTGTGCTAGTTTTAGAATATTATGACTAAGGAAGATTGATGCTATTGAAACTTGGTTGATTAACAGAGTAATTGGAGAAATATACTTTACTAATGCTTTAATTGTGAGATGCAGGTCAGAAGTTTTGTTTTTACAAAGGGTCTGCCAGCATTGCGTAGTAGCAGATATAAAATCCATTAACAAAGCCACTCCATTTCTGAGGTTAGTTAATTTATGCACACTGCTATACTGCTTTGAATCCCATTTCTTATAGTTTTAAAGCTATATCATATTTCACTTTCTTTACATAGAAGCTTCTACATTGCAGAACAGAATTAAAAAAATCTGTTTGAGTTGCTACATTATTTATAAATTTCACTGTTAGGATATCCATAACTATAGATGTTCTCCAAAGAAGCTTAAACTAGTTTGATGATTTATTGTTATTCTATTTTTGATTTTGATTCACGGTTGTGTTGATATTTAATGTTGTATCTTAATATTTTTGCAGTTTGGTCATAGTATGAGGGATAATATTGGTAAAAGTGAAGGTGGAACTGGTGGAGTGGTGGACATGTAATGCTCCTCCAAACAAATCTGCAAATATAAGATCACCAACAAATTGATTGATTGAATAATTTTTTTCACTAATCTAGTTTTTTTTTTATAAATATTATTTGTTATGATTGTTCCTTGTTTTATAGAAGTTGCATCCACTCCTATCCTTTTTTATATGTTTTATATGATTCTTCCTTTTTTTTTTATTAATTTTGTATCATTATGAATTTATGATGAGCTATGTGCTCATATTGTTCATTGTTTTTTTCTGAATTAATTAAAAAAATCAAACAAACCAAACCAAACTAAACCAATTTTAATTGGTTTGGTTTGGTTTGGATGGTCTTGGCAAAAAAACTGAACCAAACCGAATCGCAGTTTTAATAAACGATCGGATCCGATGGCTTTTCCTTAAATAACCGAACTAAACCGCACCGCGAACACCCCTACCTGCTACACTGTGAGTATTCAGTAAAAACCTCGTTGCTATCGTGGCATCCACCACAATGCTTTTTTTGATTTGAAGACAACGGAAGTAATTAATAGTCGTGACGATAATGAACGGATTCCTAATGTTCATGGTGATGGGGTGATGTGAGAGATAAGGTTACAGGGGTATAAAGTTTCTATGTAAAATAGAGAGTGAATGATGGGGTTTGCTGTCTTTTTGAGAGGATGAAGACATATGGAGGGAAAGAAGAGGTGAGAATTGGGCATAATATTTCATCCTATTTTGGATACGACGATATTTTAATTAACAAGTCGAGGGACTGTTTTATCCTCCTTGCACACGTGGACACTTAACAACCACGTGTGCGAGTTAACGTGTCAAGTCAGTAATCTTTGTTGATGAGTCACGCCAGAAAATAGACTGGAGAGTGATATATTTGATGGAAAAAATGATAGAAATTGATCTGTGTATTAATTTTTTAGGGACTAAAATTTCTGCTTTTAAAATTTTTGGGAACCGAATTGGGTAATTACTCAAAAATATTGATAAATAATCCTTTTTTTGGACTTTGAAAGTCAGTTGAATGAATTTTTGAAAATGCCTTCACCGAAGATGACAACCGATTCTTCTTTGAAATCTTTCCACACCCTCCAGCAGCAGCTGCTGTCCCCTCCCTTTGCCAGTTCTCCCTTCCTTGATCTCGCCGTCGACATAGCATTCCACTCCTTCTTCTGCCGCAGCGATTGATGAGCGGATAATTTATACGCTTTTTGGCATTGTTTTTAGTATGTTTTTAGTAGAATCTGGTTACTTTTAGGGGTGTTTTCATTAGTTTTTATGTTAAATTCACATTTCTAGACTTTACTATGAGTTTGTGTGTTTTTCTGTGATTTCAGGTATTTTCTGGCTGAAATTGAGGGACTTGAGCAGAAATCAGATTCAGAGGTTGAAGAAGGACTGCTGATGTTGTTGGATTCTGACCTCCCTGCACTCAAAATGGATTTTCTGGAGCTACAGAACTCAAAATGGCGCGCTTCCAATTGCGTTGGAAAGTAGACATCTAGGGCTTTCCAGCAATATATAATAGTCCATACTTTGGCCAAGAGTAGACGACGTAAACTGGCGTTCAACGCCAGCTCTCTGCCCAAATCTGGCGTCCAGCGCCAGATAAGGAGCCAAAACCAGAGTTGAACGCCCAAACTGGCACAAAAACTGACGTTCAACTCCAAGAAGGACCTCTACACGTGCAACACTCAAAGCTCAGCCCAAGCACACACCAAGTGGGCCCCGAAAGTGGATTTATGCATCAATTACTTACTTCTATAAACCTTGCACATTCTAATGTGGCACATGATAGTCACGTAAGCACTGAAACAACTAAGTCATCATGAAAGATGCCCAAAGATCATTATAGTACCGGAGTTCAATGTGAAAGACCACTATAGTGAAATTGAAACCTTGAGGACCAAATTGGATACTACCGTAAATTTCAAAGACCATTATAGAAATTTACTCTAGGCTTAAAGCTATATCATTTCACTTTCTTTACATAAAAGTTTTTACATTGTAGAACAAAATTAAAAAAATCTGTTTGAGTTGCTACATTATTTATAAATTTCACTGTTAGGATATCCATAACTATAGATGTTCTCCAAAGAAGCTTAAACTAGTTTGATGATTTATTGTTATTCTATTTTTGATTTTGATTCACGGTTGTGTTGATATTTAATGTTGTATCTTAATATTTTTGCAGTTTGGTCATAGTATGAGGGATAATATTGGTAAAAGTGAAGGTGGAACTGGTGGAGTGGTGGACATGTAATGCTCCTCCAAACAAATCTGCAAATATAAGATCACCAACAAATTGATTGATTGAATAATTTTTTTCACTAATCTAGTTTTTTTTTTATAAATATTATTTGTTATGATTGTTCCTTGTTTTATAGAAGTTGCATCCACTCCTATCCTTTTTTATATGTTTTATATGATTCTTCCTTTTTTTTTTATTAATTTTGTATCATTATGAATTTATGATGAGCTATGTGCTCATATTGTTCATTGTTTTTTTCTGAATTAATTAAAAAAATCAAACAAACCAAACCAAACTAAACCAATTTTAATTGGTTTGGTTTGGTTTGGATGGTCTTGGCAAAAAAACTGAACCAAACCGAATCGCAGTTTTAATAAACGATCGGATCCGATGGCTTTTCCTTAAATAACCGAACTAAACCGCACCGCGAACACCCCTACCTGCTACACTGTGAGTATTCAGTAAAAACCTCGTTGCTATCGTGGCATCCACCACAATGCTTTTTTTGATTTGAAGACAACGGAAGTAATTAATAGTCGTGACGATAATGAACGGATTCCTAATGTTCATGGTGATGGGGTGATGTGAGAGATAAGGTTACAGGGGTATAAAGTTTCTATGTAAAATAGAGAGTGAATGATGGGGTTTGCTGTCTTTTTGAGAGGATGAAGACATATGGAGGGAAAGAAGAGGTGAGAATTGGGCATAATATTTCATCCTATTTTGGATACGACGATATTTTAATTAACAAGTCGAGGGACTGTTTTATCCTCCTTGCACACGTGGACACTTAACAACCACGTGTGCGAGTTAACGTGTCAAGTCAGTAATCTTTGTTGATGAGTCACGCCAGAAAATAGACTGGAGAGTGATATATTTGATGGAAAAAATGATAGAAATTGATCTGTGTATTAATTTTTTAGGGACTAAAATTTCTGCTTTTAAAATTTTTGGGAACCGAATTGGGTAATTACTCAAAAATATTGATAAATAATCCTTTTTTTGGACTTTGAAAGTCAGTTGAATGAATTTTTGAAAATGCCTTCACCGAAGATGACAACCGATTCTTCTTTGAAATCTTTCCACACCCTCCAGCAGCAGCTGCTGTCCCCTCCCTTTGCCAGTTCTCCCTTCCTTGATCTCGCCGTCGACATAGCATTCCACTCCTTCTTCTGCCGCAGCGATTGATGAGCGGATAATTTATACGCTTTTTGGCATTGTTTTTAGTATGTTTTTAGTAGAATCTGGTTACTTTTAGGGGTGTTTTCATTGGTTTTTATGTTAAAATCACATTTCTGGACTTTACTATGAGTTTGTGTGTTTTTCTGTGATTTCAGGTATTTTCTGGCTGAAATTGAGGGACTTGAGCAGAAATCAGATTCAGAGGTTGAAGAAGGACTGCTGATGTTGTTGGATTCTGACCTCCCTGCACTCAAAATGGATTTTCTGGAGCTACAGAACTCAAAATGGCGCGCTTCCAATTGCGTTGGAAAGTAGACATCTAGGGCTTTCCAGCAATATATAATAGTCCATACTTTGGCCAAGAGTAGACGACGTAAACTGGCGTTCAACGCCAGCTCTCTGCCCAAATCTGGCGTCCAGCGCCAGATAAGGAGCCAAAACCAGAGTTGAACGCCCAAACTGGCACAAAAACTGGCGTTCAACTCCACAAATGGCCTCTGCACGTGCAACACTTAAAGCTCAGCCCAAGCACACACCAAGTGGGCCCCGGAAGTGAATTTATGCATCAATTACTTACTCATGTAAACCCTAGTAGCTAGTTTATTATAAATAGGACCTCTTACTATTGTATTAGACATCTTTGGACGCCTGGTTCTTAGATCAGAGGGGTTGGCCATCTCGGCCATGCCTGAACCTTTCACTTATGTATTTTTAATGGTAGAGTTTCTACACTCCATAGATTAAGGTGTGGAGCTCTGCTGTTCCTCAAAAATTAATGCAAAGTACTACTGTTTTCTATTCAATTCTTCTTATTTCTCTTCTTTCTCTTCCATTCGCACCCAAGAACGTGATGAAGGTGATGATTATGTGTGACGCTCATCATCCTTCTCCCTTATGAACGCGTGCCTGACAAACACTTCTGTTCTACATGAAATAAGCTAGAATGAATATCTCTTAGATCTC
>NC_029790.2:25065605-25097946 GCF_000816755.2 Arachis ipaensis | reverse complement strand
CGAGTCTAAACATGAAAGATTTCTAAGTTTGGTGTCTTGCATGTTTTCTTTGCATATAAAATTTTTCAAAAATATGTTCTTGATTGAGCTGAAACCTCAATTAGTTTCTCTGATGCAGCAGAACTGCAAGTTTCATGGACTTCCATCTGAAGACCCTTTTCAGTTCTTAACTGAATTCTTGCAGATATGTGATACTGTAAAGACTAATGGAGTAGATCCTAAAGTCTACAGGCTCATGCTTTTCCCTTTTACTGTAAGAGACAGAGCTAGACTCTGGTTGGATTCTCAACCTAAGAATAGCCTGAACTCATGGGATAAGCTGAGAAAAAGGATCACTGAAATCCCTCCCTGTACTCTCCCAAGCAATACAGAAGAGAATCCAAAAGGAGAGTGCAAGGCCATTGACATAAGCATCATGGCCGAACCTGTAAGGGAAGGAGAGGACGTGAATCCCAAGGAGGAAGGCCTCCTGGGACGTCCAGTGATCAATAAGGAGCTTCCCTCTGAGGAACCAAAGGAATCTGAGGCTCATCTAGAGACCATAGAGATTCCATTAAACCTCCTTATGCCATTCATGAGCTCTGATGAGTATTCCTCTTCTGAAGAGAATGAGGATGTCACTGAAGAGCAAACTGCCAAGTTTCTTGGTGCAATCATGAAGCTGAATGCCAAATTATTTGGCATTGACACTTGGGAAGTTAAACCTCCCTTGTTCATCAATGAACTAAGTGATCTGTATCAACTGATATTGCCTCAGAAGAGACAGGATCCTGAAAAGTTCATAATACCTTGTACCATAGGCACCATGATCTTTAAGGCTCTGTGTGATTGGTGTTGGAGAGTCTCAACAAAGCTCTGCACATCTGTGAGGCTCCATAAGAGCCCACTGTCAAGCTATTGACATTAAAGAAGCGCTTGTTGGGAGGCAACCCAATGTTTATTTATCTAACTCAATTATTCTTGTTTTTCATGTTTTATTAGGTTCATGATCATGTGGAGTCACAAAATAAATATAAAAATTGAAAACGGAATCAAAAACAGTAGAAGAAAAATCACACCCTGGAGGAGCATCTGCCTGGCGTTCAACGCCAGAACAGAGCATGGTTCTGGCGCTGAACGCCCAAAATGGGCAACATCCTGGCGCTGAAAGCCCAGAACAAGCATGGTTCTGGCGTTCAACGCCAGAAATGGCAGCAAATGGGCGTTAAACGCCCAAAATGGGCACCAACCTGGCGCTGAACGCCCAGAGTTGTGTGCAAGGGCATTTTGCATGCCTAAATTGGTGCAGGGATGTAAATGCCTTGACATCTCAGGATCTGTGGACCCCACAGGATCCCCACCCACCTCACCCTCTCTTTCTCCATTCATGATCATCCCTTCTGTTTTTCCATTCACCACTCACATCCATACACACATCCCTCCATCTCCTCCATATCTTCTTCTTCTTCTTCCATTATTCTTTCTTCTTTTGCTCGAGGGCGAGCAACATTCTAAGTTTGGTGTGGTAAAAGCATAGCTTTTTTTTGTTTTTTCCATAACTATTGATGGCACCTAAGGCCAGAGAAACCTCTAGAAAGAGGAAAGGGAAGACAAAAGCTTCCATCAAGGGTCTATAGCTCAGTGGTAGAACATTTGACTGCAAATCAAGAGATCCCTGAGATACCTCAGGGGATACATTTTCTTCCACACAATTATTGGAAGCAACTAAGGGTGGAACATCAAGAGCACTCCATATTCCTTCATGAAATAAGAGAAGATCAAAAAGCAATGAAGGAGGAGCAGCAAAGACAAGGAAGAGACATAGAAGAGCTCAAGGACATCACTAAGGTGGACTCATTCCTTGTTCTTACTTTCTCTGTTTTTCATTTTCTATGTTATATGATTATCTGTGTTTGTGTCTTCATTACATGATCATTAGTAGTTAGTAACTATGTCTTAAAGTTATGAATGTCCTATGAATCCATCACCTCTCTTAAATGAAAAATGCTTTAAATCAAAGAACAAGAAGTACATGAGTTTAGAATTTATCCTTGAACTTAGATTAATTATATTGATGTGGTGACAATGCTTCTTGTTTTCTGAATGAAGAATCATCATACTGAACTAGGAGAATCAATAACACTATCTGAACTCTGAGTTCCTATAGATGCCAATCATTCTGAACCTCAATGGATAGAGTGAGATGCCAAAACCATTCAAGAGGCAAAAAGCTATAAGTCCCGCTCATCTGATTGGAGCTATGTTTCATTGATAGTTTGGAATTTATAGTATATTCTATTCTTTTTATCCTACTTGATTTTTAGTTGCTTGGGGACAAGCAACAATTTAAGTTTGGTGTTGTGATGAGCGGATAATTTATACGCTTTTTGGCATTGTTTTTAGTATGTTTTTAGTAGAATCTGGTTACTTTTAGGGATGTTTTCATTGGTTTTTATGTTAAAATCACATTTCTGGACTTTACTATGAGTTTGTGTGTTTTTCTGTAATTTCAGGTATTTTCTGGCTGAAATTGAGGGACTTGAGCAGAAATCAGATTCAGAGGTTGAAGAAGGACTGCTGATGCTGTTGGATTCTGACCTCCCTGCACTCAAAATGGATTTTCTGGAGCTACAAAACTCAAAATGGTGCGCTTCCAATTGCGTTGGAAAGTAGACATCCAGGGCTTTCCAGCAATATATAATAGTCCATACTTTGGCTAAGAGTAGACGACGTAAACTGGCGTTCAACGCCAGCTCTCTGCCCAAATCTGGCGTCTAGCGCCAGATAAGGAGCCAAAACCAGAGTTGAACGCCCAAACTGGCACAAAAACTGGCGTTCAACTCCACAAATGGCCTCTGCACGTGCAACACTTAAAGCTCAGCCCAAGCACACACCAAGTGGGCCCCGGAAGTGAATTTATGCATCAATTACTTACTCATGTAAACCCTAGTAGCTAGTTTATTATAAATAGGACCTCTTACTATTGTATTAGACATCTTTGGACGCCTGGTTCTTAGATCAGAGGGGCTGGCCATCTCGGCCATGCCTGAACCTTTCACTTATGTATTTTTAACGGTAGAGTTTCTACACTCCATAGATTAAGGTGTGGAGCTCTGCTGTTCCTCAAAAATTAATGCAAAGTACTACTGTTTTCTATTCAATTCTTCTTATTTCTCTTCTAAGATATCCATTCGCACCCAAGAACGTGATGAAGGTGATGATTATGTGTGACGCTCATCATCCTTCTCCCTTATGAACGCGTGCCTGACAAACACTTCTGTTCTACATGAACTTACTCACGTAAGGTATTACTTGGACGACCCAGTGCACTTGCTGGTTAGTGGTACGAGTTGTGAAAAGTGTGATTCACAATTTGTGCACCAGCGATCATCTCTCCACATTATCATTCTTTTCGCCACTGAGGAAAGCTTTTAATCCCTTTTTAGGTATTGTTCAAAATTATATTATTTTTTCTAGAGTCTTTCATAATATTTCTGAAAATGGTGGTTTAATTTTGAATTTGATTTTTTTATTGCTATTGTCACTGTGTAGTTTGATTGGGTTGCCATTAGTATCATGTCGGTATAGTTCGAGCTATTAATAATGTTCAAAATTGTCAACATAGAAATTCAGATTCATTTTCATAAACATTCCAAAAAAATAGTTCAATTCAATTAAATTCAATTCCGTGATTATCGATTAACCACACGATTTAGACTGAAATCAACTTCTCACTTTTAGTTTTCAGATGAAGTCTTATGAATTTGGCTGCTTGCTGAAATGGTGAAAGGAAATGAGACTAGTGACACTGTTAGTGTAGTTTATGGTGATGGAAACCAGTGTTACTGGTGGTGGTGGCTGGTTCACAAGGAAACAACAACTACATTCCTTATTGTTGGATTGTTTGCGATTTTGGTTCATGCCGTAGTGTCCCTCCAACGTTACTCTGGTTTCGCTAATTCTCTTAAATTAGTGACTAT
Source organism: Arachis ipaensis (assembly GCF_000816755.2). Classification (NCBI taxonomy): domain Eukaryota; kingdom Viridiplantae; phylum Streptophyta; class Magnoliopsida; order Fabales; family Fabaceae; genus Arachis; species Arachis ipaensis. Next base: position 25,093,987 of record NC_029790.2, on the reverse strand, counting down.
GAGGCACAGAGGCAATGGATAGAGATCACAATCAATTTCTAAATTCAATAACGGTATAGAAACAACACCAATAATGATTTGAGCTACTCGGGCCTTGATTATCCACCACTCACTGCTTACCAGAGTTTCATTCATGGCCTTTTTCTAAGATTTGTTCACCCTAAATCTATTTTCCTATTCACCTCCAAAGGTCATGAATCTTATCTAGGGTGCGTATGTTACCCATTTTGTTTCATAGTTTAATAAATCGGTTGAAAGAAATGGTATTTGGTTTTTGGAATTTAAAAGTGTGCCTCTCTTTTCATTTAGTCCCTGTTTTAAATAATGTGCATAATTCAACAACTAAACCATGTTTAAATTTAAATTAGTGGCTAAATCATGCATGAGATATTTAGATTTTGGGGGACAAAAGATAGTTTGTCCATTTAAGATCTTATCAATTGTTACAATTTTAATGCTTTCTATTCAGGTTCTAAGCTAGCACTGAGTATTTTGACTTTATTAATAATTTATTTTGAACTTTGCAGAAAACTACTAATGAGGTGGACAATGTTATCATCTGATTTGTTGATTCTTTTTCCAGCTGTTCTGTACTTTGTTATTGTTTGCTATGGTCAACCTTCAGGGAGTCGTAAAAGTGACGTAGGATGGCACATTGCCTTACTTTTGTTAAACCCCTGTTTGATCATAATTGACCACGGTCACTTTCAAATTTGCATAAAAATTCTTTTGTTGTTTGTGCCCTTTTCCATTTAGGTATTTTTCAGGTTTGTAGTGCTATAATGTTGACTGTTGTATGTGTTGTATTCCAGTACAACTGCATCAGCTTGGGCTTCACCATTGGAGCTGTTTTTAGTGTCCTCTCTAGGAAGGATCTTGTAGCTTGTGTTTTGTATTGTCTAGCTCTAAATCATAAGTAGGTTTTAATCTTTAATCTTAGCATGGGTCTATTTGTCATTAATTTCTTTTACTACTTTCAGCTATTATACATAGTCTATACCATGTATGGTCAATGGTCATATAGAATTGCTCAACCCTGTCCAGGTGGAATTGTCACTAAAAATTTGGGGGTGTGTTTATATTTTGTGTGCATGGTGAATGGTCATACATATGTGTCTCTTAATTATATGTTAATGTGTGTATGATGAATTGTGTCTTGATATATCTTTAGGCAGTATTATTGCTTTATGTCAAATAAAATCTATTAATATTTTACTTGACCAATCTTAATACTGATGTCTTAAATGGACTATAGTCAGTAAATGGCAAGTCATTTTGTTATTTATTTAGTTCCAATTTAGTACCTAGGTTCCATAAACATACATTTGCAAGGAAAAAAATATCGAAGTAATGTGGGACACAACAATGTTAGTGGATAAGCTAAGTTTGAATTTGCATTTTCTTTATTTTTTATCTTTATCATCGATTGGGATTCGATAACTGTTGTTAGTTAATCTTTTATAGATGAGTGCATATTTGCCCCTGCTTTTTTCAGCTATCTCTTGGGTAAATGCTTGAGGTGTAAACATCCGCTCCTTGAGGTATCAAAACTGGTTTTATATTTTGGGAACCTTTGCAGCTGTGTGGTGGCCTTATATGTATTCAAAGGATTTCATTTTGGAGGTAAAATACTAAATTGGTATCATTGGCCGCTAGAAAGAAGATTTAATCCTAAATCCACCAGAAGTTGGATTGTTCATTCCATTTGCTGTATGCTCTTGATGCATGGATTTGGAATCCATTTAACATTACTATTACTACTGTGCTTTATTTGAACCGAGATTTTAATATTTCCTCTTTTCACTATTTGCTATTTATTTGATTGCTTGATAGTCCATTTTTTCTTAACAAAAGTTACATATGATGCTTCTACGTGGTCTCTGGGGTCTTAAATGTAGTATCAGAAAGTCTGTTATTTGATATGGAAATAATAGGTCTAGTCGTCTAGACTAAGTCTGACTGAGTGTGAGGTTGAGTTTGGAGCCTTTTTTTCCAACTTCTTTGCCACCCATTTCTGACTTGCCAATATGCTGCCGAATTCTTTAGCACAAGTGTGCTAAAGGGTGTAGGTCTTTATCAGGTAATTCTTCAATTGACTATTCCATGCACAACGTTAAGGCATGGGTAAGGTGACTCATTGGCAAGCCAACTGTTGGGCCTATTTTTAGGCCCATTTTCATTCACACAGTAGTAGTTTCAGCCCCATTATTGGATTGGACAGCGTCACTTTCTTTATTAGTTTGGGCGTCTCCATTAACATCTTCACTAGCATCACCTCCTTCGGCAGTCTTGTTCCCCATATTCATATTCTCTTCAGTCCCATTCTATCCTTTTCTATCCTTCCCATTTGCATTCTCTACATTTCCTTCTTTTTGATTCTTTGATTTTTTGGGTTTCTCAATCCTCACAACACCATACTCACAGTCACACCAAATTCTCCTTTAGTCATTCTTTATGTATCTTATCTTTCTCCCTTCATATATGACATGGTCTTTCAATGCATTCTTGAATGTTTCAATGGTTGGAAATTCCATTCCCATTTTGAAATAAACTTCACCAAATCCAGCCCATTCATTGAACTGTGAAACTTCATATCTCTCCCGCTCATCCTTAGAACTCTCATGAGTTAATAATGTCTCAGACTCGTAGTCAAATGCAGATTCTTCTATCTCCTCCTCACACTCCTCATCCCCTTCATCAACATTAATGCCATGAACTCCAACACCAGGCTTAGCAGATCTTGTTGTAGTACTACTAGGCATACCAGCCTCACTTGTCCCACCAGCAACACTAGACCAAGTAGAACCACTTGGTCCAACACCAATTGGCCTAGAATCAATTGGCCTAGCAGCAACACTAAGCCTAGCAGCATTACTTAGGCCAGCACCAACAGGTCCATCTTTATTCTTTCTATATGTTGGGCCACTAGCTTTTTTGCTACTCAATTGATTCTTCCTTATAGCAATTGATTCTTCCTTGTAGTTATGGTCCTACTTTTAATATCCTTGTTTGTCTTCTTCTTCAACATATTTCCCTCATGGTTTATTTTTTTTTCACTTTTAACAGTCTTCTTCTTTATCACCACACACTTATCTTAACTACTATCAGATTAATCACACTCAAAATCATGGTCTTCATCCTCAAGTGGAGCTAACATTATTGGGTGATCAAAGTATAACTCAAATTCTGGACTCTCCTTATTCTTTTCTTTATAAGCGCGTAACTCATTGATCTGAGCATCTCCTTCTATGGGATGTAATCTAGACTCGAGCTCAAGGGTAGAAGAATCAAACCAGTACATAGTTTTGTAATCATGATATCCTAACCCTTTGAATAGAGTTTTCAAATCAAAGAAACACAGCAAGTCAATGTCCATTTCGAGAAACTTGTCCACTTTTCCATCAATATATAGCAACATACCCTTATTATCTCGCACAAAGTGACCTCCCTGGTGAAAAAAGGGAACCACAAAATACTCGATCTACAAACAAAATTAAAATAGACCAACATTAATAAAATTGAAACTACAAACTCAAATATACCATTATTTGTTTCTTATAATTACTAAACATGATGTATTCTTCTAATAAAAACAAAACCCATACAGACTAAACACCATTACAACTCACAAGTTTTTATCGTCACTAAACCTTAACCATCCAACAAAATTAATGGATTAATCAAGTAAAGAATCATTGTATCCTATAAATTAGCCTAACAAAGATTATGTATTCACCTGGTACAATGTGAGTATTCAGTAAAAACCTCGTTGCTATTGTGGCATCCACCGTAATGCTTCGTGCGATTTAAAGATAACGAAAGTAATTAACGGCCGTGACGATGATGAACGGAGTCTTAACGTTGATGGTGATGGGCGATATGAGAGATGATGTTATAGGGGTATAAAGTTTCTACACAAAATGAATAGTGAATGATGGAGTTTGTTGTCTTTTTGAGATGATGAAGACATATGGAGGGAAAGAAGAGGTGAGAATTGGGCGTATTGTTTCATCCTATTTTGGATATGACGATGTTTTAATTAACAAGCCCAAGGACTATTTTGTTTTCCTTGCACGCTTAGACACTTAATAGCCACATGTGCGAGTTAACGTGCCAAGTCAGTAATCTTTGTTGATGAGTCACACGAGAAAATAGATTGGAGACTGATATGTTTGACGGAAAAAAACGATAGAAATTGATTTGTGTATTTTTTTTAGGGACTAAAATGTTTGTTTTTAAAATTTTTGGGAAACGAATTGGGCAATCACTCAAAATTATTGACGAATAATCCTTTTTTTGGACTTTGTAAGTCAGTTGAATGAAATTTTGAATATGCCCTCACCGAAGATGAGAGCCGATTCTTCTTTGAAATCTTCCCACACCCTCCGGCAGCAACTGTCGTGTCCTCCCTTCGCCAGTTCTCCTTTTTTCGATCCCGTCGTGGACACAGCATCCCACTCCTTCTTCCGCCACATCCATGTTATCTTTCTCTTCGCCGTTGGGGAAAAGTCCCCCTTTTTTAGATATTGTTCAAATTTATATTGTTTTTGCTATAGTCTTTCATAATATTTTTTTTGAATATTTCTGAAAATGGTGGTTTGATTTTGAATTTGATTTTTTATTGCTGTTGTCACTATGTAGTTTTATTGAGTTGCGATTAGTATCTTGTCGCTATACTTCGAGCTATTAATAATGTTCAAAATTGTCAACATAGAAATTCATATTCATTTTTATACACATTCCAAATAATATAGTTCAATTCAATTAAATTCCATTCTGAAGTTATCAATCAACCACATGATTTAGGCCAAAAGCAATTTCTCGCTTTCAGTTTTTGGATGCAGTCTTGTGAATTTGGCTCCTTGCTGAAATGGTGAAAGGAAAGGAGACTAGTAACACTGTTAGTGTAGTTGATGGTGATGGAAACTAGTGTTGCTGGTGGTGGTGGCTGGTTCACAAGAAAACAATAACTATATTCCTTATTGTTGGATTGTTTACGGTTTCGGTTTGAGCCGCAGTGTCCTTCCACACTTACTCCGATTTCAGTAACCCTCCAAAATTTGGTGACTATGAAGCATAGAGGCATTGGATGGAGATCACCATCAATCTCCGAATTCAAGAATTGTATAGAAAACTAAATCATGTTTAAATTATGTGCATAATTCAACAACTAAATCATGTTTCAATTTAAATCAATGGCTAAATCATGCATGAGATATTTATATTTTGGGGGACAAAAGATAGTTTGTCCATTTAAGATCTTATCAATCGTTACAATTTCAATGCTTTCTATTTAGGTTTTGAGCTAGCAATGAGTATTTTGACTTTATTGATAATTTATTTCGAACTCTACAGAAAACTACTAATGAGGTGGGCAGTGTTATTATCTTATTTATTGATACTCTTTCCATTTGTCCTGTACTTTGTTATTGTTCGCTATGGTCAACCTTCAAGGAGTCGTAAGAGTGACATAAGATGACACATTTCCATGCTTTTGTTAAACCCCTGTTTGATCTTAATTGACCACGATCACCTCCAAGTTTGCAAAGAAATTCTTTTGTTGTTTAAGCCCTTGCTCCTTTAGGTATTTTTCAAGTTTGTAGTACTCTAACGTTGACTGTTGTATTTATTGTATTTCAGTACAACTACATCATCTTGGGCTTTACCATTGGAGTTGTTGCTGGTGTCATCTCTAGGAAGGATCTTGTAGCAAGTGTTTTGTATTGTCTAGCTTTAAATCATAAGCAGGTTTTAATCTCTGATCTTAGCATGGGTCTATTTTTCATTAATTTCTTTTACTACTTTCAGCTATTATACATAGTCTATACCATGTATGGTCAATGGTCATATAGAATTGCTCAAACCTGTCCAGGTGGAATTGTCACTAAAAAGTTTGGTGTGTGTGTATATTTTTTGTGCATGGTGAATGGTCATACATATATGTCTCATAATTATATGTTAATGTGTGTATGGTGAATTGTATCTTGATATATCTTTAGGTTGTATTATTGCTTTGTGTCAAATAAAATCTATTAACATTTTACTTGACCAATCTTGATACTTAAGTCTTAAATGGATTACAGTTAGTAAATGGCAATTCATTTTGTTATTTGTTTTGTTTTAATTTAATACCTAATTTCCATAAACATACATTTGCAAGGAAAAAATATTGAAGTAATGTGGGACACAACAATGTTGGTGGATAAGCTAAGTCTGAATCTGCATTTTCTTTATTTTTTGTCTTTATCATCGATTGGGATTTGATAACTGTTGTTAGTTACTCTTTTATAGATGAGTGCATATTTTGCCCCTGCTTTTTTTAGCCATCTCCTGGGTAAAGGATTGAGGCATAAACATTCGCTCCTTGAGGTATCAAAACTGAGGTTTTATGTTTTGGGAAACTTTGTAGATGTGTGGTGGCCTTATTTGTATTCAAAGGATTCCATTTTGGAGTTAAAATACTCAAATTGTTATCATTGGCTGCTAGAAAGTAGATTTAATTCTAAACCCACCAGAAGTTAGATTATTCGTTCCATTTACTGTTTGCTCTTGATGCATGGAATTGGAATCCATTTAACATTACTGTTACTGCTGTGCTTTATTTGAACAAAAATTTTAATAGTTCTTACTTGTGCTATTTGCTGTTTATTTGATTGCTTGATAGTCTATTTTTTCTTAAAAAAAGTTACATATGATGCTTCTACCTACTCTCTGGGGGTCTTAAATGTGGTATAAGAAAGTCTGTTATTTGATATGGAAACAAAAGGTCTAGCCATCTAGACTAAGTCCGACTGAGTATTTTATGTATACATGTGACAGTAGAATAAGTTCAACTGGTGAATTGAGAAATCTTGTTAAATAATAAAGATGTCTGTCTTCCATGATGCTAAAACTATTTTTTATCTTTGATAAGAACCTTGGGTATGGATGATCCTTGTTACAGGTCCTCTCATGCCTTGCTCCTTTTAAAAGAGGAATATTTAAGGACTATGTGGCCAACTTTTGGTGTGCCTCTTCCATTATCATCAAGTGGAAGAGATTATTTACATTAGAGTCACTGAGGCTTCTCAGCTTAATTGCAATAGTTATAACTTGTCTTCCTTTAATGTTTCAACAAATAAAATCTCCAAATAATCGAGGTTTCCTTTGTGGGCTGCTAAATTGTTCATTTGCGTTCTACTGGTTTTCTTTTCAAGGTTTGTAACATTTTTTTCACAATGCCAAATTGCGATCATTTTTGTTGAAAATATCTTACGAGTGTATGCATGGTGCCTTCCAATGCATGAAAAGTCCATTTTGCTGCCACTTCTTCCTGCAAGCATGCTGGCTGATGCCAGGGAATCTTGGCTAGTTTTAATAGCCATTTTTCGTATGTTTGAGGGAAGTTTCATGCATTTTCTTATATAATAAGAAAGTATTTGGTTGAATATGCATTCATACCTTGATTCAAATAAACATTGTGAATTCTATACATTTTTCATGAGAATAATGCAAGAATTGAGTAAAAGAATGAATGATGCATCATCTCATGATTAGAGCAAAATTTTGATGCACCTTGCTTGTTTGATTTCAGGTAGAAGAAGCAGAGAAAACCCACGTTAGTGCCACTATCGTGGGTCATCAACATGGAAGAAGCGGAGCTTGGAAAGTTAGTGGCAAGTTAACGCCACTAACTTTAGCGAAGGGCAAGGAGACCCACGTTAGTGGCCATGTTAGTGCCACTAACGTGAGTACTAACATGGAAGAGAGGAAGGCTTGGAAATTTAGTGGCAAAGTTAACGCCACTAACTTTAGCGAAGGACAAGGAGACCCACGTTAGTGCCACTAACGTGGGCACTAACGCAGAAGAAAGGAAAGCTTGGAAAGTTAGTGGCAAAGTTAACGCCACTAACTTTAGCAAAGGAAGGGAAGACCCACGTTAGTGCCACTAACGTGGGCATTAACATGGAAGAAAGTGGGCAACATCTCACCTGGCAGCCTGACGATGCATTCTTCAAACAAGAATAACTTGAGCCACAAAGCTCCAAATGAGATCATTTCAGTGGCATTAGAAAGTAGGAATCCAGAGCTTTCCAAGTATATATGACATCACATGGTGGACACTGAATTTGAGGAAGAAAACCTGCACCGAAAGTGAAAAGATGAACATGGTATCAACCTGTAGTAAGGTTAGCTGACCTCTTCACCTTCCAAGAAGTATAACTCGAGATGTAGAGCTCCAAATGATGCACTTCCAAAGGCATTGGAAAGTAGACATTCTGGGGTTTCCAACAATATATAATAGACTGGGGTGAACATTAAGTTTGAGCTTCAGAATCTGATGATTAGTAACACCGTTAATGCTGACGTTAGTGGCAGCATTAAGCACACTAACGTCAGCAACAATGCCAGCGACCTTGTCCCCTTCAAAGGAGCATAACTTAAGTTACAGAGGTCCAATTGAGGTGCTTTCAGTTGTATTAGAAAGCTGAAATTCAAAGCTTTCCAACGGTGGATAATAGTCTATAGTGGGCATGAAATTGGAGAACAAATAATAGGCATCTTTAAAGCCCCAAAAATACCAACTGGGTAGCAAATCCTAGCGTTAGCCACACTAACTTCAGCATTAACGCCACATTTGTAGCGTTAGTGTGGCTAATGCCAACACTAACGTCAAGCACCCATGGAGCATCAACCTGGACCTTAACTTGATTCACTTCTCTCTCAAGTCCACTTCAAAGTTCAAGCAAGCAAGCCCACAATCCTCAACCAATGAAGGCCACAAGAAGCATCTAGAATAGTTAATTTTTATTTCATTGTAATTTACTTTCAATTTCATTTGAGTTTGTAATTTAGGAGAGCCTATATAAAGGCCTTAGTTTCATAGAATTAGGAAGCATCGCATTGGGGAGGAGTCTTCGGACCCTCTCTTCTCACCCATACTTCTCCTCTCCTCCATTTCTTTCTTACTTTGTAAATAATTTTTGTTATGAATTATTAACTCTTTCCATTGGGAAAGAGAGCTGTATTGTTTTTTAATGGATCATTAATAGTTTTCATTCTTCTTCTTCTTTCTTTTCTTTTGATTTTACTTGAAAGCTTTCGATCTTCATCCTATTGAGTAATTGTCTTGAGAGAGAAATTACTCATACTTGAATTTCCTCGGAACCTTGAGAGAGGAATGAGAAAATCATGCTAGAAATTCTTTCTCACATTGGATTAGGTTGGGGGTTGGATGGATATAGTGACATGTAATCCTACCATTACTTTGATCTATGAAAGTGTGTGGTATAATCAGTGACCAAACTTCATCTCCTTCCATGAGCAATTAAATCAAGATATTGGGCAATTGTTCAAATTTAGAGAGATTGGATTGCCAAGACATTGGAATCCAATCACCTAAGATTGCCAAGAAAATCAATGAATGCATTGATTGAGGAAGAGATGAGAATGAACTTGATCCGGAGAATTCAATATCTCTCTATCCCAATGCTTTTCTTTTCTTTTACTTCTAGTTATTTACTTTCTTGTACTTTTCTTGTATTTTACTTTCCCGTACTTTACTTTTCTTGCTCTTTTATTTTTCAGCACTTTACTTTTCTTGCCATTTATTTTCTTGCACTTTATTGCTTTCATTCACTTTCATGTCATTTACATTTCTTGTTTGATTATCCCTCAATTATGCTTGTCTAACTAGAATAATCAATCTACTATTGCTTGCTTAATCTGTTAATCTCTGTGGGATTTGACCTCACTCTTGTGAGTTATTACTTGATGATAATTCGGTATACTTGTCGAGGGAAATTTTTTAGAGATACAAGATTTCTAGTATCACTTGCTATGGAAGAACCTTTTTTTTAAGTGGTTCATTCAATTTGCCATGCTCTCCATGTTCCCCTGATATGTCGTGACGGCTTGGTTGTTCCATACTTTGTTTTGCTTGCTCTCTTCATCTTGATATTCGACGCACCTGGTCAACAAAGAGTTAAAGAGGGCAATTATTTGTATAATTATTCGGGTGCAATAACTGTACGCCTTGTTTTATTTTGTTATTTCATTCTTCACATAGTTTACTTGATCATGAATCCACCTGAGAAGTATCATTTCCTTTTTGAAGCAATAATTATGAATGTGTGCTTCTCTCAGTTTGTGCTTGTAACTCTTGGCTGCAATATAAAGCAGTGGGTGTTGAATAAACCTACCAAATTAGAAGTAGACAAGAAATTTATTTGATAGAGTTTTTACTTTGGAGGCAAGATAGATTGTTTTTATTTGGTTTAATATTAACAATTCCGCTACGTAACCAAGAGGGGTCCTGTCAATGATAAACCCCGTTTTTAGGGTTTATCATGCATAGAATCTAAGGGTTTTATCAATGATCTTCCACACTTATTTATATAAAACTGCATGATTTCGTGTCTCTTTCCCATTTTACCTCATAGATGAAAATATGCTTCTTTTGCATCAAAATTGAGATATTGTAATCCTCCTCTATTACCATTAGATGCATTGATCCGTTTGTTAAGTGATTTCAGAAGTTATAGGGAAAAAATAGCCAAGAGGAATGAAGGAAGCATGCATGAATGGAAGGAGCATGAAACAAATTAAAGAATGGAAGTTTGGACATGCACGCGCACGCGCACTGTGCTTGTACGCGTGGATGCGCTCATCCAGAGCCAGCGCAGTGGAGCTGAGCGAGGAGCCGGCACGCTTGTATGGCTGGGCCATATCCCTTATGACGCTCGCGCGCACCTTACGCCTGCGCGCAAATCGCAAATCCCAGGGACGCGTACGCGTGCAGTGCGCGTACGCGTCGATGTGCGCACATGATTTTTTAAATGAAACACGTGTCCAGCGATTTAAAGGGGTTCCCAGGCCCTGTTTTGGAGCAGATTTTGGAGGGAAAAGCTTAAGAATACCAAGGATTAGGAGTGTTAGAACAATTAGTCATAATTCTAGATATTTTAGGAAATTAGTTACATTTTGTTTTTAGAGAGAGAAACTCCAACTTCTCTCTAGGTTTTCATCCTCCATTGCAAGTTTCCTTTGAATTCTTGGTGAGATCTATTGCTAATTGACTTTTTGTTTTTATACAAGTGTAGATCTACTCTTCTTCTTCTCTTAATTGATGTTCTTTTAGTTCAATTTCTTAGATCTAGATTTGGTTCACTTTGTTACTTTGAATGTGAATTAATGAATTGAGGTTTCATTCAATTGTTTGATTGTTGATGATTGTTTAGATTAGATAGCTTAAATTCAATTCTCTTCTTTCAATTGCATCATATTTTCTATAATTGCCTACCAATTGTTTGTGATAATGACAACCTTAGCTATGGAGTAGATTTCTCTTACTTGGCTTAGGGGTTGAGTTATTGGAGACACTTGAATAGTGGATATCAATTTTAAATTATGAATTGAGAATTGCTAATTGACTTGGAGTGCGCTAAAGCTAGACTTCCCTAGGGTGAGACTAGGACTTGTGACTCAAGTTAGTTATTTTCACTTGAATTTCCTCCATTGTTAGGGGGTTAACTAAGTGAAGCAATAATCAATTCTTATCATAATTGAAGAAAATTATAATGATGGAACTTCCAATGCTTACCCTTAGCCAAGGCTTTTATTTCAATTAATTGTTGTTTGCTTTGCTAGCTTGAACTCTTGCACCAATTCTCAAAACCATAAAATCTTTCCTAATCAATGATGCACACTCTAAAGCAAATCCTAGGAAGAACGACCCGGGATCAATACTCTCGATCATAGATTTTAGAATTGTTTGATGCGGTGTTCACGTGTTGGTTAGACTATACTCACGATCGGACTTATTACTAGTTTCTAACTGAGATAAGAATATTTCCGTTCATCAAAATGGCGCCGTTGCCAGGGATTTACTTATGTGTGCCATTCTATTGGTTAGTGTAAATATGTTGATATGTGAATACTTGCATTTTTCTCCTAACTGATTGTTTGCTTGTTTGATTGTTAGTTAGGATTAGTCTTTACTTAGATACCAATTGATGTCATGAGCTTCTTATCTCCTTCATTGTATGACGCGTTCACTACCAAATCCGAGTTAAGCACCATTTGATTTGGAAATTGAAAGAACTTTGCTTCATATTAGGCAAGCTAGGAGGCGGTTAGTCTTTGAGGAAGGTGAAAAGGTTTTTACCAATTCACCAACCATATCATCGTCATCCAATGAAGGCACCAATTATTCTTCTGTTGATACTATTATTAGTTTTTCTTTTGATCTAGGTTTTGACAACATGGCCGCTCTAAGAAGAGTTACTCTCAAGGAAGCGGGTGCACCGGATTTTGTTCTCCAACCTCTACATGTGCTTCATCCCAACTTGAATGCAAACTTTGAACTCAAGACCGCTCTCATCAATCTCTTACCAAAGTTCCATGGACTTCCCGCACAAGATCCAATTAGACACCTCAAGGACTTTCATGGTGTATGCTCGACTACTAGGCGGGAAGGATCCGATGAAGTGGCTATATAGTTGTTTGTCTTTCCCTTCTCTCTTGAGGGAAGAGCCAAGGAGTGGTTCTATACCTTACCTAGTGATGTTGTGTCCGATTGGGACTTGCTTAGAAGAGAATTCATTGATAAGTTCATGCCCGTGGAAATGACGGACAAGCTAAGGAAGGAGATCTCATGTATTGTACAAGGCGAGATGGAAACGTTGTATGAATATTGGGAACGGTTTCGCAAACTTCTTGATTCATGTCCCAACCATATGATTGACACTCAAGTCTTGCTTAGCTATGTGTGCCAAAGCATGAGGGAGCAAGATAAGAATTTGTTGGATGCTTCAAGCAACGGTTCTTTGTCAAAGTATAGGACGGCAGAGGAGGCATGGCAACTCATTACCGACTTGGCCGAGTCCACTCAACATGCTAGACGGAGAGTCAACCGTCCAAAGGCCGTAAATAAAGTTTCTTCTAGTGGTGAGACCGCTACCCTTACTAAGACCTTGTGTGAGATGACAAGCCTTCTAAAGCAACTCCAAGTGAATCAACAACAACCTCCATATCAACAACAACCTTCTCCTCAAAACCAACAATGTCAACAATTGGTCCCCCAAAGAGTGTGTGGCATTTGCTCATGCTACTCTCACTACACGGATGAATGTCCAAGTCTCCAAGAAGATAACACTCTAGCGGCTACCCACAACTTTTATGATCGCCCCTACTATGAACGTGCTAATCAAGGATACCATAACCAAGGGAGCAATTATAACCAAGGGTACCCCCAACAAGGAAGCAACTATAACCAAGGGAGCAACAACTCCAATCAAGGATGGAGGGATAGCTCCAACCAAAGTTGGCAGGACAATTATCAACAAGGAGGAAGGGACAATGGAGGCAACCAAAGGTGGAACAACAACACTCCATAAAACCGCTATTCATAAAACCCTCCAAGCCAACAACTAAATCAAGGAAGGAACTATCAAACCTACATACCACCTCATAGATAACCACTTCCACCCAACCAACCTCAAGCACCACAAATTACCTACCCTTTCACATCTCCAAATCAAGATAACACACTCCGGTCCATACTCCAAGGACAAAAAGAACTCCAAAATACACTCAAATCAACTCTCAATGGTCTTACTTCCACCCTCCAAGCTCTCATTGCTCGCATGGAGTCACCTTCTATTCCCACTTCTCAAGCCTCAACCTCTAGTGCCATACCCTCTCAAGTTCTACCCAACCCCAAGGGTGGCATCAACGCCGTAACCTTGAGGTCCGGAACGCAATTGAAGGAAAGGGATTCAAAGGCACCTAGTTTAATGAAAGTTGCTCAAGAGGAATATGGAGTTGAGATAGAAAAAATTGAAGAAGAGGAGGAGTCACATGTAATAGTTAAAGATGAAGACCCTCTACCAAGGAGTGAAGTCCCTAGAAAGGAGCAAATCTTGGAGGAAGTAGCTCAACCAATTCCATTTCCTACATTGGCAAGAAAGGCTAAAAAGCGTGTGGAACTTGACCCAACGATGGTGAAGATGTTCATCAAGTGCCTAAATACGCGAAATTTCTTAAGGACTTGTGTATGAACAAAGATAGAATTCATGAGTTAGAAACCATTCCATTAGGTAGTTCCATTTCGGCTTTGATGGGATCTATTCCAGAAAAGTGTGTTGATCCGGGTCCTTGCTTAGTTTCTTGTGTCATTGATGGAGTCCAATTCATTGATTGTATGTGCGACCTTGGTGCATGCGTTAGCATTATGCCTCTTTCCGTTTATCACCTATTGAAGCTCCCACCGTTGAAGCGGTCGGCGGCTAGGTTTGTCTTGGCGGACAAGAGCATAATAACAGTGTCGGGTATTGCGGAAGATGTGTTGGTCGACATAAAGGGTTTGATATTTCCAATTGATTTCCATATTATTGAGATGCCACCAAGTGAATCCGAGAGGGCATCATCTATCCTACTTGGGAGCCATTTTTGAGGACCTCTAGGTTCAAGTTGGATGCCCATTCGGGAACCTATTTGTTTGAAATAGATGGGAGAGTTGTAAGTTTTATCCTAGAAGAGGCAATGAGGGACCCACCGGAGAACCATTCCATATTCCGGTGTGATCTAATTGACAACATTGTGGCCGAAGTGCATTATGCAAAGCTAGAAGAGAAACATATGATTGAAGGAAATAGTGAAGATCCAAGTGAAGAAGTTCAAGTGACAAGCCAAGAGCAAAAGCTAGAATTGAAGCCATTGCCACCCCACCTAAAGTACTCATACCTTGATGAAGCCCACAAGTTTCCAGTGATCATAGCAATGGAACTAAATCTTCAACATGAAGAGAAGTTGCTATGTGTCTTGAGGAAGAACAAAAGGGCAATAGGGTGGAGTTTGGCGGATCTAGTGGGGATAAGTCCCCAAGTGTGTGAGCACCGGATCTTTTTGGAAGAAGAAGCTAGACCCGTGAGACAACTTCAAAGGCGATTAAATCCTACTATTTTAGAGGTTGTCAAGAAAAAGGTAACACGGTTACTCGAGGCGGACATCATCTACCCTATTTCGGATAGTGAATGGGTAAGTCCCGTTCAAGTTGTGCCTAAGAAGTCCGGGTTAACCACAATCAAGAATGAAAGCGGGGAGCTCATAGCAACACGGGTGCAAAACTCTTGGCGAGTATGCATAGACTACCGAAGGTTGAATTCGGCCACTAGAAAAGATCATTTTCCACTTCCGTTTATTGATCAAATGCTCGATCGATTATCCGGTAAATCTCATTATTGTTTTCTAGATGGCTATTCGGGATACTTCTAAATACACATTGCTCTAGAGGACCAAGAAAAAACAATATTTACTTGCCCTTTTGGAACTTATGCCTACAAGTGTATGCCATTCGGCTTATGCAATGCACCGACAACTTTCCAAAGGTGCATGATGAGCATCTTTGCAGATTTTCTAGAGCAATGCATGGAGGTATTCATGGATGATTTCATGGTATATGGTGATTCTTTTGATCATTGCTTGGATAATCTCGAAAAAGTTTTGGAAAGATGTACTAAAACCAACCTTGTCTTAAATTTTGAGAAGTGTCATTTCATGGTCAAGCAAGGCATTGTTTTAGGACATATTGTTTCAAAAGATGGTATTTTCGTAAATCCGGCTAAGATTAATGTCATATGTAGTTTGCCTTACCCCTCTTCCGAGAGGGAGGTCTGCTCTTTCCTTGGACATGCAGAATTTTATCGGAGATTCATAAAAGATTTTAGTAAGATAGCATTGCCTCTCTCAAAGTTGTTACAAAAAGATGTTGAGTTTGATTTAAGCAAGGAATGCATGGAGGCTTTTGACAAGCTCAAGGTTGCGTTGACCCAAGCTCCCATTGTGCGAGGGCCGGATTGGAGTCGGCCATTTGAAATAATGTGTGATGCTTC
Organism: Arachis ipaensis; assembly: GCF_000816755.2. Lineage (NCBI taxonomy): Eukaryota > Viridiplantae > Streptophyta > Magnoliopsida > Fabales > Fabaceae > Arachis > Arachis ipaensis. The sequence goes on along the minus strand of NC_029790.2, from coordinate 25,078,115 downwards.
AAATTTTGCCGTGGGAGCCGCGTTAGCACCACACGAGGGTAAGAATCCATATGTCATAGCCTATGCATCAAAAACACTAGATGGAGCCCAATCCAACTACACTACTACCGAAAAAGAACTTTTGGCCATTGTTTTTGCCTTGGACAAGTTCCGAGCATATCTTCTCGGTTCAAAGGTGGTAGTGTATTCGGATCATGCGGCGTTAAAGTATTTGTTGGCTAAGAAGGAATCTAAACCGAGATTGATTAGATGGGTTTTATTGTTGCAAGAGTTTGACTTGGAAATTAAAGATAGGAGTGGTACGCAAAACCTAGTGGTGGACCATTTAAGCCGCCTTGAACACACAAAAGGCAATACTACCCCTATCAATAATTTTTTCCCTTTGAGGGCTTGCATGCAATCTCGGAAGCCATTCCTTGGTATGCACCAATCACCAATTACTTAGTATCTCGCTCCTTCCCTTCTAATCTCTCCAAAACACCAAAGGGATAAGCTAAAAAGCGAATCTAAATACTATGTGTGGGATGACCCATACCTTTGGAGATGTGGGGCGGATCAAGTAATTCGGAGGTGCATTCCACAAACCGAATTCCACTCAATCTTGGAACCTTGCCACTCCTCCGAAGGAGGAGGCCATTTTGGACCTCAAAGAACGGCAAGGAAAATCCTAGATTGTGGGTTTTGGTGGCCAACTCTTTTCAAGGACTCTTCTCATTTTTGTAAATCTTGTTCTCAATGAATTAGATTTGGTAACATCTCCAAGAAGGATGAAATTTCCCAATGAACCATGCTATTTTATGAGATTTTTGATGTCTGGGGAATTGACTTCATGGGGCCATTCCCTAATTCTAATGGTTTTCTCTACATTCTACTTGTCGTTGATTATGTGTCCAAACGGGTGGAAGCGATACCCACCCGGATGGATGATGCTAACGTGGTCCTTTCTTTTGTGAGAAATAATATCATTTGTAGATTTGGATCGCCACAGGCAATCGTGAGCGACCAAGGTTCACACTTTTGCAACAAAAAAATGGAAGGACTCATGAAGAAGTATAGCATCATGCATAAAGTAGCCACGACCTACCACCCACAAACAAACGGCCAAGCTGAGGTTTCCAATTGGGAGATTAAACGCATCCTGGAAAGGATTGTGAAGCCTAATAGGAAAGATTGGAGTGCCAAGCTCACCGATGCACTATGGGCCTACCGAATGGCATACAAAACGCCAATTGGCATGAGTCCCTTTCGGTTGGTGTATGAAAAAGCTTGCCATTTACCGGTGGAGATAGAGCACAAGGCGTATTGGGCCATTAAGGAGTGTAATCCAAGTTTGGGTGGAGCCGAAATAGAGAGGAAGCTACAACTAGCGGAGTTGGAATGTTTGAGGCTTGAAGCTTATGAGAACTCTAGACTTTACAAGGAGAAAATGAAAGCCGTGCATGATAGGAACATAAGAGGCAAAGAATTTAAAGCCGGTGGTCTAGTCCTTCTTTACAGTTCTAGATTGAGATTGTTGCCCAGTAAACTAAGGTCAAAATGGGAAGGCCCATATCAAGTAGTGAAGGCGGAACCCTATGGGATTTACCATTTACGCCATCCCTCAAGCTCGGATATCTTCAAAGTCAATGGGCACCGTCTCAAGTTGTATCATGGTGAGCAAATGAAGAGCAACAAAGAGATCGAGGTATTCCTTTTGGAAGATGCACCTCTTGGCAAAGAGCAATGAGCTAGTGGAAGTCTAACTTAAGGACATTAAACAAAAGTGTTAGGTGGGAGACACCCCACCATGGTGAGATCTATCCTTTTTACCCTTTTGAATATAGTTTTTAAACTCTTGATTGGTTTGCGTTTGCTTAGCTATAGTCCTATTTGATTAGAGTTAATTGTAAATACCTAGGATATTTTACTCATGAAACCTTGCATTGATTTTTTTTCCATGGATGATTTGATTGTGTGGTAGAAGAACACCCCTCTTTAGGTCTTGCATTGATTTTGAGTGTTTTTGGCCTCTTTGGCTGGATTGGCCATTTAATTCATGACAGTTAGGCATCTTTCATGTTCATTCAAAAAAAAGGGGGGGGGGGGGGGGGGGGGGGGCACGCGTGCGCGCACTGTGCGCAGAAGCGTCCATAGGTCTTTATAGCTCCTGGCCTATTTTCCAGAGAGTTGTGCAAATTTTGGGCCAGTTTTGGGCCCTGGGCATAACGCACGCGTGCGCGCACTGTGCGCGTACACGTCCATCGGTCTTCGCAGCTTCTGAGCCATCTTCCAGAGAGTTGTGCAAATTCTGGGCCAATCATGGGCCCTAGGCATAACCAGCATCACGCGTGCACGCACTGTACGCGCACGCGTACATGGCCATTCGCGCGATAGCACGCGTCCGCGCACTAGCCGCGTACGCGTCACTAATGCAATTTGCGTTCCTGGGCCATTCCTCTCGAGAGTTGTGCCTTGGTTGGGCCTATTTCATGCTACTGGCCCAGCTCCCCTCACGCGTATGTACACCAGGCGCGCACGTGTACCTCGACCATCATGCTAATCGACGCGTCAGCGCACCGTGCGCGTCAGCGTCGATCACTAAATTCTATTTTCTGGTACTTTTTCCTGAGAGTTGGGCCAGAGTTGTGCCCAACTTATGCTGAGGGCACAACTTCTATGCACGCGCATGCACAACTGGCGCTCGCGTGCACCCATATTTCACCACTTCATGCACACGCGCACCGTGCGCGTCCGCGCCCTTACTGATTTTCGCCCATGCACGCGCACGCGTGCATGGTGCGCGCGCATCGGTTCCGCGAACCAATTGAATTCGAGCGCGCCTTCTTCCTTCATTTTTCTTTCTTTCTTCTCACCACCACCATTCTTCTTCACTTCTACCCTCCTCTACCATCTCTACCACCTCTTCTCCGCCACCACCGGCGGCAACCACCACCTCCGGCGATCCCACACCCCTTCTCCCTCCTCTTTCTCTCACTCTTCCCTACCTTCTCTCCCACCTCCATACCCCATTTTTCTTCCTCCTCCTCTCAAGGTACTTCTCTTTCTATTTTTGTTTAGTTTCCTTTGTTTCCTTTTCCCTTTCTTTAGTTACATTCTCTTACTCTTCCTCTTAGTAATTTCATTCATGTTTTCTTTATTTGTTGCATTTTCTTTCCCTCTTTCTTTTCATTTTCTCATGGGTGTTCCAAGTGGAGTTTACTCTTGCTTTGATGAACTTGTTTGATTTACTTGCTTTCTTTGCAATTTGTGGTATGATATGATGATTGATGATGCTTTATGGGATGTCACATTGTCACTCTTCTCTCAATTTTTGTCAAAAAAAAGGGATGCACACCAAGTGTTTGATGAAAGACCCACATGTCTTCTTGGAGTTATTTTAACTTAGTGTTTTCTATCTTAGTGCTCTTTCTCATTCGCTTGTTTGTTCATATGTGCATTGAGCTTAGTATATTTCTTGTTTCATTTCTCCATGCTCTTCCCCTATTTTTCACTTCCTTGTTATTGATGTTAAGAGTGTATGCTTCTCATGCGTCTTGTTTGCATGCTTATATCACTCATGCATCACTTGCTAATGATTAGCCAAAATTTTTATTATGGACTTAGTCTCATGTTGATGCTGTCATGTGTCTAAGCTACTTATCTTTTATGCCTTATCACGAGCGTGCTTATTCTTTCTTGATGCCTCTTTAAGCTTAATTTCACCACTTCTCTTTCTTTTCTAGGATGGTGATTAAGAGAGACAATGGAAAGGCACCCAAGAAGGCACCTTCACGGTCCACTAGCAAAGCACAACAAGGACCTAAAGCCAAGCCCCTCTCTAATAAGACAAGGAGCGTTGCTAACATTGATGTTTTGGAAAAGGACAATCCGGCAAGGGATCCGAACAAGTTCCCCAACCGCTATTGCGAACTTGTCTTCCCCTTGATCAAACTAAGGAACTATCATACGGAGCCCCTTCTAGCCCCTCCGGCTCATGTCATTCCACTAATCATACCCCGCATCGAACGGCGGCAATGGGAGTTCCTATTGAGGAAGCCAAGGGAGGCCAACTTGTCTTGGGTGGTTGAATTCTACACTAACTACCACTCCCCCTCCCTTGCATCGGTATTTGTGCGCCGAAGGCAAGTTTCTGTCACAGAGGAGGCCCTCCAAAATGTGCTTAAGACTGGGCCCTTAGCGGAAGGGATTGATGCTTATCAAGAGATTTTGTCGGCACGGTGCCAAGTGCGTTTGATTGGGATGCTATCCTCAAGGTCATTGCCATACCCGAATCATTCTGGATTCGAGGGATGATGAGACCCCGGCCCAAGGGCATCACCGCACGTTTTCTCACTAGAGAGGCTCAAGCATGGGCCCAAATTCTAGCCCACTATGTGCTCCCAAGCAACTATGGCTCATCTATCACTGCCGAGTTAGCCTTGTTGGTTTGGTGTGTCCTCACCGAGAGACCGGTGCACATTCCCCATCTCATTCGCCAATCCATGGGCCGCATCCACGCTAAGGGGAATCTACCCTTTCCCGCTCTAGTGACCGACTTAGTCGCCGTAGCCGGTGTTTCCTGAGAGACCAAGGATAGAAGAGCCATGATCCCAGCAGATGGAGATGTTGTTCCAAACGGGAGATAACTTTACCCTCCGGCTGACACCGAAGAGCCACACTTACCCGTCCCCATGAGCATCCCCTCTACCTCATCCGCACCACCAAATTCATCCATGCAACGCATAGAGGAACTCCACAAGAAGCTTGACCGTTATGAGCGACGTAACCAACGCCGTTACGCTTTTGTCAAGAAGCTTCTAGGTTGCCTAGCCCCACTTATGGAAGAACCGGAAATTTCCACGTCCACCGGCACCGATAATGAGGAAAGCAATAATGAAGAAGTGGATGGCCACTCGGAAGCCGATCAACCACTACGTCTCACTCAAGGCACGGAGGACCATGCCAACTTCTAAGTGTGGGGAGGTCGGTCGACCGACTGGTCTTCATAGGTAACACCCAATAAATTTTGAATCACCTTTGCTAATTAGGATAGATTGCATGTTAGATTTTCATTTTTGGCATCCTTTGCATGTTAGTATCTCTTAATAAATCCACTTGGTTAGAGCAATGACTTCTCTCCTAGAAAACTAGAATTTTAGGGCGACCCTACCAATTTTAAAATTTGAAAATCTTTTGATGCTTAGCTTGTTTGGAGGATGTATTTTGGAACATGGAATTAGAATTTGAGCTAAGAACACAAGCAAGCGAGTTTTGAGCCTAATGGTGTTGTTACATCTTATAACCACTTATTTTTTCTTCTTGTGTGCAATTGTTCTCCTCCTACGATTGTGATCTTTGATTTGTTTAATTCTATATGTCCATTATTCCTTGTATTCATGCATTTATATGATTGAGGCCATCGTTTCAATTAACTCACTTATCCAAATAGCCTTACCTCTTATCTTCCTTTGTTAGCCAAATTTGAACCTGCGTTTAACCCACTTTGTTCTTAAGTTAGCACATTACAAGCCTTAAAGCGGAAAACAATAAAAGTCCTTAATTTGGATCTTTGATTGGCTTAGGCTAGTGTGTGTAACATTCAAGTGTGGGAAATTTTGGGACATTGGTTGAGAAAAAGGGTAATTTTGTATTTTCGTTGTAAATATTGGGAATTGGATACATGCTCATGTATTGATTAAATGTGTAGACCTTATGCATTGAAAAAATAAAATGAAAAAAAAATGATGAGAAAAACAAAAGAAAAGAAAAAAAATATAGAAAAGCAAGAAAAGAAAAAAAAAGGGGACAAAATGCCCCAAAGTAAAGTTCAATAAAGATCAATGCACAAGTGTTGAGAAATGAAAAGAAAATGCATGAGTACGTTAAAAAGTGAAAGAATGGGTAGTTAGGTTAGCTTTAATATTGTATAATATGTCATAGGTTATGTGAGAAGTTTAAGCTCATCAAAGATTCAAATTTCAAGCTCACTTAACCAAATATGCATCCTTACCGTGACCCTAGCCCCATTACAACCTAAAGAAAAGACCCCATGATACTTGTATGCATGCATGGAATATATGTTGATTGTTAGAAGAAAAACAAATCTTGAAAAAGCATGAAGTAGGGGAGGATTGAGTGATCAACCCTATACACCGAGCGAATAGAGTGCAAATACTTTTGGTGAGGGGTTCGAAGCTCAACTCCTTGTTCCCGGCTCTGGCGAGCGTTCTTCATACAAGTTATGCATATTTTACTTTGATGACTAGAATTGGTAGAGTTCATACATTGTCCATCATCTTGCCCTATGTGCATATACATATGTGTATTCTAGGAAGATTGAATTGCTCTTGGCCAAGGAGATAGTAGCATACACCGTAGTGCATTCATGTAGGTAGATTGCATCACATGAGCCCTACACCCTTGTAGTCCTTTGATCTTTTGCTTTCCCTTAGCATGAGGACATGCTATACTTTAAGCGTGGGGAGGTTGATAAACCCTGTTTTTAGAGTTTATCATGCATAGAATCTAAGGGTTTTATCAATGATCTTCCACACTTATTTATATAAAACTGCATGATTTCGTGTCTCTTTCCCATTTTACCTCATAGATGAAAATATGCTTCTTTCGCATCAAAATTGAGATATTGTAATCCTCCTCTATTACCATTAGATGCCTTGATCCATTTGTTAAGTGATTTCAGAAGTTATAGGGCAAAAATGGCCAAGAGGAATGAAGGAAGCATGCATGAATGGAAGGAGCATGAAACAAATTAAAGAATGGAAGTTTGGACATGCACGCGCACGCGCACTGTGCGCGTATGCATGGATGCGCTCATCCAGAGCCAGCGCAGTGGAGTTGAGCGAGGAGCCGGCGCGCTTGTTGGCTGGGCCATATCCCTTATGACGCTCGCGCGCACCTTACGCCTGCGCGCAAATCGCAGAAGATCCCAGGGACACGTACGCGTGCAGTGCGCATACGCGTCGATGTGCGCACATGATTTTTTAAATGAAACACGTGCCCAGCGATTTCAAGGGGTTCCCAGGCCCTGTTTTGGAGCAGATTTTGGAGGGAAAAGCTTAAGAAGACCAAGGATTAGGAGTGTTAGAACAATTAGTCATAATTCTAGATATTTTAGGAAGTTAGTTACATTTTGTTTTTAGAGAGAGAAACTCCAACTTCTCTCTAGGTTTTCATCCTCCATTGCAAGTTTCCTTTGAATTCTTGGTGAGATCTATTGCTAATTGACTTTTTGTTTTTATACAAGTGTAGATCTACTCTTCTGCTTCTCTTAATTGATGTTCTTTTAGTTCAATTTCTTAGATCTAGATTTGGTTCACTTTGTTACTTTGAATGTGAATTAATGAATTGAGGTTTCATTCAATTATTTGATTGTTGATGATTGTTTGGATTAGATAGCTTAAATTCAATTCTCTTCTTTCAATTGCATCATGTTTTCTATAATTACCTACCAATTGTTTGTGATAATGACAACCTTAGCTATGGAGTAAATTTCTCTTACTTGGCTTAGGGGTTGAGTTATTGGAGACACTTGAATAGTGGATATCAATTGTAGATTATGAATTGAGAATTGCTAATTGACTTGGAGTACACTAAAGCTAGACTTCCCTAGGGTGAGACTAGGACTTGTGACTCAAGTTAGTTATTCTCACTTGACTTTCCTCCATTGTTAGGGGGTTAACTAAGTGAAGCAATAATCAATTCTTATCATAATTGAAGGAAATTATAATGATGGAACTTCCAATGCTTACCCTTAGCCAAGGCTTTTATTTCAATTAATTGTTGTTTGCTTTGCTAGCTTGAACTCTTGCACCAATTCTCAAAACCATAAAAGCTTTCCTAATCAATGATGCACACTCTAAAGCAAATCCTAGGGAGAACGACCTGGGATCAATACTCTCGGTCATAGATTTTAGAATTGTTTGATGCGGTATTCGCGTGTTGGTTAGACTATACTCACGATCGGACTCATTACTAGTTTCTAACCGACATAAGAATATTTCCGTTCATCAGTCAACTCCTGCCAACTTTCGTTAGACTGGACCCCAGAGTCTATGTCATTCAAAAAGCCACATCTCCAATTATCCAAGGTTAATTCTAATTACTCCTAATTACTCTAGTTAACCTAATTTACACCTAATTTTACCCTGCAGCCACATCCACCCACTCCCCCTTTCAGCACTGCCGAACCTATCATCTTTGGGAGTCTTCTTCGACTACCACCGTCAAATGTGCTTAGCGCCTCTGGTGATTCCATCAGCCACCAACCTAGTTGTTTCTGGGAATCAGCTTCGCGTCGCCGCCACCGCTACATGTCACCTTCGACGATCCATTGAAGACGCATCCACTCCACCGAGGTAACTTTTGACGGCACCTAGTGTTGCTCTGCCTTCATTTACGCCGTGGTGGAAGTGTCCTTGCATCGCTGATGCACTAGCAAGCGCCGCTACTGTTCGCCCTGAACAACCCTTGACAGCGATGCTCCCATCCTCGCTTCCAAGACGCCTCCCACAAGGTGTCCCTCCTCCGCTGCCGTCACCGCGTTCACAGGTTAGTGGTAATTCATGATTTTGATAAACAGAAATTGTTCTTGGTTTGTTTTTGGTGCATGTCACAGGGTTTCACTTTCATACAAGATAATTCTTTTGTTTTTTGGATGCTAATTTTCGGTAGTTTTAAGAGGATTGATATCTGAGTTGAATTTAATTGTTAGCATGAAATTAGTTCATTATGAGCATCCACAACTTCTAGAGCAAGATTATGCTTCCATAATCTACCTTGAAAAGAAGTGGATTTGCAAATAGTATCAATAAATAAAACCAATCATAAAAAACTATCACTATCATAAAAAGTGGTTACATTAACAACACCATCTTAAGTTACACAGTAAACATGTTTTTATATATAATTTTTTAAATTTCCTTCTTTAGGTTAAGTTTATCTGTGCGTGTAATGTTGTATGGATCTTAAGGGCACATAAATCTAGATGTAGATGTCCATGAAGGATTGATGTATAACGAAGGATAAAAATAACTCTAAATAGTTTTTTAGTTCATTAGTTTTCATATGAAACACATATTCCATGCTGCAAAATATAACAAAAGACATTACTAAAGCATATTTAAGATAGAAAATATTTTTCTAATCTTATTGCAGACAGGGCACGCCTTTACTCTTGAAGCATCCTTTCAACCTCTTTATTTGATCCCTTGATCTTTTTTCGTGCAGTTAATAAACAAGTTTTGGTAAGATATCATCAAAGCAGACAAAATCATCCAACGGGTTTTGTCATGTGAATTTGTTGAGGGTAGGACTGTCGGGCTTCCTATTAGTCTACAAATGATTGGTGGAGCATCTGGTGAGGTATGACTTTTTTCTATCTATTGCACTCAACTCCTTGTTGATAGATCGGGGATATTGTCCTTAATTTTATTCATGTTTTCAAAATCATTTCTTATACACATAAATCATGATTTGATGCATTTTCATTGTTTCCTACATGTAGTTTAATGGAAAAACAGAATTATTTTCTTGTTGCTATGCAATTATCAAGGCACACAAGTATTTATCCCATTTTAAAAATTATGTTTTTTTTTCAAATATGATTTTGTTGAGATAAAATCCAACGTGTTTCCAAAAAGTTAATTGCAAATAAGAAATTTGTGTGTTTGATTTGGATATTGTCCAACAATAAAAAAAATGTTACAGTGTCTATGCTTTATCCGTTTTAAAGAGGCGGGTGAAATTTGTCAATTTGATTCTTGTGAATGAATAATAGGATCATCCTCCTTTGTATAGTCTTGCAGGAAAAGCTTCTGAGAATGGGACATATCTTTGACCAGACACTTGAAAATTACAAATTTCTTCCACCAATTATAGCCGAAGACAAGCTAGTATAAATGATCCTTCTATCTTTCGGCGATCCATAAAAAGTTACATTAATTCATGACAATATGGTGGTTGAAGGATTCAGTACTATATGTTGGTGGCCAGTGGCGGATTCAAGGGGGCCTAAGGTGGCCATGGTCCCCCCAATTTTTTTTTTTAAAAATTAGCACTATTAATTTATTATTATTATTATTATTATTATTATTATTATTATTATTATTATTATTATTATTATTATTATATATATATATATATATTATCTCACATATTTTTCATATCTATTTTGTATTAAAACTATATATTTTTGGGAAAGAGGTTCGAGTGGACCCCAGAATGTGAGCAAGCCTTCCAAGATTTCAAGAAATTTCTGGGGCAACCAACTGTTCTTACTCGACCTCGGGAAGGTGAAGAGCTCATACTATACCTCGCCATAGGGAGTCGGACAATAGCCTCAGTGCTGGTCAGAGAGGACGAAAGTGGACAACAACCCATCTATTTCATCAGTAAGGCTTTACAAGGGGCTAAATTAAACTATCAAAAGATAGAAAAGTTCGCCTACGCCCTCATACTCACTTTTCGACGACTCCGACCATACTTTCAAGCCCACACTATCAGAGTACAGACCAACCAACCCAAAAAGGAGATCTTGCAAAAAACAGACTTAGCGAGAAGAATCCTGCAATGGGCTGTCGAGTTATCCGAATTCGATATCAAGTATGAAGCTCGGGCAGCTATCAAATCCCAGTACCTGGCCGACTTCATCGCAGAGTATACTGACACCCCGGGCACCCCACAAAGTAGAGCCTTTATGTAGATGGGTCCTCAAACAAAACCGGGAGTGGCGCAGGCGTCATTTTAAAAAGCGATTAGGGAACCAAAATCGAGCTCTCCTTAAAATTTGAGTTTCCTGCCTCGAATAATCAAGATGAATATGAAGCACTACTACCTGGTTTGAGGCTAGCTAGGGAAGTGGGAGCTCAAAGAGTGACCATTTTTAGCGACTCCCAAGTAGTCACTTCACAAATAGAAGGGAGCTATCAAGCTAAGGATCCCACTATAAAAAAAATATCTTGACAAAAGCAAAGAACAGCTCGGACAATTCAAGGGATATGAGGTCCGACACATAACCCGATAGCAGAATGCCCGAGCTGATGCACTCTCAAAACTAGCCAGCACCAAACCAGGGGACAACAATAGAAGTCTCATCCAAGAAACACTCCGAAGTCCATCAACCTTGGAGGAAGAAAAGATCCTAGCCATATTAGGACAGGATCAAGGATGGATGACTCCCATAATCAACTACCTCAAGTCAGAAACACTTCCCACAGACAAAAAGGAGGCAAAAAGGCTAGTACGAGAAGCGCAGTACTACACCATAATACAAGATGTCATATATAACAGAGGAATCTCTACACCTCTCTTAAAATGCGTCCCGACCTCCGCTACAAGAGAAGTTCTCGAAGAGGTCCACAGTGGCATGTGCGGCAATAACCTTGGGGCACGAGCCCTTGCCAAAAAGGTACTCCGAGCTAGTTTTTACTAGCTGACTGATGAGCGGATAATTTATACGCTTTTTGGCATTGTTTTTAGTATGTTTTTAGTAGGATCTAGTTACTTTTAGGGATGTTTTCATTAGTTTTTATGTTAAATTCACATTTCTGGACTTTACTATGAGTTTGTGTGTTTTTCTGTGATTTCAGGTATTTTCTGGCTGAAATTGAGGGACTTGAGCAAAAATCAGATTCAGAGGTTGAAGAAGGACTGCTGATGCTGTTGGATTCTGACCTCCCTGCACTCAAAATGAATTTTCTGGAGCTACAGAACTCAAAATGGCGCGCTTCCAATTGCGTTGGAAAGTAGACATCCAGGGCTTTCCAGCAATATATAATAGTCCATACTTTGGCCAAGTTTAGATGACGCAAACTGGCGTTCAACGCCAACTCTCTGCCCAATTCTGGCGTCCAGCGCCAGAAAAGGATCCAAAACCAGAGTTGAACGCCCAAACTGGCACAAAAGCTGGCATTCAACTCCAAGAAGGACCTCTACACGTGAAACACTCAAAGCTCAGCCCAAGCACACACCAAGTGGGCTCCGGAAGTGGATTTATGCATCAATTACTTACTTCTGTAAACCCTAGTAGCTAGTTTATTATAAATAGGACATTTCACTATTGTATTTGATCATCTTTGGATTATATTTTGATCTATTGACCACGTATGGGAGGCTGGCCACTCGGCCATGCCTACCCTCCATTCACTTATGTATTTTTAACGGTAGAGTTTCTGCACTCCATAGATTAAGGTGTGGAGCTCTGCTGTTCCTCAAAGATTAATGCAAAGTACTACTGTTTTCTATTCAATTCATCTTATTTCGCTTCTAAGATATTCATTCGCTCTTCAACCTGAATGTGATGAATGTGACAATCATCATCATTCCCTATGAACGGGTGCCTGACAACTACTTCCGTTTTACCTTCGACTGAATGAGTATCTCTTAGATCTCTTAATCAGAATCTTCGTGGTGTAAGCTAGAATGATGGCGGCATTCAAGAGAATCCGGAAAGTCTAAACCTTGTCTGTGGTATTCCGAGTAGGATTCAATGATTGAATGACTGTGACGAGCTCC